>NW_024412376.1:109949732-110296564 GCF_014898765.1 Herpailurus yagouaroundi | reverse complement strand
AGGGCTGTGCAGGTCTTTCTAGTGAGGAGGGCTGTGCAGGTCTTTCTTGTGAGGAGGGCTGTGCAGGTGCTGCAATGGAATGGATTTCTGGCATCCTGGGTACTAGAATGAGGTGTGGAAGGAGGAAGAGTAGATTCTAGGGTTGGCATATTCCTTTGGCTCCGTGGATGTCTGGCTCCATGATGCCATGGGAGAGTCCTGGCCAGGCAAAGGCAAGAACAAGGTACCCTAAAGTGTGGTGCCCAGAGCTGGAGTTCTGTGTGCCTAGGTCTAAGGGAGGTAGTGGTCAAGTACTGTTACTTTGTTTAGGCTTAGGCTTTGAAGAAATATCATCCATTCCATTTCAGTTCTGAAGAGGTATAGTTGTCGCCTAACCTGATGTAGGGGAGAACTTTCTGTTTTGGGGGTAAAATGAACTATGGGTTATGAGAAGAAAGACATCTCCTCCCAAACTGCTCTTCTTCCTGTTCTACCTGCAGAATGTAGATGTGAATCACAAGTTTGCTCTTAGCCTGGCTCCTAAAAGAGCATGGACTGACTTAAAACAGAGGCTGGGAAGTGTGGATGGTGACTTGGGAAAGCAAGCCCTCTTTTATTTATTTTATTTTATTTTATTTTATTTTATTTTATTTTATTTTATTTAAAAAATTTTTTAATGTTTTATTTATTATTTTCGAGAGACAGAGGGAGACAGGCAGAGCATGAGCAGGGGAGGGATAGAGAGAGAGGGAGACACAGAATCTGAAGCAGGCTCTAGGCTCTGAGCTGTCAGCACAGAGCCCCACGGGGGGCTCGAACTCAAAAACTGTGAGATCATGACCTGAGCCAAAGTCAGAGGCTTAACTGACTGAGCCACCCAGGTGCCCAACAAGCCTGCTTTTAATGAGACTTCACTAACGATGGATCATATAGTTGTTTTGAAGTTGTGTTATGGTTAGGATTGAAATCAAATAATGTGTTTCCTTAATTATCTGTGCATAGAAAAAAGGGCTCAATCCTGAAAAGTCCACATCACTGATGTTCTTAGCATTTTATGTAATGGGATAAAAACAGTCTTTTATTAAGGAGGGGAGGGTGAAGAGGACAAGATGCAATCTTTGTTCCTCTTTTGTAAGGACTGTGCTCTGGACTGGCAGAGTCATGAATCAATCTCTGCTTGGGAGGGGTGAACAGTACTGTATTTTGCATAAAGTAGCAGAAAAGGTGCAAATCTCATAGGTACACAAGTCAGAGAGACAGTGGAGTTTAAACGACTGGTTACTTCCGGTTCCTGTTGTGTCTCAAATCTTCGTGAAGTCGATGAATGATAAATAGTGATGGCCTCATCGCACTTGCAGCACAAGGGATGGGTGGGTCTAGGTCGTGCCACTGGTGTGCTCTGATAACCTGAGTTTCTAGGTAGAAGTCCAGTCCTTTCATGTTTTCTACATACGGCTCGTAAATGTAAGCAGTGGAGTGGAGGCAGTGACCAGTTTCATAGACAGGTGCTCCTGAGGGAAGTGTCTTCTTTTTAGTTATGTATTAAACCACAGTACATCCTGCCTTCGTGGCTGTTTTCCAGGAACAGCTAAGAAATAGAAGAAAGATCTGGGAGGTCTATTTTCACAAACAATGATCTGGTCTAAATTTACGGCAAGAATGATGCGGTTCTAAAATTTTTAACATGTCAGAAAATTTTACTCAATGTTTGCGTGATATAGCCATGGAAGTGCTTAGAGCAACCATTTTGAAATACAGTTGTGCTAATTAAAAATTATATAATCGACTATATATAATTGCTAATTGGTGACATTGATTTTATTTGAACCAAAATTAATCACAGATTTCATTATTGCAGTCTTTTGAGTTAATAACTGATGATGCTTCACTATATAATTCTGTGCTTTTTACATAGAGACATTCTATTAGAAGTTAGATTAATAGCTGAGTGTATCTGTCAGCTTGACTTGAATATATTAGACATCATAATTGGGAACATATGAATGACAATGAGCCAAATATGATAAACTGGATGAGAAAAACTCATTGTAGACTGTAATTCACTTTTTTCGATGGTAAGTTTGTAGTAGTTTTGACCTTATTCTGAGTTTATATTAGTTTCTTATTTTCATCTGAGTAATTTTATAATATCTAAATTTATTCTATGCACTACTTCTCAGATTACTGATCTAGAAAGTAATTTTTAAAAAATGGTGATTTTCTTTCTGCTCAGCAAATCTATATTTGGCTTAGACTCCTATTTACATGATTTCTCCAACCTTAGGAGTGCTTTGTCATATTCTGCATAGCCATTGCCAATGACAGATAGTTTGATCTACAAATTTTATCTGGAGGGTGGTTTTAAAACGTTTGCAAATTATTTGATACTTCATTCAACAACAAATGCAGTCTATCTCATCTTGTCTTGAAGCACTGCCTGTTAAAATAGAATGCAGTGGAAAGAGAAACTCAACAGATGAACACAGGGGAAAGGAAGGAAAAATAAGATAAAAACAGAGAGGGAGGCAAACCATAAGAGACTCTTAAATACAGGGAACAGACTGAGGGTTGCTGGAGGGGTGTTGGGTGGAGAGATGGGCTAAATGGGTAATGGGCATTAAGGAGGACACTTGCTGGGATGAGCACTGGGTGTTATATGTAAGTGATAAATCACTGGGTTGTAGTACTGAAGCCAAGACTATACCGTATGTTATGAATATAAATAAAAAAAAATAAGTAAAAAAAAAATGCAGTGGGAAGGATGCTGCCTGACATCGAAGGGTTGATTAGAAAGGGCAGTTTCCAGGGACACCTGGGTGGCTCAGTCCAACTTCAGTCCAGGTCATGATCTCAGTTCACGAGTTGGAGCCCCGCATGGGACTCTGCTGACAGCTCAGAGCCTGGAGCCTGCTTCAGATTCTGTGTCTCCCTCTCTCTCTGCCCCTCCCCAGCTCTCTCTCTCTCAAAAATAAATAAAAACATTAAAAAAAAAAAAAAGAAAGAAAGAAAGGACAGCTTCCACCATTATGTCTTAGGAAACTCAGGAATCTGTAGCCACCTAAGAAAGGTCTGGCTGTCCTGAGGCTGCCTGAGAAGACCACCTGACCAGACTACCTGGAGCCCCCCCTCTGGTTCCTTTTGGGCCCAGTCCAGCTTATGTGAATGGAACCACCTTCAGGATGGGCCCCACTGCTGCCTGACTGCAACTGCACGAGAGACCCTGAGCTCAGTCAACTCGGATAGACGTGAGCAAACTTTTAATGATTGCAATTGTCTTCAGCTGCTCTGTCAGGGTGGCTTTTGATTAAGCCATAGTAAGTGGCACACTTACCAAGTAGTACATGCTGTACCTGACTTACGGGAAGTGCTTAGTGCATGTTCAGTATTGCTAGATCAGTCTTTGCTGTTAGCTTGTGTTCATCTCACCAAACCCATGTTACCTGTAAATTAGATGTATTAGGATCTGGATTATCTGCCTCAGGTAAATGTGAAGATTAGATGAGATCATAAAGGAAAGTTTCCAAAAAAGTAACATCAAAACTGCTTAAAAGCATGAAGTTGAACAAAAATCAAGATGGCTGCACTATTCTTCAGAGGAGCTTGATTTTAAAGTAACCTTTTTCCTGTCTTCCCCAAACCTCTCCTACTCTTTTGGTCTTTTGTTTCAGGAACCACACAACCTGAAAAACCACTAAGGAGGCTGGCACACACACACAATTCGTGTAGAAACCGACTAGGTCCTGTATTTCCCTACCCACCCCTCTGCATCGTCAAGCCCCTTCCTCTGGGTAGGCTTGCAGTTTCTGAAGACCTTAGCCTGCTTCAGTCTCCTTGCCCCACTAAGCAATACACCTCTTGTTCCTCTTTATCCCAAACTCTGTTTTCGAGTTATATTTTGGCCCCGAAGCACACAGGTCAGTTATAGACAACGATACAGTGTGTAAAAGGTGAAGTATCATACTAGTTTTTTTTTTTTTTTACATGTTCTTACCTAATTCTTACTCCATCACTTATGCTATATTTAAAGAGAGAAAAATGGCTTAATTTTTTTTCTCAAAATTTTAAACATTCTCAGGAACTAAATGAAAAAATTAGACTGATCATTTGGTTGTGTTGCGTACAAAGTTGCCAAATTGACACAGTTGTTAAAATCTCTGAGAATAAAAGTTGAAACTTCTGTATCTTGTTAACTTGGCTTTTCATGTTGTTCTAAATAGAGCTGTAGCACAAAATAAGCATATTCCAGGTGATTAGTACTGTCCGTTTTATGAAAATCTGATTTCAGAATAGATTTCTGCACGGCCATCTGTCTTTAGGCCTGTCAACCACAAGGTGGAGGCAAAGATTTTTATTTGAAACAGGCACGCCTTCCAGAGGCTTCTCATGGTGCAACACACAATGTGACAAAGATCCATATTTCTGATATTGAAGCGTGGGAAGAGACACTAGTTCATTGTTGGAAACTTTCTTACTGGGGTAGAAACAATACAGGACTTCTAAACCGCTCATCTGTGGATGGGTAAGTAGGTACTATTGTTAATTGCAAACTAGAATTTGCTGAAAAGCATTAGTTATACAACAGGGAGATTTGTGGTGGTGGGTGCAGTGCAAGGAATAATTAGGTACTTTTCTTGGCCTAATAGGGAAAAAAAAGCTCAGATCCTGGAAGAAATGGAGAAGGATGGAATAGCTTCTGGAAAGGGGCATCTTTTGACTTGATTATCTATGACTAGGTTTCTTTCTTTCTTTCTTTCTTTCTTTCTTTCTTTCTCTCAAGTTTATTTATTTATTTTGAGAAAGAGAGAGAACACATGACAGCACAAACCGTGAGGGGCCGGAAGAGAGGGAATAGAGAGAGAATCCCAACTGTCAGTGCAGAGCCCCACGCAGGGCTCAAACTCACGAACTGTAAGATCATGACCTGAGCAGAAACCAAGAATCCTCCCCATGACTGGGTTTCTTTAATGGGAGACAAAAATTTCACTGAATAATTAAAAAAAAAATGTTTATTTACTTTTGAGAAAGAGAGGGAGAGAGTGAGCAGGGGAAGGGGCAGAGAGAGAGAGAGGGAGACACAGATTCCGAAGCAGGGTCCAGTGTCCCCACTATCAGCACTGAGCCCCATGCAGGGCCTAAGCCCAGGAACCGTGAGATCATGACCTGAGTTAAAGTCAGCCGCTTAACAGACTGAGCCACTAAGGCGCCCTGCGTTGTATACTTGACATTTTCCTAATGCAATGGCAGACCGAGAGAAAATGATGTTAGAAATTTACCCTTGCCCCGGGTACCTGGGTGGCTCAGTTGGCTAAGCATCTGACTCTTGATTTCGGCTCAGGTCATGATTTCACAGTTAGTGAGTTCAAGCCCCGAGTAGGGCTCTATAGTCAGTGCTGAACCTGGCTGGGATTCTCTCTCTCTCCCTTTCTCTCTGCCGCTCCCCTGCTCTCTCTCTCTCTCTCTCTCTCTCTCTCTCAAATAAACTTAAAGAACAAATAAATTTACCCTTAGCCAAAAGGTCCTTAACTGGTTAATTTCAGATGTCTCCCTTTTCCTAATGTGGGTGAGGATGTCAAGCTTCCAAGGCAGTGATTTGCAGGCTTTTGCACTTCAGGTTCCACTCAAGACTGATTACCCATCTAGCCCCTCTCCCACCCACCTCGCCCCTCTCCCACCCACCTCGCCCCTCTCCCACCCACCTCCCTCCATCAATCCCCAGTTTGTTCTCTATCTTTAAGAGTCCTGTGGCTTATTTTCCTTGCTCTCTCCCGCCACCAATCCTCCTTAGGTTCATCTGTTTTGTTTCTTAAATTCCACATATGAGTGAAATCATATGGTATTTGTCTTTTTGATGAATCACTGAATTCTACTCCTGAAACCAATATTACCCTATGTGTTAACTAACTAGAATTTAAATAAAAATTCGAAAAGAAAAGAAAAAAAAAGACTAGTTAAATCTGTGTCTCTGGGAATTGTTGGTCTCTCATTTGGGTGAAGGTGAGGCTTTCGTGGTGGGAAGATCAGAGTCATAAAATCACAAGCTTCTAAGCCTTCAGGTTTATTTTTAGCTATTTGGAAATTGGGTACACTGTCAAGTTGACCGAATTCTTGTTTCATGAGAGTTTATTGCTGTTGAATTAAATGACATCATAGACACAATCCCTTTGCTATGTTTTTAAATTAAAATCTCCATAAAAAAGAGCTTTGTTTTTGTTGAAGGATTTCCAGGAAAAGGTATTGATGGCGTAGACCAATTAAGGTGATGGTTCTCAGGTGACAGTTTGAGAATCACCTGTGAAATGACTTAGGCATCTAGAAAAGCACAGGGGGTTAGTACTACAATTTGAAAGACAGTAAGCCTGATAAAGGACAGTGCAAATAAAAGAAGTTTTGTGTGATGGCTACCCTTTTTTGTGTCAGTTTGGCTAGGTTATGGGGGCCATTTGTTTAGTCAAATGTTAGTCTAGACATTTCTGTAAATGTATTTTGCAGATGTGATTGACATCTACCATCAGCTGACATGAAGTAAAGGAGATTACTCTTGATGATATGCAAATGCCTCATCCAATCAGTCAAAGGCTTTAAAAGGAAAAACCGAGACTTTCCAGAGGAGACTTTTACCTCAAAGCTGCAGCACGGAAACAAATCCTTTGTGGTTTCCACACTGTTGGCCTGCCTTGTGGACTTCAGGCTTGCTGGCACCATGACTATGTAAGCCAATTCTGTAAAATCTCTTCATTTCTCTATCTCCTCTTAGTTCTATTTTCTTGGAGAACCCTTATCAATATAGTGTGTAAATGCCATTTTTAGAAATACACAGTTTTGTTTGTTTTATCATGGTGAGTATCTGGTTTCTGGAAGAAGGTGATAGGCAATGCATAAAAAACTGAGGATTATTTAATAGACACAAGTAAATTCAGCTATGGTTGACAGTAGATGGAAATTCAAAAGCATGTCTTTAACGATGAGAAGCACTTAGGAAGTAAGTGTAAGTTTTGGCAATATCTTCTCAAAAGACCTCTGCTTCCCATAAAGTGGAACAAATACAGGCATAATTATGCATATAAAGTCTAAAATTAAAATTCTTGTATTAGAATGATGGTGTATTTGGGTCAGATATGCTTAATATAAAAAAATAATGAAAGGTGTTCGGAGTTGGCTAGAAAATCTATCCACAGGAGCCCTGAAAACACTACTTCAGCCCATCATGTAATACTTATTGAATACTTAATGGCAAAAAAAACACCCGGTGCTGCTTGGTCAGGCATAAAAATGCTTGACCAAAATTGACTTGTTTGTAGTGATTAATGAACATTTTGTGAATGTAATTTCTCAAATAAGAACAGAGTAGAATTTTCCAAGATTGAATTTACAGAGATAATTCTGGGTGACATCCAAAGACATCCAAAGAAAAAAGATGTCTGGGTGACATCTGGGTCTGTGGTTAAATTTAGGGAATACTGAATTGTACACAGTAAATTGTGACTCTTCAAGGGCGCTAACCTAGATTGTTTCCAGAAGTAGTTTAGTTAAGGAACACATTCTTCAAGTATGCCCACTAATCTTGCATGGCATACTGGGCCTTGAAAACGAAGTCTCTTCTTTATTGTTGCATTGGGCCATTCATTTGCCTTTTTGGAGTTTCATTCTCTCATTTTTATCAGTGATGTTTACATATCAGAATTGGTTTTGAAACTTCAGCAAGGTACTTTCAGAAATGATAAAGAACTTTAAGAAATCTAAAATACTGCCTAAGTATGTAGCATGTAGTTGGTTGCCTCTTTTTTTTTTTTCTTCATTGTATCTGAAGAACTCATTTGAGGTTAATTTCCTAACATTAGGGAATATTTGTGTAAGGTAGGACTCAACCTTCTACCAACACTGCAAAGGGACAGGCATTTTACTTCCCAGATACTGGCAGCTAAAGTCTTGAGCATTTGACCTTGACTTAGTTAATGAAATTCTCCCTGCTGGGACTTAGAATCTTGAGGAGTGACCAGGGATGATTTTGGTTAATGTGACTCCAGTTACATTTGCTATAAAATCTATATCTCTACCATAGAACTCTATATCTACCATGAGATAAATGTAAAGTCCTTCAGGTAATTAATTATAAATATAGACATTTTCCTTGGCTTGTATTGGTTTGAGAGGTATTTATTTGAAAGGTATGATCTTTTTTTTCAAAACTAAATATGTTGAGTTAGAACACCTTCACTTTCCCTGAGCAAAGAAAGCACATAGAAATATTCTCTACAGTGTACACATGATAAATTGGATTAAGCTGAAATCAGGTTTTTAGAATTTTGACCCAATAAATTGCTCTGAGGAGTCATCTTTAACAAAAACTTGTTCAGGCCACAGAGATTTTCTTTTTGTAAGGTAGATGTTACTTAATCCCATACAACCTGCACCTGGGAGCAAGGTTTTCTCCAGAAGGTGGTGGTGATGGTTCTTAAGGAAGTGAGTAATCCCAGGCTATTTATGATAGAAGCCTGGCTAACTTTTCCTTAATGGTACCTATTAGGCCTGAGGAGCAATTAAGGAATGGAACTTCGTGTACTGGGAATTTGAAAGTGGATACTTAACGTTGTGAATCTTCTAGAAATAGATAGAAAACAGGTGCTTGTAAGGTGGGGGCTGCCTATCTCAGCATTTTTGTGAAAATCACAGGGACAGTGCTGAAGATCAATGTGGTGACATCCTTGGTGACATTTATGATCTGCATTGTTTTTATTTTATAGCAAATTATCATACTTCTCATTGTATAAAGATACTGTAGTTAATAAAAAGCAGGAAGTATTCTACTGGTCTCCCCAGGAGCTCTGGTTTTGCTTAGGTAAGGCCATCAGATGTTGTTCCCAGGGTGGTTCCAGCACTAGATCTATGAGAACAAGGCAAATAAATGTTAGACAAACAGCTAATGGGCACAATCATAATACTGCTCAGCAGAAGTTTATAAGATCAGGTTATTTTTATGTTTTAAGAGAAACCTGTCTAGCATGACCCATATATCCACTGTGACCCACCTGATGGGTCCAGAATAAAAATGTAAGAAATTCCCAAAACCTGTACATAAGGCCATCACTGTTGTTATGCCAAGGTATATCATAGCTTTTCTTTTCTTCTTTGAACTAAGGATGTATGTAGGTTTGTGCTCTGAGAATGTTCTCTGCCATAGCAAAAAACACAGTAACCGTGAGGCTTCTTAGTCATGGGATTGAGATGATAGTTTTTTATTTTAGTAAAACACTTAGTGTAAGTTCTTATCAAATCCCCTTCTACATTGTAATGAGCCAAATGTGTGTCCATTTTGATTCCCGCCCCCCAAGATACTACAGCAGTTATACCATAGTTCTATTTGCACCGTGCAAGAAATTCTACCTTTCATTGTCCTGTGTGAGGTTATGTCTGAGGATGAGACAGACACACCTGTGTTTTCCTCAGTTGTTTCTTTCAAAGTGTAAGCACCTGGCTATGCTGAGTTCTTAGGTTTCTCTCATGTAAGCACCTGCTGAGTGTAATTCTGGTAGTGCTTTCTACCCAACTTGAATCTTCAATGTGGACCAAATCCTTTATCTGTTGGCAACTCGGGGAACACCATTTCCAAAGCTGAAGGAAAAAAGATAACTAGATTTATGGGATTTATTAAGAGACCATAATTCTCCAGTGAGACCTACAAATGTGGCCACAATCCATCAATTTTGGGGCTTGAAGAAAGAAAGTGATCAAGGGGACCACTAACTGTCCAGATGACAACTCAGGTTTACAATGGTTTTAGTTAAATAGCATCACACTGTTGACTGGAAGACCTGAATCATAGGTGCCCTTGAGGATGAGAACACTTTGAGACAAAGGCTTCTGCTTCTACAAGGCCAAATCTCTGACGAGATGAAGGCTTTCACTGAGAAGACCGGCAGGGCTAGCCAGTTGGTTTAACAGTTGTAGCAACTGCTTCCTACTAAACACTATGTGCCACTTCAGTCATTGGAGAGCTGATGTGTTCTAGTAAGAGAAAAATCAAAAGAAAATGGATCTATTCTAGAGCAATTTAAAATCTGAAAAGACTCTCTGGGGGAAACTTGTTTTAGTTTAGATTTACATCTGTAATAGAAGCAACTGTAGCAACTTTGCTATTAGCAAATACTATTAGAAATACTATTAGCATTTCTTGGCATTTTGTACACATCACCTCACCTTCATCGTTACAGCAATGCTGGGAGGAGCAGTTGTAATTTTCTTTTTACAAAAAAGGTAACCGAGCTTTAGGGGGTATAGATAACTTGCTCACAGAGATGGATAGTTGGAGTGGAGATTCTAATGTAGACTGGGTAATTCCCCAAATTTCTGTGACCCCCTCCATTGTACTGCCTCTGAGTGTTAATTTTCTTTTTTACTGTTTCAGATGCAAATAGTTTATATTGAAAGCCTGAATGTGGTAGAAGAATTTAATTTCCTTAGTCAATGGTTTTTGCTTCCACATCATTCTTAGGAATGTTGTCAGTAAATTAGCAAAATAAGAATCTTACAGTGGTGAAAAGCCTCAGTTCAAGTAAGGTCTGAGATAGACCCAAATGATTGTTTTCATCACTTTAAATCTCAGAAGTAATCTCTTTAAAATGAATATAATTAAATCTGGAGAGAATAATTTTGTTAATTTGCAGAGTTGAGGTCACCTTCAGTTTAAAGTATGGGGTTCTAGCTTCTGTTCTTAGCCTCTTCATGTATTTTTTAATGGGTAATAAGCGAGTGAGAATATTTCAAACATGCTTTAATTTGAAAAATGCCTTTCTCCTCCTAAGAGCCCTGTGGTCTTTAAGACTTGATGAACTCGGTCTTTAAATATTTAAACTTTTAATTCATCAAAATCCTTGAAATGATCTCTATGCTGTCATTACCTTAGATGTGAGGTTGTAATAGGTACGTATCAAGCTGGAGACCTGGTTTCTAGTCCTAGACAGGTCAGAAGTTGGTTGTGTATGCTTGTATAAGCTCTTTAACTTTTTCACATACTTAATATTTTCATCTGTAAAATCAGTTTGAATAGCTAATAGAAAGGAGACTATTCAAATGCTGATTTTTAAAATACATTGTGTAAATGTACATTCTTTGCTGCCTTCAAAAACTATACTTACCTAAGACAATACACATGCATCAGGACTATAGGGTATTTTTCATTTCAGCCTCAATCTGCAATGAAAAAAATGTCTTCTAAGTCATAAAGTATTTTGTACACTGTTGCAGATGGTATACAAAAATGTGAAACTTGCTTGGGGAAAAGATTCTTGTCAAAATTGTCGTTTCATATTTATTTATTGGCCATCATTCACGTTTGGTTCTATACTGTCCCTGCTCTTAAAATTTACAGTGTCCCAGGAAAAACAGACTAGAAAAAAAGTCAATAGTTAATAAGATCTAATTATTGGGTGTGCACAGAGTACAAAGAGAAAACAGAAGAGCTTGAGTGTCAGGGAAGGACTCCCAGAGGAGGTGAGGTTTAAATTGTATCCTGAAACTTGAAAAATTGAGTCAGGATGAAGTAGAAGGATTAGGCAATAGGGGATGAGTCATAATGTGCAAAATCCTTGAGGTAAGAGCAAGCTTAAGGTACTTGAAAACTTGCAAATAGTTCAGGAGAGTCAAAGGAGGAAGAACAAGAAGTAATGGTAGATCTGACTGAAGGGGCAAAGGTCCAAACACTATTTAAAAACAAAACAAAACTTTAGATGCAATGGAGAGCAATTATAGGAATGTATTAACTATTTGGTATTTTACAAAGATTATTCTGATCTCTGTATAGAGAAGAGGTTAGGTGTAAGAAAAGGAAGGGGGGTGGGGATACAACCAATCGGGATGCTGTAATCCAGGCAAAGGATTGCCTCAATTTAAGTACCAGTAACTTAGAAGTAGATAGGGAGACCAAGATACTGAGTTGTTAGAATCATAGAATCAGTAGGATTTGGAATTTGGACGAATATGGAAAACAGGTGAAATACAGTAGTATTTGTTATCTTAGACAGTGGGTGAATTGTGATATTCATAAATTTAGGAAATACAAGAGGAGGTTTTTAAGGGGAAGATTTGGGGCACGTTGAATTTGAATTTCTTCTGGAACAAGAGAGCCCCATAAAGTTGGATAAAATGCTCAGTGCTGAAGGAAGAGATCTTGGCCTGAAGGTAGGGATTTGGAGATTAAAGGCATGTCTTTGGATGAGAATGCTCAAGGAAAATGTACTATAAAGATCAAGGAAGAAAACTCTGGAAAGGAGGTAAAGGATGGCTAGAAGAGGACAGTATAAAACAGTATGAGAAGGGAAAACTCCTAGGACAAAAGGTAGAAAATGATGATACAGACGCCAAAGAAATTGTTTCAAGAAGGAAGGAATAGTTGTGGGTGTCAAGTGTTTTTGCAGAGAAAGCAGGTAAGAAAAGGACTGAAAAACATTGGTTAGATTTAGCAAGAAGGAGATGGTCAGTGTAATGTTATTGTTATGGTACCATCAGAAGTTCTGTGAAGAACTAAAGAATTAACAGGTGTGCGGAAAGAGGACATACTATTTCAAAAATCTCGGCTGTAAGGGGAGGAGAAAAGAAAAATAATGAGGGAGTAGTGTCTAAAATGTCTTATTTAAGGTCAGGAGAGAAGTAACTTTAAATTGGATGAAGCCAGTAAAAAAGGATTGTTGAAGCAAAATAAGTATAACTAATGGAAGAAGAGCAAGGTAGTGGGATGGGTGGCATTCAGATGGACAAAGCTGACCCAGCACAATTTTTGTCCAACTTCAGAAATAATTTTGGATTTCAGTCAATAATTAAGTCTTTTGGTATCTATACTTTGATTTTTTTAATCATTATTAGCTAAGTTGGGGCTGAAGTCTATGACCATGCCTGGAGTGAGAGTAATGGACTGCAAAGGAATAAACATGATTTTCCTAACCTCTGGTAATCTTTGCATATTTCCTTAGACCCATCTGTAAAAGGGAAATTAAAAATAGTACCTTTCACTTAGAAAGGTTTTAGATTATTTTATAAATACATGCACATAAGGCTATTATCCTTCACATTTAATAATGGCTTAATAAATGCTAGTTATGATGTTGAGGATCATAAAAGCTACTTCTAAGAGCTAGGATAAGCTGTAGTGGATATGCCAGTCTCCCCTGTAGTATGCGTGAAAGAAAGGGGGAGGAGAGAGTCTGTCTCCTCCTTGCCTCGCTCCCACTTGGCCACTTGCGGTTGTCTTTGTTGTCAAAATTGTAATGACCAACTCCAGCATGTAACAGAGCCTTTCTGAAACTTTCTGAAACCATATTTAATGCCCCTAGCACTCTGTTGGGATCTTAGAGGAGCATAGTAATGAGTTCTCAGAAGAATCCATGGTAGTGCCTGGACTGAATGATGGGTGGAGAGGAAAAAAATTAGAGTCTAATTTTACAACTGTTTCTGCAGCTAATGAGTTTCTATGAGATAATATAATAGAACTAGTTCTGAGGGTACCATGGTGAAGCTAAAAGAAAATTACACTGGTGGCTATTTGCTGGTCACTTCAAGATCAGGGTGAGGGGTAGGGATAGGTCAACTCCTAATGTTAATTTAGTCTGGTTCAGAAGCCCCTTTGCCGTTCTTCTAGTGGCTGTGCCAAGTATATTTAGAATGGCAGATAGAGGCAGATCCCTGGATATAAATGACTTTGGAGTCAGTGTAGTAGATAGGCATTAATTTTCAGGAAAAAATTTGTCAAATATACGACAAGGGGATTTAATTATACCCCAAATATTACAGAGTCACAGGACAAATATGCATACCAAGCATTGAGAATCAAAGCACATGCTGTTGTAAGCTGAAGTCAGAAAGTAGAGGCAGCTTGGTTACCCAGCTGTGAGATGAGTGTGGAAAGACCATCTAAAAGGCTCATACAAATAGCAGAGGTCTCATCTGAGTGCTCCAGACCATCAAATATGCGTAAGTGCCTCAACTCCATTTATCTCCCTCTTTGCTAGCAATTACTGAAAGACTGGTTGCTCAGCAGCACTGCTCCACACTTACTGGTTATAAAGCAAGAAAATAGTTACAAACCTGCCTTTTCATCACTGTAATTGAAAATACAAAGGTTTTAAATGGCAATATGTTATAGAAAGTAATGGAAAAGCAAGTCAAATGAAAAGCAAGAGACTTGAAGGAAGCCTGTGTTGTGTGCAGTTCAGTTTGTCTTGGATGATGTCAAAAAGGAAAGTGTAATTGGATAAGCAGATAAGAGGGACTAGGAAAGGGTTGTAGAATTGCTATTTTTTGACAGAATGTAAAAGAAAAATATTTCTTAAAATTGAATGAGACTCTCAGAGCAAAATCTGCTGATAACAACTCCTAGGTAAGGTAACTTTATTTTCCTGGGATAAGGCAACCTAATGCAGCTGTTGTATCACCAGCCCCCCCTCCCCCTCTCAAAAATAAACATTAAAAAGCTGTTAATATGTTACCACCTACAGTTGGGAAAAACCCTGCACTGTACTTTGTTGTATTCACAAACCTTTTGTTAAAAAAGTTTAACTGCCTCATTTGCTTTTAAATTGGCATAACCAGGAAACAACTTTTGTCTTTACAATGAAAGTATCAGGAAAAGTCTGCCACATACGGGCATTTCAATAACAAAGGAATGAGTAAATCTGAGTACACAAGTTCTTAAAATACTGTTGGGTGATAAGGAGGGGGTTAAATTTTCTTACCTCTAAATCACAGTAGAGAGGAGGTGAGTTTATGGAACAGCACTTGGAGGCAAAGTCTGAACGCTTGTCAATCAGCCCTTGGAGTTCCAGGGCACTGACGTCAGGCAATTTTGCTCTTAATCGTTCTGCTAGTCTGAAAAACCATATTTATGTAAGGTTTCCATACTTGTATTTTATAAACCTTTCTCCTACAAAATGATAACCCACTTCTGGTCTTTTACAATACAAAGATGGAAATAATTGTTCTTAAATTACGGGTCTGTGGAGTGATTCTTAGCGACTCAATTTGAGGTTAGAAAATGAAATCTCCAGCTCTTCTCAGATCCTAAAAGTAAATTTACAAATTGCTGCTAGATTTGAACTCCAGGCTTTCCCCCTTCATTTGCTCCATTATATCAACATAGAAGACTTCCTCTCCTATTCTTGCTGACGTTCTATCTTCTCTCCTGTACTATATTTCAAGTTCCTTAAAAAGACTTTCCCTGTCAGGACTTTATGCCACCTTAATCTTTTTTCTCTTTACTCACTTTATACAACTTCCCCCTCAGCGTGCCTCCTTTCCAACTGGCTATGTTGGAAAACACAAAGAAGGTCAGAAACGGGTTCTTGTTTTTAGCTCTACTATCCATTATGTCTCCACCTCACTTTCAAGATGGTGCTAGGACTTGAGTTCTCTAGATTCTCTCCCAATTTGAATGGTCTATAATCTTGGTATCTCTCTATTGTTATAATGGGCAATTCAGTCTGGTTTTCTGACCTCCAGGAACTGTTTGCCAGCCCAGTTGTGGGCAATGGGAGGTAGTAGAAGCCCGAATTTATCTAGTTGGGGTAAGGTGGATCCTGGGAAAGCACAAGATGGGGGGGCTGGTTTGCTTATAAAAGCATTACTGAAATGAGTCGGTCCCAGCTGGAAGGGGAGGTAAGTCAGACCAGGAGGAACTCCGAGGATGGAGAAAGTATGTGCGCGCGCGCGCGTGTGCATAAGCTGGTGCAGTGTTTCAAATACCTAGACTCCGTAGTCTGTCTTGTGATTTTATAACCCTACATGTCAATTCCACTATATTGATAATTTCTATAATCTCAGTATGTTAAAAATATCAGTAATTGCCCCATGTGACCCTGGAGTACAAAACTTGGATTATCTGTTTTATGTTATTCTATACTATTTTTTTATAATTGGGAAATATTTTGAACTTCAGGCTTTCACAGTTTTTCATTTTAGAACTTTGCTAAAGTAGACTTCATTGGGGTCCTACTTTTGGGGATTCTTTGGTCTTTTTGTGGAGTTCCATTTGTGCTTGCTTTAGGCCTATTTGAGCAAGATGATTTGAAATGGATGTGAGCAATCTACTTAATGAAACTAGGAATGCAATGGGTCTTTAGGAACCCAGCAAAATTTCTTTCACTTTTATGGCCGTTCTTGAGAAATAGGACTACTGACTATTGTACAACATTATTGATGATTAATTAACATTTGTATCTTCAGTTTATAGAGAATACATGCTGGTCATGGGTGGTACTACCCTTGATCGAAAGTTTGGGTTGTTTGTCAGACCATCTGCCATGAAGTTAGATAACTTCAGTAGTTTTACAGTTCCTCAATTATTGATAGCAATTTCTACATATGGCTTTAGGGCAAGAATGTTGATGTACTGTGGGCTAATCTGTTTTTGTTTTTTTAATGAAGTTCCTATAGGTCTTATAAATATACTTTTGTGGGCTGTGTTCTAATTGATATCTCACCTGATACACATGACCATTTTTCCCCTCCAAAAAGGACTCCATTTAGATAGAACTCCATATAAATATCAGATTCTACTTTTTAAAGTCTCAAGCCTTCAACTATACTTTCAAATCATAATACCATGCTAATATTTTTGATAAATGTGGAGGAAACAGAAAATTTCCTTACTTCTTCTTAAACTCTGTGAAAGTGTTTTCTGAATAATCTGCACACAGTTTCTGTCCCTTGTCAATGAAAGAAGATAATTCCTTTTTCAGTTGAGGGCCCTGTAAGAAAACAATTACATAACAAAATTATTTGTCTTGAAGCACTGCTCTACGAGGCATTAATCAGAATTCTGTGTAATGTGTTATTATGTGTGTTTATTATCTACACCAGATATTGGCAAACATTTTCTACATAAAACCAGATAGTAGATATTTTAGGTTTTGTAAACCAGATAGTCTCTTTTATAATTATTCAACTCTGCCAATAGGACACAAAAGCAACTATAAACAATGTGTAAACAAGGAGTGAGGCTGTGTTCTAATGAAACACTATGAATCCTGAATTTTGAGTTTCACATTTTAATGTGTCATAAAATTAAAAAAAATAGAAGACCATTCTTGGCTCATGGGTCATGTGAACACAGATATGGGGTCAGATATGGCCCATGAGCTACAGTTTTCCAACTCTTGACCTAAACCAAGGTTGCTGAAGAAAATAGAGCATATAGTACCTGTGTATTAATGCAGGCAGCAGAGTCCTCAGACTCACAACATTCAGCAAGGCTTTTCAGGGTTGGCTCAAGGATTTTACTGAGGAATACTTCTGGAAGAGGAGTTCTCCTACTTAGTTCAAATATATATCTGGTATGAGAGAGAAAGGAGAGAATGCTCTTTAACATGTGTAGATTTGTGTAAATGTTCTCTGTATTATAAAAAGGCAGATCACCTGACTTCTGCATCTTAACTAAAAATAAAAGATTTAAGTAAATGTGACTCCAAATTGACAGATTTTGGATTCATATTCTCATTGAAATGCAAATTATTAGCGGTTGCTTTGTAACTATTCTGACTAGTTCATAATGAATTAAAGCTCTGTGTGTACTATATATGCATATGTATATGTTCTATGTAAACCTATCTATTTCAAAATAACATGGAACTAGCTTTTGTGCAACTATAACACCACGAATCTCACATAAAGCATCAAGTAAAAGCCTTAATTGGCTTTTCTATGAAAACAGATTTCTATAAATTCTTCCATTGTTTTATTCCATTGTTATCTATGCATTTATAAAAATCGTACTTGGACAAATACAGACTTCCAGCCTAAAGTTAGTCTCCATTCTGCTCTCTAATATTGATAATTTTCTGACCTGTTAATACAACCTATTTGTGAAGTATTTCTATGCAATGAATATGCATATACTTATAGCTTATGCAACTTAGGGTATATGCAGCAAGGGTGTATTTTTAGTTTTTGTTGGATCAAAACAGATAAAGTTTACCCTTTCTTCCATTTAATTTCTTTGTCATTTAATGCTAGTGAATATCCATACTGTCAAGAAAAGTTACTCCAGTTAACTCTACTTACTGATCTATGGCTTTGGTGTTTCCTTTGTCACATACGTCTTGACCTGTGGGCAGCTCGACAGCTGGCAGCTCTGGTGTTGGGGCAGCAGGCATGAAGTAAGCGCACATGAAAACGTCCATGGGCGTTTTTTCTTGACAGCAGTCCTTAAACTTAGAATTCTTTGTGGCTAAGTTGTCACAGATCTTTACTGTGTATTCAGGCAGCTACAAAAGCAATTGTGAGTTTGTGCATTGTTAGTTTCTTGGTTGGCCTAATTAAAAACAAGGAAGGCTTGGGTGCCTGGATGGCTCAGTCGGACTTTGGTTCAGGTCATGATCTCGCAGTTCACAAGTTCAAGTCCTGTGTTGGGCTCTGTGCTGATAGCTCAGAGCCTGGAGCCTGCATCAGATTCTAGATCTCCCTCTTTCTCTGCCCCTCCCCTGCTTATGCTCTGTCTCTCTTTCAAAAACAAATATTAAAAAAAAAAAAGAGGAAGTCTTATGTAGGCTTACAAACCTTGGCATGATATAGATGAAAAGTTATAAGTCAGGTTATAGAAAAACACCTATTAATGGAGACCTGTTTTCTTAGGTTGTTATCATCTGTTTTTTTCCCACTATTATTTCTAAAGCTGTCCAGACTTGGGGTGACCCTTATCTAAAGCACCAGTTCAAATTCCTATCTAAAGGATTATGTAAATAAAAAATGATGAAAAAAATTGACCATCAAGTTATAACAGGTATAAACATGAGCAGCTTTGAATAATAATTGTTGCAGTATTGTTCAGTAGAACTTTGAAATGATCTGTATCTATGCTGTCTTATGCTATTGTACGTTTAAAATGTGGCTAGTAGGGTGCCTGGTTGGCTCAGTCAGTAGAGTATGTGGCTCTTGATCTCAGGGTCATGAGTTGGAGCCCCATGTTGGGTATATAGATTAAGTAAACTTTGTTAAAAAAATTTTTTTTCTTATGTGGCTAGTGTATTGAGGAACTCAAGTCTAAATATTATTTAAGACATTAAAATTAAGTTAAATAAGTGAAGTTTAATGATAATTAAACTGCATTGGGTTGTGCAGGAAGAGTAAGGAATTCTTAGGAATTAGATAATCTTGTCCTTGTGTGTGGACTTTGCCATTTACTATCTGCAAGACTTCAAGTTATTCATCCCTGTTAATCATTACTCATCTGTAAAACGGAGTTAATGACACACTTAAATTTCATGAGGATTCACTGAGTTGATGTATGTAACCAGCAATTTAGAGTGCCTGCCACACAGTACATGGTACATGATGATGATTCTCTTACCTCCTTGGCCATACAGTCCTCAGAGGTAGACTCACAGCACTTGGAGAGGATTGTGGTGATCTCTTCAGCTAGTGGCAAAACATCCTCCAGATCAGCAGTAGGCACTTTCTGGGCTAATTTTACGAGATGGCTAAATGGTTAAAAATGGATTGTTAGGTTACCCGTATTCTGTTCTCTTTTTCCCTGTGAACATACAGTCTGGAGGAAAATTACCATGGCTTCAACCCTTTGTCCTTGATAGCTGCGTGGAACACATCTGCTATGCAATGCTTCCTATATGCTAGAGCTGCTAATCAAAATTCAGTCATCCTACATAAATCGTTTTGTATTTTTAGTACCGATACGTAGCTTTTCTTCTCTTCCCATCCCCTACTCGAAGCACGCCTTTAAAATGTTAGATCTATGACAGCAATAAAGCACTAAGTCCCTATTCATAAGACCAATAGCTTATTTTTGTGGCCCCTCATTGTACTTTTAAAAATAGTTTATAAATTCTCTTAGAAACTACAGATAAAAGAAATATGAAGACTTATAGCCCTAGATCACGGAATTAACAAATGCTGGTATTTTGGTATATAACCCTGAAGCATTTCATCAGGTTTACCAAGTATTTCATAAAGGATTCTGCTCTGCTACACTATTTATATGTTTGCCTTTTTCACTTAATGATACAGAAAACATTCCTGATCTACAAGTATTCTTTTACAATTTTGGCAAAAACACATAATAGCGTTTGCATCTTAACTATTTGAGCATATAATTCAGTAATGTTAAGTATATTTACTGTAAGTAAATATCTGTAAATACAGCAGACTTCAGAATCTTTTCACCTTGCTAAATTGGAGCTCTGTATCCATTGAAAATTGACTGCCTCCACTCCAATCTTGTGGCAACCACATTTTTCCTTTTTCTATGATTTTTCACTGCTTTAGATACTACAAAGTGGAATCACACAGTATTTGTCCTCTTGTGACTGCTTATTTTGCTTAGCATAAGACATTTAGGTTTCTTCTACCTCTTGGCAATTATGAATACTGCAATGAGCGTGGGTGTGCAAATATCTCCTTGAGATTCTACTTTGAATGCGAAAGTGGGATTGCTGGATCATACGATTCTAATTTAAAATTTTTGAGAACTCCATATTGTATTTCATAATGGCTACACCATTTTGCATTCCCATTAATAGTGCACAAGGATCTCAATTTCTCCACATTCTTGCCAACACTCATTTAGAAAGTGGCCATCCTAAAGGGTATGAGATGATCTCTTATTGTGGTTTTGGTTTGCATTTCTCTTATGATTAGTGATATTGAAAATCTCTTCATGTGCTTGTTGGCCATTTCTATATCTCTTGGAGAACTGTTTAAATAACTTGATTAGACAGAATTGAATACTTTGTTATTGTTGAGTTATGGGAGTTCCTTAAACAGAAGCTTAAGTTTGATGTAGTTCCATTTATCTATTTTTGCTTTTGTTGTCTATTCTTGGTCATTTCCAAAAAATCCTTGTCAAATTCAGTGTTCTGAAGCTTTTCCTTTTGTCTTCTAAGAGTTTTGTAGTCTTAGGCCTTATGTTTAATCCATCTTGAATATTCAAATCTGTTGTAAGAGTTCAATTTAATTCCTTAGCATGTGGATATCCAATTTTTTCAGAACTATTTGAGAGTGTCCTTTCCCCATTGTGTAGTCCCAGCACCTTTGTTGAAAACAATTTGGCCAACTTGGATCTGTTCCATTGATCTACCTACATATATATAAATTTATACATTTATAAATTTATATATTTATACATTTATATATATGTATTTATGCCAGTACCATAGCATCCTGATCATTATTGCTATTAGTGTGTTTTGAAATTATAAAGTGTGAGGCCTCCAACTTTGTTTTTCTTTAAGATTGTTAGGCCTGTATAGAGTCTCTTGGCATTCTATATGAATTATGAATTTTAGGATGCCTTTTTTCTGCTGCTGTCAAAAATGTCACTGGGGTATCGATAGGGATTGCATTATATCTGTAGATTGTTTTGAATAGTATGAGCATTTTAACCATATTCTTACATTAATGATCATGGAATATCTTTCTATTTATTTGTATCTTCAATATCTTTTACTAGTAATCTATAGTTTGTTTTAATTCTATTGTAATAAGGTATTTAATCCAAACTATGGCATTCTCCTATGGATATACCACAATTGATATAAGTATTCTCTATTTTAGGGAAATTTTGGAAGTTTCTAATCTATTCATATTTAAAAAGAAATGTTGCAGCAACATATCTACTAAATCTTTGTTCATGTTCAATGCTATTTCTGTGGGATAAATTCCTAGACACAAATGCAAGTATAAACTAATGATAAAGATCTAATACATATATATTATATATATAATATATATTATAGGTGGTTTTATATTATAAATCCTTATGTTCTACTTCCTAAATATATTACCTTAATGCAAAAGGAAAACTAAAGGGAAGGTCTAGAGAAAATGCCATTTAGTATTTGAATATTTCTATTGGAAGATTCTTTTTAAAGGACTCATGAAAGTAGTTTCTATTACCATTAGAGAACCTTAGGATGTGATGCCAACACAAAATAGGCTTTTTCATTACCATTAGAGAAAAAAGTCTTGTGAATTATAGACTGTAAATACTGAAAAGATAAACCACAAAGTCTAGAAGTCTGGGGAGATGAGAAAAGTGTTAACCTAGAAACTGTCAGAATTAAAATATAGTGTTAACAGTAGCCACACAAAAATCAAAGTGAAGGTTATAAATAAAGTAGCTAACTAATTAGAATATATTCATTAAACTTAAGAGACATGCATGATATATAGCACAAAGCTTCATATAATAAGAATTCAGGAAGTCTCATCCCAAGAAAAAAATAGGTCAAGGAAATAACAGGTGATGAGTAAAAAGAGTTTTTGTGTTTGTAATCTATGCTAATATGAATACTGAAGAAACCACTTCTAGTGGTCTACCAGTTTTCCCAGAAGTATATGGAAAAGGTTGATTAAAAGTAAATGTCATATTTGACAATGTATACTTGTTCTTGATTCATATTTCATGTAGAGAAAAAGAACCGGATTATATTTTTGAGAATTCCAGGAACGTAAGACTATAGTCTATATATTCTATCACAAATATTTTCTTAGAGAATTCTAATATTCTAGATCGTGTAGACACAAACAGCTAAACCTACTGTTAGTGCTTAATCTTTACCTGAGCCTTGATTTCTCCTTCCCATAAGCAGCGTATTGTGAACAGACTCTGTTTGACATGGTGGTGAGAAGTGATAAATGTTTCATCTGGAGTCTCTAGGAAATAAGTGAGAGAACCTTATTAGGTGGTCAAGATCCATTGAAAGCAGTTTGCAGAAATGGAAAAAAGAAACTACTATCTTATATGACTATAAAACTGAATTCTGACCAAAGGAACTTACTGATAGATCTTTCCTAGAGGTGGTTATGTTTTTTCCAATGAATGAAATGCAAAGGAGGCATTTTAGAAAGTTTCTCCTTCCAGAATCTGAACTATTACTTAAATTCAATGGCATTAGTAGAGGAAAAAAATAGAACATAACTACATAATAAAATGATACCTACCTCTTTCAAAAAGCATACTGTTGGGCTTGGTGAGGTACAGCAGGACCCTACCATAGAGAGATAACTCTTAGTATAACCGACTAAGAGTGGTAGAGGAGCTTGTCCATAATTAATGGAATATTCATACATAAATCTGTGGGAGGGGAAAATAGTATTGGTCAACATTTGTGGGAAGCAGAATCTACTTTTTCATTAGTTTGGTGGAAAAAGGATGTGTTACATTAGCTCAATTTCCATATCTAAGGCTCACTAAGGACTTAGAGATAGGATACTGGTCCCTTTTAATCAGTATTTTTAGTAAAGCAGTTTCTTAAATTTCCAAGTGGATTGAGAGGAGGGGCCATTTGTCTCTTTATCGTTTAGTGTCTACTAAGTGCATGGCCCATGGTAGTTGCTTATTAATATTGAACAAACTAAAATGAAACACCTTTACCTTTCATCATCTATCCCAGTTGACTTATTCTCCACAATTGCTATTTGTAGGCTTATTTCTTGAAATGTTTTTTAATTGTTAGGAGTATAAGCCATAAGGGTCTATATGAGACTCTGAAATCTTGGGCAAAATCCTGATTATTTACAGGGATGAGCAAGCCAACCAATTTTTATAAAATCATGACCTTAATTTCAATTCTGAGGCCAATCTGAGCCACGTTGCATTTGACTCTTGGACATGTATTTTGCCATTATCCTAAATAGAATTGTATAGCTGTGTACACTTTAAATGTTTAATTTTCAGAAAAGCATGTTTTTTTATTCTCATATCCCTAGAAACAGTTGCGAACATGATGTGTTCTACCACATAAGTGAACATGTAATTTGATGATCTCCTTGATTAACATTCATGAGGAGCCAGATGATATATTGATTCTTCTATTAGTCTTGGAAGATCACAAAAATTAACATAAATGGAAAGAAAAAAATCTATCTGATGGAGTATGCAAGGATCCCTAGCATAAGGGGAATCACGGTAGCTGTCCAATATTTGAAAATGTCACATAGGGGATCCAAGTGATTCTGCTTCAGGTGATAGAACTAAGTTTGGAAGTTTTAGAAAGTTGACTTTATCTCTGTCTGAGAAGGGCATTTATAATAATCAGCACTGGCTGAAATGAGAAGTCTTCGGGAAGAGTCAAGTTCTTAATGGAAATTTCCTGGTTGCTGTAAAAGAGGCGTTTATATTGACTAGGGGGTTAGATTTGACACACTTCTGATTATTTTATGCCCTGAAGTTTTACTTATGAAAGCAGCTTACTGGTCAGCAAAGTCTTTGGGATCTTTCCTGAATGCCTCACAGATTTCATCATTTGTTGGCTCTACGTAGGTAGGAAATTCTTGTGGCTGGTGCTTCAGGGCAGCCATACAGAGTTTCTGTTCAAGGCCCTCTTTGGTACAGCACTCAGCAGTTCCCGGGTGCACTGGGAATGGAGAGTCACTTTCACAGGACTTAGCAGACAATGCTGAGGTCTAGAATGAGAAAAGAAAACAAGTCAATTTCTATATGGAAGTTTCCAGGCTTGTAATTCTCCATGGAGCATGACCTGTTAGTCTTTAAATCTAAAAATTCTCATCGGTAACAAACTGTCCATGCCAAAAACTCTACTGGATGACTTATCAACATGACAATTTACATAGTTACAGGCAAATACAGGGTCTTATGTTAATTACTCATTAACGGAAATAGAACCTTCATTAACAAGTGGACTGTGTTTGCAGCTGTTAGAGGTGGCTTTTGTTTGTTTGTTTTGTTTTTAGCTCAATGTTTCTATACGTAAATATTAACATATCTCGGGGTAAGTGAGGTCATTTGAAAAACTTCGCTGGTGATTCTGCTATGATCTCCCACCTGCTTTCTGCTGCAAATACCCCAGGGAGAAGGGTCACATCCTTCTATTAAATGAGCAGACTCTTCTTGACTGTTTTAGTCTTCTGCATTTGTTTGCATTCTCTTACCTGCTGGTGCTGGAGCCTGCTTTTGCATCAGGATCAGAGCCCAGATGCCTGGGTTTTACAAGGCAGAAACTGATTCATTAATTCAAAGAGGCAGCCTGAGGATCTGTTTCCTAAAGCCCCAGTATTTATTCTCCTGTGCAGTACAGATTGAACACCACTGGTGCAATTTAATTTACTGCCTCAACAGTGTGCACTGATAACATGTGGGCAGACTAAGCCCATAGTAAGGGCACCACTAAAGCAATTGCAGCAGCAAAATGTTCTTTTTGGAAAGACTTTGATACTTGGAGTAAATGTAAAATAGAGTCCCCATGGGAAAAACTTTCTGGGGATTTACTAGGGAAAACTGCCTAGACATCCCTACACTTAATTTATGTTGGTCATCTTTTTAAAAACTTCTAAAGATCATTTCCTGTAAATGAAGGAAAGCAACATGATGAATTAATTACATAAGCCAAAAGTAAACCTCTCCTCCTTATCTCCTCCTCAGACTCTCAGAACTTAGGAATTCTTAGAAACTCCTTTTCATCCTTATCTCTTGTTGGTGAATTTTTTTTTCCTTTCCATTTCTTTCCCTGGCAATTGTCCTTTTTTTTTTTTTTTTCTTATTATCTCCTTTCCAAAAAAAGTTTGTAAAGAAAGTATCAACATGGTTTTAAAAATGCTTCCCATCCCTGACAAAGGCAATGCCATCTCTGTTTCATGTGATCTGTCTCTATAATCCTGGGGCTTATCTCAGGTCAAGGGGTCAGTTAACTAATGCATGAAATAAAATGTAAATAAGATAAAAACGCGTTCTGTTATTGATCATGGTTGGTAGTTTACTTTACAGTGGTATAGAAGGTCTGGCTGAAATGATAGGTATTTATGGAATTGATGGTGGGGGAAAAATTGATTTAAAATTCTTAGAACATATACAAGGGCCCAATGAAGCAATTAATAGGTAAGACTAATCATTGTGTAGGATTAAAAAAAATTTTTTTTTCATGTTTGTTTACTTTTGAAAGAGACAGAGGCAGAGCATGAGTGGGGGAGAGGAGAGCAAAGGAGAGACCCAGAATCTTAACTAGGCTCCAGGCTGAGCTGTCAGCATAGAGCCCAATGTGGGGCTAGAACCCATGAACCATCTGAGCCTCCCAGGCACCCCTGTTTAGGATATATTCAAATCAGATCTTTGGAGCATGATTTCTGCAGGCTTGAACAAAGAGAGTTTGGTCGGTAGAAGCCTCTATCAAGATGCATCTAAATGTCCTTTGCATGAGGCCTGATAACTGTGTTAGTAAATTGCTAGACACACCTGTATTTTTACCTTTTTCAGGTCCTGTCTACATTTCGAATCCTGTCAGTTCAGCATTTTAACTTCTGCATTTATACTTAAAGGGAGAAAACCCAGAACCTAGTGTATGTATATAAGGCAATTTTTGAAACCCAAAATAACTTGAGGCCAACACTAAACTATTCTGGGACAGTTGTACCTGTCTTAACATGATAAATGTATAGGTATGGGTAGGCTTTTAAGGTACACAGAATGCATTATTTCAGGGGGTTCATGAACTAATAGATATCCCAGTCTTTTCATTTGAACCTTGTAGGACTAATGAGCAAAACTGATTCATTATACTAGAATAGGTCTGGGCTGGGGGTAATTCTCTCAAATTTGGAGTAGGTGGAGTTGATGTCTAAGGTTTCCCCAAGATACAGCATAAAGGCCTATCTTGGCTTCTTTCTGTGACTCCGTAAGGACATGGGCAGCCACATGAACCTACCCTGAGGTCATAGCAGTCCGGGTCAGCCCCTTCAGCACAGCAGGCTTCTGTCAAGGAGACAACTTCATTCACAAGGTGACTGATCTGTTCAAATGTGCTACTGGGAAACTTTCTGCTGTATGAGACCATTGATCTGAGGAAAACAGTAGGTTGATATATTTAGAATTTTAAGAAACTTCACATTTGCACATATTAAAACATGAAATTTGTTCAGTCCTTAACCAGAATATTGCATACATTGATTAGTGAAAAGAACCTGAGGTTCACTTTTAAAAAATAGTTTTTGTTCTAGGCAAATGTTCCTTGTAAAATGGAAGTTGGATTTGGGGGTTTTATCCAAGAAGTCTTCTATTCTTTCCTTTCTCAAGCCTCCCCAGTAATCCTGTTCTATGTCTTGTTTTTGTTTGCCACAGCCCTTGTATATACTCTTTGCATTTTATTTTATCTTAAGCTGTGCTTGTTCTCTTAACTCTATTAATAACCTTACTGCTAACAAATTCTTAGACTCTAGTAACAATAATCCAACTGGATTCTTTGGATGTCCTCCACTGGCCTAACACCTGTGCCCACATTGGTCTTGGGTTCTCACAATGTGCAGAGAGTGGCTCAGCCCTCCCTGCTGAATTGAAGTTCTCTCACATGTGGTTTCATTTAAGGTCAAGTAACCAAGAGAGTGAGTGAATACCTTGTACTTACAAAGATGTGAAGTCATCTTTTCCTAGATTGGCAAGTTCCTTGCAAACTTTATCCTTCTCATAATCTCGGCCTAGGAACCAGAAATAGAAAAATTGGTATCTTTTCTAATGAATGTAACGTTATATGTATAGGTCTTCCGCATGATGCATCTATGGTGAAGGTAGCATTTTCTCAATATCTATATACAATTTCATTTTGGGGTGCCTTTCTAGCTGGGTTCCTACAGATCAATTTTATGGCCTGCTATGCATTGTAATGAACAGCAGAACAAACGCCCTAATACTGAAAGCAGAGAAGTCAAATGTCAGAACTTACTGATAGGGCAATCAGTCTCTTATGTCACTTCTTTATAATAATGCTAAAAATGTAACTTTTAATCCTTGCCTTATTTGTCTCCATTTCACTACGGTCTGGAAAGAAACAAGAACAAAACATAAATGGTGAGCATATGCCCATACACACTTAGTGAAGAGCTAGCCCCTCTAATGCAGGACTTTAAAGGAAATTTGTGGCTTGGTGTTGCCAGCATAACTCCATTACCCACTTCAAATTCTATCAGGGAAGGCTAGGAATTCAGCTTAGGGGGGAAAATGGAAATTTGGCAATTTTCTCCCCCCCCCCCCCCAAAAAAAAAAGATTAGCCTGTGAGGTGGGTTTGGAGAAATGGTGGAAAGCACTTCCCTTGCTTCAAGCACTGAGAGAGGCTTAAAGGAAAACAGTCAGACCTTGATAGTGACCCCTGGGGTTTGGGGTACAATGGCAGGTGTCTGATTCAGACTAGAGAATATTAGAGGGTGAGAGGGGCTAGTGAAGTGGCCTGGGGCAGCAAAGGTGAGGGCTTTGAGTGGGGAGCTATGTTGTGGTCTGTGGACCTTCTATAGATCAAGCAGGAGAGCAATCTGACCTGGAGTTGTCTTAATTTGTGGGGAGGAAGGGGTGGCCTGTCTAGAGGGCAGTGTGCTGCCAACAGTGGGACACCTCTGTGTGGAGTCCAACAACTTGAAAGTCAGAGGCCCAAGGGGAAGTTTTAAGGTGCCAGCTGGATGTCAGAGATTCCAGAAATGTTGCAAAGAGCTTTCCAACGAACCCATAAAGTGTCAACTTTGAATATTTCCCATAACTAGTAGAAACACTAGCTCACAAAACTGTCCATTGAATTAATGTTCCTGCTGCTTGCTTCTCCTGCTAGCTTGTCCCTTTTCTGTTAACCTTGGAAGAGGTAAAAGCAGTTGAGTGAGCATGAGGAAGGAGAAGAGAATAAGCAAAGAAGAAACTGTACATGTCTCTTGTTGCCACCATAGGCAAAAGGACTGAAACAGTCCTGATCTGGGGGGGGGAGTAGTTTCAACTTCAAAAGAACTTACAAATATTTGACCATTAAACAAACCAGCCTTTCCCATGACTTTTATGAGGTAGTTGTTTTGAGGTTCAAAAGGATCAGAGGGACCTCTTTAAGGGAACAGAAAAATCAAATGAACCCACTCTCAGGTCCATTCAAGTGGCTGGGAAGAGCTCGTTCCCACAGGAGAAGAGTTCTTTACAGATTAAGACCCACTTGCACAACATCCCTACTACATAACACAATAGGGTAGATGGGTGGGAGTGGTCCATGGTGTCCTTCCCTGACTCATTTATGCAAGTAAGTCTAGGAAACCTTCAACATTTAATGATACATCTTTTGGAAAGAAATGTAGGAAGTATATAAACTGCCTAGTTTCTAAGTGTGTTAAGGGTTAGCAACTTCTCCTGGACTGTAAATATTGAGAAAACCATCTCAGGTGATACAATGGCAACTTCTGTCATGCATTTACCCTCCCACATGCCCTTGCCTCTCAGTTAGGGCTTTGAAAGCATGAACATAAGGAAGCCAGGGTAGAAAGTGGTCTTCTATGGTTTGCTGTGGAGGTGGTGGTACATGGATATAGACTAGGGAAAATTTTTTTCTTTTGGAAAGTTCTCTTTAGGATTTTAGATTTAATGGCAAAGACCTCCTGCAGAAGAAGCTTGTTGCCCCCTATATCTTTCAGGTGGACTGTTCAAAGTATATTACTGCAGTGGGAAGAGTCAGAACTGGGGGACAGAGACATTCCTAAGCAGTACTTTGAGTCGCCCCCTTATTACAAATACCATCAAAATCAGAGTGGGAAAGAAACTACATGTTCAAATCTCACATCCTCTTGGAAACCAGGACAAGACAGTAGGATTGATAAAGTTAACAGTCAATGGAGTATAAAAAGCCGCTTGCAGTGAACTTGTTACAGCTGAGAACCCTCACATCTAGTACATTTTCTGAAATGTATTGACAAGTTTGCAAGGTCAGATATTGTCACCATTTCAAAGGGCTGAAAGCTTCCATTAATCATTAATGATATTCAATGAGACTGACCACTAGGGCATGGGGGAAAGAATCTAGGGGAGAGCTGCCCTCCTATAATGAAGGATATAACATTAGGATGTCCACAGTTGTTTTATGTTGTTCCTAAGGGAGGATGTCCAGGCTTTTATGTTGTTCCTAAGGTAGAGCTAAGAAAAACTGGTGGTAGATTTTAGTTCAATGTGTGAGAACTTTGTTATAGCCATGACTAATAACTGAAATGATGAATACCTTTTTGAGGAGGGGAGTTTTTCCTGGAAATAATCAAATGGAATTTAAATAACCATATGTATTAAATTCCTAAATTTAGTACAAGATTATATCCTTGTATCTATAAGATCACATACAAGGGATTACAAAAGAATTCCTTTTAGAAATATTAAGAAATTAAATGGAATCCTCCCCCTGCCCCCAAGAACTTACCGTGTTTTGAACCACAAAAAATAACTCCAATAAGAACTTTTCTGTTTAATGCATAAGGGCTAATTTTGTTTAATGTTCCCTATAAAAATACAGAAGTCCATTTTTGTTAGTATTGCTGAACACTCAATAACATGCAAAGTGAGAGCCTATATTCAAAGGGCATACCTCTGATGAACATTTAAAGAAATATTTTTTCTGGCCTTCCAGATTCAGATTTCTCACTTCATCCAAAAAAGCTTCACTCAGTGCATTATGGGAATGTGAGTACATGTGATATAAGCAGACACTACAGATTAGCCCCTGTTAAGTAGCTTTAATTAAATCAACTGGTGTTTGTACCGAAATGCATGAGAATCCACAGGTGTTAGGTACTAAGTGAAATAAAGATAAATAACATATGATTTCACTCATAGGAGGGATTTAAGAAACAAAACAGATGAGCATAAGGGAAGGAAAAATAAAAGGGAGGCAAACCATAAAAGACTCTTAAATACAGAGAACAAACTGAGGTTGCTGGAGGAGTGTTGGGTGAGGGATGGGCTAAATCGGTGATGGGCATTAAGGAGGACACTTGTTGGGATGAACACTGGGTGTTATATGCAAGTGATGAATCACTAAATTCTCGTGAAACCAATGCTACACTATATGTTAAGTAACTTGAATTTGAATAAAACTTAAAAATTAAAAAAAATTCAAAATAACGATGCAAAAAAAGGGAGGGAAATTAGATCAACTACATAAGATTTAAAATGGTTTTGGAACCATTTTTTCTCGAAATTCAACCTTGGGCTTGATAGAAGCAAGGGAGGCAGCTCAAAAGAGTCAACTGAGAAAGTTTAGAATTAAGGGTAAAAAGCTCTTAAATAACCTGTAGAGGAAGCTGTTGTACCATGTATCTTACAGATAGACTACTCAAAATATGTTTCTGATTAAAAAAAAAATTGTTCACTTATTTATCCAGAGAATACCTATATCTTCTAAGCCTAAGCAGATGTTAATCATTTTCTAATGGTTGAAAAAACAAATACTGAAGTTAATTTGCAATATGATTATTACAAATTGATTCCTGACTCCAGGGAGTGCTGCTAAATGTTTTCATACCAGTTGAACCCACTTTGATTCATGTAATTAAATACTATCTGGAATGAATGATAAATGACACAGTCTGTTCTTGAATGTTCCATGTGGTTATAAAGAAGGCAATCTGGACTTTGATACAGCCCCAGTAAATATTGGCATAATCTCAGTGACTCTGGTGAAATCACTTTGACATCAAGTGACCCCTAAGCACTAAATGTTTACAAATTAATGGAATTTTTGCTTTTTGCAATAGCCTGTCCCATTTCTTTCTATATTGTGAAATATTCTGGTAAGTTGTGTCTAATTCTATCTAGACTTTTGAAAACTTGATTTATTTTTAGGAAATTGGTATTGCTTTATGTACCTCCTCTCTCTCAACAGAGCTAATAGTATTAATAAATGAAACAGATATGTTTTGAAGACCTACTCTGTACTAGGTGGTTGGATTCAGTAGTGAATATACAATGGAGAGCAAAATACTCCTTCTGCCCTCATGGAATTTTCAATCTAGTTGAAAATAGACAGACCATAAGGTACTACTGTCCTGGTACAAACTTTGCTAAAAAATGTATTCTGAATGCTTGAACTACTGCTACAGTATTTCTCTAAAACAAATTCGGTCCCCTATAAAAGCCATTTATATACCAGGAGCAATGGCTGTACCCTAAATAACATTGAATTGAATAAATGCTTATGTAGGATGCTAGAAACCATATTAATGTTGCTATTTTCCTTTTTTGTTTTGGAGAATCATAGGTTTTCAGAGCTCCATGGAGCATTATATATTGTTTTAATTTTATTCCTTTGGCATTTTCATTTCCATCATGCACTGACAGACTCGTTGGTGTCAGAAAATGTCCATATATTTGGGGGGGGGTGTGTGAGTGTGAACTTAGAAATATGATTTGTAGCATTTATTTAAACTAAGCAGACTATAGATTGATTTCAGAATAGTGATTTTACTTGAGAAATTGAGCCTTGCTGGACAGGTTTAGGAAGCTTCCCTAGTTATTGGAGATAAAACTACTGATTTATTGCTAGAATCCCTATTAATGAAGCAGTGGCGAATTAAAACTTGATTTCATTTTTTCAGGCTTTTTTGGTTCTCATTTCTATGGCTTTTTTTAATCGTAAAACACTGATCTGGTCTTTCACATTGATAATGATTATAGGCCAGTGTGCAGTTTTCTGGGTTTGAGTCCATAAAAGAAATTCAATCCTTCTAATACTAAACCTAGAACTCTACATGACCTCTATAGATTATGTGTGGTATTTTTTATTTATTTATTTATTTAATGTTTGTTTATTTTTGAGACAGAGAGAGACAGAGCATGAATGGGGGAGGGTCAGAGAGAGAGGGAGACACAGAATCCGAAGCAGGCTCCAGGCTCTGAGCTGTCAGCACAGAGCCCGACGCGGGGCTTGAACTCACAGACAGCGAGATCATGACCTGAGCCGAAGTCGGACGCTCAACCGACTGAGCCACCCAGGTGCCCCTGACCTCTATAGATTAAACGATTTAGAGGAAATGAAATGTCCTTCTTAGGATGCCATCAGAAGAACAAATAAAGCTTCATTTTATATTTTGAAAATTAAATAGTAGGAGATACGGGGTCAGTGAGTCAGTTCTCTAGAAACGACAGTTGTGGTAGAGAGTGGCCTCATGGACTTCACTCATATTTAACGTCCATGGGTCTACTGTAGTGGTCTCACCAAAGTCTCAAAGGAGGGCATTCTTTCTACATCTCCTTGCACTGCCCCTTCCCTTTATAAGTTGGGCACCTTGTCATCTACAAATGCTTTTGCAGGGGTGAAGATCAGGGAGCAAGTTTCATATTCCCACTTTTGGGATACTTGAGGGCGATATGTTCTACATCTTGATGTGGAAATTTGGAATGCATTGTATAGCCTACAGGAATAAAAAGGTGCTACGCCAAAACTCAGAAGACCCCGATACTTAAGGAACTGAAGTCTGGTGGTAGAGATAAGCATGTCATACCAGTAGTGATCATTGCCCAAGAAGAGACTGAAACAAAGCATTATGAAACTTGAGAATGGAAGGGAGAGCTTTTAGAAAGCCTCAAGAAAGGAACTATTACCTGAAGTGAATCATGAATAATAGGCAGGATTTTAACAGGAGTAAATGAATTGGGAGAAGTATTTGTGTGGAGGGTACAACTTAAAGAGCTGTCTTAAGTTAGAAAATCATAAATCCTAATTGGAAAATGAATAGTCCAATAAGAGAACCGAAGTATGAGACTTAAACACAGACTTAATAGTCAAAGTTTTAATTTTAAGGTATGGGGTATCCATTGAAATCTATTCCTGTAGGGGAATTCAAGAAAGAGTAATCTTGGGCTTAAGGTAATCAATAGTACCTTTTTCATAAGGTTCTTCTACATTAATCTATGTAAAAATGCTTAGCACCTCTCCTGCCTAATGTGTTAAACACTCAGTGTTAAAAACTTTTTATAGCAAAATTCAACTTTTCATAGCAAAATCCAATTATGGTATATATTATCAGATATTCTCTACTCTGGTGATATAGATATTCTGTGATTTGTTCCAGTCCTCCTTGCAGGAGATAGGTTAAGTTACTTTCTGGTAAAAGGAATATGAAAGAGAAGATTAAAAATAGAAACTCTAAGAAATCAGCGAAATGAGTCAACGTGCACCCCAGTCATCTCCTGGCCAGCTTTCACTGGATCTGACAAATAAAATGGTAGCTCATCAACCGTGAGATGCCTTGCCTCACTTCTCCTTTTCTCTGGGAAGTCTCAACTCGTCACAGGGCCCAGAAACCTGCTATATGAGACTTCTTTTGCTACTGGAACAAATTACCACAAATTTAGTGGTTTAATCAACACAAACTTACTGCCTTATAGTTCTGTTGGGTAGTCTGGCCAAGGTCTCCTTGGGCTAAAATCAAAGTGTCAATAGGACTATGTTCTTCCTGGAGGTTTAAGGAGATCATCTGTTTCCTTTTCTGTTCTGGCTTCTAGAGGCAGTCAACATTTCTTGGGACCAGGCCGTCCTCTCCATTTTCAAAGCTAGAATTTTGCATCTTTTTTTCCTTAGTCACCCCTTCCTCTGACTCTTTTGCTTTTCTTCTACCATAAGCACCTTGTGATTGCATTGACCCCACCGGGTAATCCAGCATTATTTTTCTATTTGAAGGTCAGCTGATTAGCAACCTTTTTTCCATCTGCAACCTTAATTCCCTTTTGTGATGTAACCTACCTATTTACTCACAGGTTCTGGACCTTAGGATCTAGACATTTTTAGAGGGCTCCATTCTGCCTACCATTTGCTCACTCCTATTTCAGCCTGAAGTTGTACTTACCATTAGGTGGCTTTAAACAGACTAGAATTGGGGTGGATTTGTATTAGATAGCCTGATCCCTGAAATCCTACCAGCTGGCTGTACAAGCTCAAATTGATCATTTCATTAATCTCTCAGTAGTGATCCTGACTTTTATGTAATTCATCTTTTGGACTCCAGTTATCAGATTGTCAGGTTGTGTATTGTATTCTAATATGAACCAAGTGGGGAAGAGATAAGAGGTAGGGATTTGGTCAGAAGCCATTACAATAACCATGCAAAGGGGAACAAGGGCCTGGACAAAGACCGTATATGGAAATGTAGATATGAGAGGTAGTGTTCACAGGGTTTGAGCTTAAATACACATAGGAGGTAAAAGAGAGGCAAAAGGGAATACGGAGGAGGTTCCTATAGTGGAATGCTCTGTATAAGGCTGATTTACTTCAGGGCTGAAATTGGTAGAATATGGACATGATCGAATATAGATAACAAATGAAAACAACAAAACTCAGGAAGTCTCTGCAGGATTGGACATCAAGCAATTCCAAGGTTATGGTACTGGGAAAACAGGGAAGTTAGAAGACAGAGCCAGTCCTATGGAGTATGGATGAACTAGAGTTTGGATAAGTTCTGGATGACCATAGTAGGCAGAGTGAATTTGACTTAATTCCCCCTAAACAGGTGCTAATGAACGGTTTTTCTCTTTTGTCCTTAGCTTAGTGAGAGATTGTTCAGATATCTGTCCCATGAGAGGCAACAAAACCATGATTTCAAGCATTATCTTTGTAAACCTAACTAATCTAGGTAAAATTCTGATTCTGCCACTTATTAGCTTATTTTCCTTGAATAATTTCTCTCACTTTCAAAGTAGGGATAATAGTACTGAGTTGATCAGAGTGTTGTAAAGATGAAATTTATTCAAAAGATTTTGAACATGCTGACACATTATGAATATTGGCTATATTTAGTGCATAGACTCTAATGTTTCACATTGGATACTTTATAAATCTTATTTTATAATTTTACAGAGTTTACTACTTCCAGGATATCTATGATATGTCCTAGTTGACGTTTAATTTTCCTTAAATAATCAAAACTACCTAACAATCCTAACTTTCTGATTTTACGCAAAAAATCTGTTGAACACATATTACATGTCAAGTAGTCTTCTAAAACTTGGAATTAAGCAAGGAACAAAAATAAACTCCTTGATTTCCTAGAGGTTGGGTTCTACATTTTACATTTATTATAATACACAGCTGGTGATGAGATAAGGTAAGGAGTACTAAAAAGAAATCAAGGTAAAGGGATAAGGAAAAATGGAATAGTCAGTGCTATTTGAGATAGGTTGGTCAGGGAAGCCTCTTATGTACATGAACTTGGAGCAGACACTTGAAAGGAGGTGAGGAAGGGAGCCATGTGGATATCAGGTGGATCAGTGTTCTAAGAGGAGGGGGGTGGCTAGCACAAGCTCCTTAGGTGCAGAGCACACAGTGTGTGGGATAGTGTGGATGTCAGTGTGACTTTAGCAGAGGAACTGGAAGGGGTGGGGGACAGAGCAGTGTAGTGGTGGGCAGAAAAAAACAGGTTAAGTGGCCATAGACACCCAGGGAGAAGGGTAATAGATGCCTATTAAGGATTGTTCATCTCTTGGGGCACCTGAGTGGCTCAATTGGCTGAGTGTCCAAATTTGGCCAAGGTCATGATCTCATGGTTAGGTTCGTGAGTTCAAGCCCCTCATTGGGCTCGCTGGTGCTCTCTCAGAGACCACTTTGGATCCTCTGCCACCATCCCCCTCTGCCATCCGGTGTCTCTACCTCGCTCATGCTTTCTCTCTCAAAAATGAATAAACATTAAAAAAAATTCTTCATCTCTTCCTCCTAGATTAACCTCATGTCTGCTTAAAGCATACATACTTCTCCCTATAGTAGCCATGTGGTGGTGAGTGTGTACCTGGCTTTGTACCTAACAACAGTGGAGTGTAACTTTGCTATTAATTTCCAGGGAAGTTAACAGTGCCTTTGTGATAAAGTTAGCTGCTACTTTGACTTCAGCTCCTCCTCCTTTTCCCTCAAAAAGAGCTAAGCCTCTTTTGTGCTTTTTCTCTGGCTGCTTTGTGAACTTGATTCAGGCCATACTTGTTCCTAAGACTTTTATACCTCTGTTCCTTCACCTTGAAACACACTTCTAGATCTTTTCATGGCTGTCTCCTTCTCATCATGTAGACCTCCTATCCTGGGTCACCCCCTCAATAACCATTTATGTAGGTTTTGCAGAGAGGATACAAAGACTTATCTGAGAAAACAGAGAAGATCTCTACGTATCCTAAATTACTTCTCTGACATTCTGCGCAGCGATGCTCCTGAATCAAACTTAGAGCAACTTATTTTTAATATGGCTGCTGATGAAGGCTGAGCTTGTGGAAAAGAGAAATGGTGATTCAGTGGTGATTTGGGAGATTGGGATAACCCACATTGTCTAGGGGTGTTCTGACAGGCAAGCAGGAGAAGGATAAATGCAGCTCCCCCACAACTCAAAGAACTTACTTTCTTCTTGCTATTTGATACCCCATCTAGTAACAGTACATATGTTGAGAATGAGATGCTTCAAGCAAAAAGGAAAATGTTTGTAATAATAGACCCCGGTCTTGCCAACAGCTCCTATAAAATGCAGAGGCTTATTTCCCATAGCATTATTTCCTTAGTAATTGTGTAGCTATGTCAGCCTTCCTGCTGCTTTCTTGGGGAGAGGGAGAGATAGATTTTAGATTTCAGTCCTGAGGAAAGAAACTTGAGTGGAGAGGTGATTGGCATACACAGACTTCTTGCCTCTCATGGGGTAGCTAATGTGGAGGTATTTTTATGACTCCATCCGGATTTGGCATACTTGGTAAGCCCTTTTCTCCCAAGATGTACCCAAGGGCTTGTGCACTAAATCTCCAGGGCCATTTGATAGGACAGGATTTGCCCGACTGGAGCCAATATTCATGTTGAGCTGCAGCAGTATCCATCTTAAACCTGAGGTTTCCCAAAGAATACTTCCATGGTGTCTGGACACTTTAGGAAAGAGCACGTGTGTTTGGGAAACTGGGTGAAGTAAGGTTTCTTTCTTGTATGACTTCTTGGAACCTTTAGGGTAACAAAGACATGGATTGTAAACCAACGAAGAAAGACTAATGTATGGCTTATTTCTTATATGTGTTTGGCCATAAAACTTTTCCTAACATGAGTCTTGAATGAAATATACTTTGGAAAAAGGTCTTCTAGATACATGCTGTGGATTGTTGATCAGCTCTCTAGAACTATAATTGAACTGCAACACATACCTATTGTCTACTATCCAAGCCTCCTCTCAACTCCATTTATTTTATATACATACAAATATATATGTGTGTGTGTGTGTATATATAGTATATAGTAACTTTCTGCTAGAAGAGAGCCTACCTAGCTCCCAGGTAAATCATTGACTTGGTCATTTGGGTCATGCTCAGGACTGGTGCGTCAGGAGTACTATTTCCAAATATTGGACATTTATTACTTATAAATGTATTTTAGGTCTTGGGGGTTATCATCTGACCTTTGGAATCTAAGTAATCTGAAGTTCATTGTTAAGCTTCCTTTAAGGTCTGAACTTAATTGAAGTTCTCAGGATCCATTTCATTAGAGCCTGAGAGAGTGCTGAAAGTCAAAATAGAAGTTGCAGAATGTCCTTTTCCAGAGGGCATTTGTGATCCTTTGGGAAGCCAATATGCACTTTCAGAGTCAGCAGTCCAAAATGATGACCCCTGCCCTATGCTGGGCATCCACATACAATCCCAGGACCTAGCCATTACTAGATCTTCTGTGTTTTGAAGATCTTGATGTGAACGTATTTCAGTAGGATTTCTCAGGTTCGTATATGCCCCAGGGAAACCATAGGCAAAGGAATAAGCTTTCAGGGTTTCCTGGGACGTGGCCTATTTAGGGCTCTTGTAAAGGACACAATTTATACCCCATGAGATCTCAGACTTTGTAGTCGAGCATAGGATCTGTAGTTTACTTAAAAATCTATAAATGAGGTGTGCCTGGGTGGCTCAGTTGGTTAAGCATCCGACTTCAGCTCAGGTCATGATCCCATGGCTTCTGGGTTCAAGTCCCACGTGGGGCTCTATGCTGACAGCTCAGATCCTGGAGCCTGTTTCAGATTCTGTGTTTCCCTCTCTCTCTTTGCTCCTATCCCACTCTCAAAAATAAACATCTATCTATCTATCTATCTATCTATCTAGAACTTAAAATGTAAAATAACTTGGATAAAAGATCAAGGAAAAGTGAATGTACAGAGAAGAGGAATAAAGTTCATGTCACAGTAACTGGTAATTTCTGGGTTATACATCTTAGTCTATTGGTTAGATATGTTGTTAATATGAATACTACCACATGACTTGAGTGAGGCTGCTCACGGATAGCACTAAATGTAAGTTTCACTTCACCAAGATGAATGCAGATTTCCTTAGAAGCACTAAAGAATCAGCCAGAGAAGGAAATTGGAAAGGATTATGAATTTGAAGCTTGGAAACTTTTCATGAAGTCGCATGCTTCTATTTCAGCTTCTATCATTTAAAAACATTTTTAAACATTGCTCAAAGACGAGATGCCATTTGGAGAATATTTAAAAAAAATGTTTATTTTGAGAGTGAGCCAGCAATTGGGGGAGGGGCAGAGAGAGAGAGAGAGAGAGAGAGTGGGAGAGAGGGAGAATCTCTGTGCAGAGCCCAATGCAGGCCTGGATCTCACAAATCATAAATCATGACCCTTGCCTATACCAAGAGTCAGACGTTTAACTGACTGAGCCATCTAGGTGCCCCTCCCATTTAAAGAATATTAATGAAAAATCTAAAACATGGTTATCAAGATAATTAAGCTATATTCTTTCATGTGGATGTTTTAGAAACTATAATGCACTTTCAAATATTAAACATACACAGAATTCCTTAAAGAGGATCTAGGATCTTTGCTGACTGCATGCATCATTGATAGAACGTGTTATGCTCTCAAAGACCATAAATCTTTGAAGTCTAGGGGGAAAAGTGCTCATTGATTGACCACAGCTTCCATTTGCATTATCTTCTAACAACTGAATTTCTAATTTCAAGTGATTCTCTCCAAATCTTGGCTCTCAAAAAAATCAAAGAAGGACAATTATCTTTTCAATTTTCTTTTCTGAGATTCTTGATTTCTTGTCTATTTCAATTAAATGCTATATGCCACATTTGAGCTCACATTAGTGCCTTTTTGATTCTATCCTTTCTCAACATGTTTACCAACTCTGTTCTTGTATACCAACTCTCTGTTCTCTAATTTTTCTATAACTTTTCAAAAGGGTAATGGAAAATCAGACTACTAAGAGTTTTTATAAATGATCACGCCAATGGAAGTCTTACCTCTTTCTAGAGCATGCACAAATGCTACAGCAAGCAGAAGAACCAGAATTCTCTTCATTTTTCTGCTGGTGAGTTCTGCAGCACCTCGTCTCCGGTACGTCACCCAGTAAAAGTGACAGCCCAAAGTAACCAATTCCCTTTTACTAAGATTCCTGACTATGAACCAATCAATTATTAATCTCTACACAGAAGCAAGGGCAGTCATCCTTGGACCATAAGAGATAAAATAATATCAATCAAGACAAATAGACACCCTGGGGGAAAATGTAGAAGATTTTAATCATTAACTTTGTCAAACTGCAAGAGTCAGGGTATATATAGAATTTTTTCCCCCACTGCTGCTTTTTACTAAAATGTACTTAATGTATTAATGGGCACATTTCCCACCTGCCCTGTGAGTTAAGCATCTTGGGACTGTCTCTACCCTTCTCATGTATAAATGGAAACTTGGAGGTTTCTCTCTATTGGTCTGCCTTTCTTTAAATGTACTACAAGTAAGGATTATCTTTAAAATATCACAGACTAGTTGTTTTTAAGTCCTAAGGGGGCAGGGAGAGAATGAGAAGCCAACTTATCACCCATTCCATAATTTAATGTTTTAAAATTTTATTGAATACGGTGGGATAGTACTTCATGTCCTATATTACACTTTTTAAAGCACTGACCTACATATTAAAAATAACCCTTGAAGGGCAAATAACTAGGGGTGATGGAGGTGGTGGTGGTAAATGCCCCAAATCACAAAAGTTAGTGGCAAATGTTGGACTCCCTGGAGCTCATTTAAAGTTCTTTCTACAAACACTCTACAATTAATATGTTTGGGAATAGTATAACTTGAGAGTTCATAGTGGCCTTGTAGAATGCAGAAGAGGGAACCAAGCCCCAGATAGGTTTTGTAAATTACCCAGAAAGGCATAGTTATCATTATCCCATCATTGGAATCAGGTCAGTCCCTGGGTCTTGGAGTAGCCCTCTTTTCAGGAAACTGAGTCAGGTAAGGGTTGGGTACATAAGCTATGAAATCAAATCCTCCCTCAGCTCCTATTGGCCCTATAGCCTTGGGAAGTTTTGTTTAAGCCTGATTTTTTTCTCCTATGCAAAGTAGTGATAACTCTTAGTACCTTTGTCACAAGATTGTTGTGAGCTTAATGAAGATAATCCATGTACAGAGTTTACCATGACATCAAACCCATGATAACATTAATGTTCTCTATTACTGTTGTTTACATTAGCTATTACTCTTATTTTAGCTGTTGTCCAATTTCTTTGCTGGCAGAGCTCTCCAAACTGAGAAGATCACTGGAACTCAGCAGAATATTTTAAAGCCAACACTGTATCTTGGCTTTAGGACCATCACAGACAAGTAATTTAGAATTTCAGTAATGATTTAGTAGCAAAGGATTAATTACATGGGCAGATTCCTTCCAAATATTGGTAAACTGCACTAAACAGTTACATTTTTAGTCTGATCCACCATCTATATTGAAAATAGTAGGGTTTTAGGTTCAGAAAATGGAGTCCTGTTAGTTGGAAAAAGATCTCTGCTTTGATCTTGCTTAGTTACTGCTGTAAGGCCAATGGACATCTATGTGGTAAAGGAGATTAAAAGATACTACAAACCTTGCTAGAGACCATATGGGAAGATAGTCTTGCACTTCAAGAACCAACTCTATACTGTTGGAAGATGAATTTTCTGCCACCTCAAAATCTTCTAAACTTTTCCTTTGGCTAAACTACTGGTTTATTTTGTAAGTTAATTAAAAAATGTTTTAGTCTTACTGTGAATTATTTGGAAATCCACTCTAAATTAGGGCCAAAGAGTTTAAAAATAACTGAGAAGCCCAGACTTGAGAATGACTGATAAGTTCCATTAAGATAACACAACATACATTCTTAGTTTACTTAACAGTATTTCAATTTTGATTCATTCAAAGATAAACTATATTGTTTCCTATTAAATTTGCCAGAGTTTAAGATCATCCTGTTCTTTCACTTAAAAAATAACTTTATCTCTGCTTTTGCAATAACCTCTATCACTTCTGTTTAATGACAAACTACATGTAACAAGAATTGCAACATCTCATTTAGGAGACCTCTTGAGTAATCTCTACACAAGCTGCCAAAAGCATTCTCTTGGTTGAGTTTCTTTTTCTAACTGAAAATTAGCTCTCACCTGTTAATAGCTAAATATATGAGCCTTTGCTCAGTATTATTTGTGTATCACTCTTTAATCTTTCAAATGTTCATTGCTTATAACTATTCTAAAACTGGGAAGAAATAATCATAATTGGCTTAAATGAGAAGTCTCATGTCGCAATGACTAGTAAGTCAGATGGGGACAAAAGGTGAAAACAGCCAACTGAAATCTGCTACTGTGTTATAGTAGCAGTTGTGGCCACTTAAATTTATTATTGAAATATATTTTTAAACAGATTTATTAAATATTTAAGTAGAATTTTACAGTAGTTGTCTTACCTATAAAGAATTGGTTGGGGCACTTGACTGGCTCAGCTGGTAGAGCGTGTGACTTTTGATTTCAGGGTCATAAGTTTGAACCCTACATTGGGTATAGAAACTACTTAAAATCTTAAACACTACTTTTTTTTTTATCTTGTCACTGGATTTAGAAGGAATGTAGGTTTTTCACCAAAAAAAAAAAAAAAATAGTTCTAGGCAAAATTGTGAGACAAAGCCCATCTTTGCTTCTTTACCTATTATTCTCTTTTACTAACTCTTAGGCCATATACTCTTTACCAGAGCAGTATCTTGAACATTTTAATGATCCTACAGGCTGTTTAGAAACTGTCCCAGTATAGTATGATAGTACAAATGACCTTCTTAAGAATGATTTCATTTCCCAGAGTGTTCTTTTCATTTAGATTCTCTTTAATAGTATAAGGTGCATTATCAGTTGCCCTGATGAATGACCTGATGAGATGGATGTTAGTAGCATAAAGTATGTATTATCCTTAAAGTTGATGTGCAAAGTAGGAATTGAACACAACCTAGATTGCAGGGTATTTTTTTTTATTAAGCTCTTTAATTTCAGTATAAATACAGTATTAGAGTAGTTTCAGGTGTTCAATATAGTGATCCAACAATTCAATATATCACCCAGTGCCCATCACCAGAAGTGTACTCCTTAATCTTCATCACCTATTTTACCCATCCCTCCACCCACCTCCCTTCTGGTAACCATCAATTTGTTCCCTGTAGTTAAGAGTCTGTTTCTTCGCTTGTCTCTTTTTCCCCCCTTTGTTCATTTGTTTTTCAACTTCCACGTATGAGTGAAATCATATGGTATTTGTATTTCTCTAACTTATTTTGCTTATCATGATATTCTCTACCTCCACCCATATTGTAGGAAATGGCATGATTTCATTTTTTTTTCATGTCTGAGTAATATCCTTTTGTGTACATGTACTACATCTTCTTTATCCATTTATCTATTGATGGATATCTGGGCTGCTTCCATAATTTATCTGTTGTAAATAATGCTGCTATAAACATAGGAATACATGTATTCCTTTGAATTCGTGTTTTGGTATTTTGGGGGACAAATATCTAGTAGTACGATTACTGGATTATAGGGTAGTTCTGTTTTTAACTTTTTGAGGAACCTCCGTACTGTTCTCCAGAGTGGCTATACAAGTTTGCATTCCTACCAACAGTGCAAGAGGGTTCCCCTTTGTCTACATCCTTGCCAAAACCTTGTGGTTTCTTGTATTTTTTACTTTAGCCATTCCAACAGGTGTGAGGTGACATCTCATGGTACTTTTGATTCGCCTTTCCCTGATGACGAGTGATGTTGAGCATCTTTCCATGCATCTATTGGCCATCTGTATGTTGTCTTTGGAGAAATGTCTGTTCATGTCTTCTGCCCATTTTTTAATTGAGTTTTGTAGGTTTTTTGTATACTAACCCTTTTTCAGATAGGTCATTTGCAAATATTTTCTCCCATTCAGCAGGTTGCCTTTTAGTTTTGTTGAATGTTTTGTGCAAAAGCTTTTTGTTTTGATGTACTCCCAATAGTTTATTTTTGCTTTGATTTCCCTTGTCTCAGGAGACCTACCTAAAACCCTTTGCTCTGGCTGATGTCAGAGACCATTCTTTGCTCTCTTTTAGGATTTTTATGGTTTCAGGTCTTACATTTAGGTCTTTCTTCCTTTTTGAGTTTATTTTTGTGTGTGGTATAAGAAAGTGGTCCAGTTTCATTCTTTTGCATGTAGCTGACCAGTTTTTCCAATATCATTTGTTGAAGACACTGCTTGTTTTCGTTTTTCTTCCCTCCCATTGGATGTCCTTTCCTGTTTTGTCAAAGATTAATTGACTAAGTAATTGTGGACTTAGTTCTGGGTTTTCTACTCTTTCTACTTTGATCTATGTGCCTATGTATGTGTCAGCACCATACTGTGTTGATCACTGCAGCTTTGTAATGTAACTTGAAGTCTGGAATTGACCCTACCAGCTTGGCTTTTCTTTGTAAAAGTTACTTTAGCTGTTTGGGTTCCATACAAACTTGAGCATTTTTCTAGCTCTGTGAAAAATGCTGCTGGTATTTTGATAGGGATTACAAAACCGTATAGTATTCTGGGGTAGTATACACAGTTTGACAATTTTTTTCTTCCAATCCATGAGTATGGATTGTCTCCATTTCCTTGTGTCCTCTTCAATTTCTTTCATCAGTATTTTATAGTTTTCAGAGTATAGATCTTTCACCTCTTTGGTTAGGTTTATTCCTAGGTACCTTAATATTTTCAGTGTAATTGTAAGTGGGATTGATGTTTGTTTTTTTTTTTTTTTTTTTGAGAGCGCTGTAAGTGGGGATGGTGGGGAGCAGTAGAGAAAGAGAATCTTTAGCAGGCTCCAAAGTCAGTGCAGACCCTGACATGAGGCTCAATCCCACAACCCTGTAATCATGACTTGAGCTGAATTTAAGAGTCTGACACTTAACCAAGTGAGTCACCCTAGTACCCCTGGGATTGTTTTCTTAATTTCTATCTCTGCTGCTTCACTATTGGTGTATAGGAATGCAACATACTTCTGTACATTGATTTTTGTATCTTGCGATTTTACTAAATTTATCAGTTCTAGTAGGTGTGTGTGTGTGTGTGTATGTGGATTATTCTGGGTTTTCTATATATAGTATGATGTCCTCTACAAATAGAGTTTAACTTCCTACTTGCCAATTTGGATGCCTTTTCTTTTTGTTGTCTGATTGCTGTGGCTAGGACTTCCAGTACTATGTTGAATAAAAGTTGTAAGAGTGGTGATCCTGGTCTTGTTTCTAACCTTACAGGGAAAGCCCTGTTTTTCATACAGGGTAGTCTTCATAGCCAAACAATTTTCCTGTTCTTGACTCCCATGAGAAATTCCAATATCCAATCTCCCTTTTTATTTAAGTTGACTCAAGCTGCAGTTCTGGTCATCTGCAATTCAAGGCTCTCTAACCTATCTTTAGATCAATCCTCCCTCTGTTGCTATTATTTATCTAAAAAGCAAATGAGACCATATTATTGCCTAATTATAACCCTTTCATTGAATGCCTCTGTTTAAAGTTCATGACTACATTCTATGCACCTCTGTAAGATACTCTTTGCCTTGCATATTAAAATTTAGTACAGCTGAACTGCTTGTGGTTTACTGAGCACATTGCATTGCTGGGTCTCCAAAGGTCTTTGTTCCCTTTGTTTTCATTGGAAGAGCCCTTACTTTCCTTTGTGTCTGCTCTTGAAACTTTCAATTTTTAATTTAACATATATTTAATTCACACCACTTTTTGCAAGGTATCATGAAAACTTGTTGGTATTACCATTACCTGCAGACCTCCATAGTCCTCATGGACCTTCTAATCTAGTTAGGAAGGCAGATAGTGTAAACAAAATTGCAAAGTGCTGAGTAGGCACATGGATATACTATTCTGGAGTGCAGAAGAGACCTGAATTTCCAGGCTGCACTGAGTCTTTCTGCACTGCTCTCTTTACCCACAGTGTTCTTACTCTAGCTGAGATTTGTTCACCTAAGTGTTCCCAACAGCTAGTACAGAAACTCAATGTTATAAATCCTTAATAATAATCAGTTTAATGGAGGAATTTAAATATCTGGTGAGTTTGTCAACCCTGTGTTTAAAATTAAAGAATACGATAAAAGTCTATAATTTGTTTTTACTCATTGAAATTCAGGTAAAATGTGAATGAGTCAATTCATTTTAAATTTTACTTGCACTTTCATGCGAATCTGCAAATGACTCCTCTGTATTTTAAACAAGAGGCTATTATATATATATACATTCAACAGAGTACAAGGAGTTAGAAAATCTCACAAATACATATGGGTTTATTAAGCAAGATGGCTTCATTTATTTTAAAAGGAAAATTTGAGTGGAAATTAGAGATAAATTCTACCATGGTTTTACTAAGGCTACAAGTAGTCTAAGAAGTCTTCTATGATAAGTTGGCAAATAATAACTTTCCCAATAATATGTTCATGAAATATCACTGAAGAGAACACCAGATGTTTAAGAGAAATGCTTATTCAGACTAGAAGCAAAAAAAAAGGTCTTCTGCTTGAAAGAGTAAAGAAAAAGGAATTAAAAGTCTCAGGAACAAGTTTCATAGGAGATTGCCTCAACCTTAGACAAAGAGCTACAACTGTGTGACTCTGTTGCTCAGTGGAATGAGGATTTCTGTGGTCACCACTGCTACAGTGATAGTCCTAACTAGTGAAGTGCCAGCTAAGAATTCCTAAGAAAAAATGATGTCTAGGTTCAGTTAATAAAGAAGAAACCACTTTACAGTGACTTCCTGCTCAACTATTTTCCAATAGTGGAGCCAAGTAATTTGTGAAAACAGGCTTAATTACTAAAACTGTGCAATTACTTTCTGGAGAACTTTGCAATGGTAGTGTAGAAGAGGCAGGGATTGATAATGAGACAATGAGACCAGGAGGAGAAAAATAAGATGAAAGAAAATCGTGAGAAAATTAGCCCATTTATAATCAAATGGCCATTGTGAACAGTACAGATTGATGTGCCCAAAATGTACATATTTCTTTTCCACATTTTTAAATGCTTTCTAAGAACAGAATTGAGTTCTCAAAAATAGAATAGGTGTTAATATTCATAGCCTGTGTTAACCTTCACTAAAAGCTTCTAATGTTGTCTTCCAGGCATTCTCTAATAAGCAGCTCTCTAAAAAGGAAAGGCTGACAATTTGAATAAATTAAAGTGATATTTAAATTAGATGACATGGGTTTAACATTTCCAGGATCATATTGTAACAATTAAAAATGTTAGATAACCTAATGGATTATACTTGGGGAAAATACATTATCTTGGTTTTCATTAATTTCTTTATAGTGGGGGCTAGAATGTCAAGAAATAGGAAATTTTGAGAAAGTATAATAGGCAGTATATAGGGATATCTCTGACATGTAGGTTTGGTTCCAGACCACCTCAATAAAGCCAATCTCACAATAAAACAAATGAAAAGATTTTTCCCTCTGCATATAAAAGTAATGTCTACATTATACTGCAGTCTATTAAGTGTATAATAGCATTATGTCTAAGAATTTACCTTAAGTAAAAAATACTTTGTTGCTGGGGTGCCTGGGTAGCTCAGTTGATTAAGCATCTGACTTCAGCTCAGGCCATGATCTTGCAGTTTGTGAGTTTGAGGCCTGTGTGGGGCTCTGTGCTGACAGCTCAGAGCCAGGAGTCTGCTTTAGATTCTCTCTCTCTGTCTCTCTCTCTCTGCCTCTCCTCAGCTTGCACTCTGTCCGTGTCTCTCTCTCTCTCTCTCTCTCTCTCTCTCTCCAAAATAAACATTAAAAAATTTAAAAAATACCTTATTGCTAAAAAAAAAAAAATGCTAACCACCATCTGAACTTTTAGCAGGTTATAATCACTGATTATAGACCACTATCACAAATATAATAATGAAAAGTTTGAAACTGGTAATTATGAGAATTACCAAAACATTACACAGAAGCACAAAGTAAGCAAATACTGTTTGAAAAATGGTGCTGACATAATTGCTTGCTGTAGGGTTGCCACAAATCTTAAATTTGTGTTTACAAAAACTGTTATCTGTGAAACACAATAAAGCAAAGCTCAATAAGACAAGATATGCTTATAATACCCCTTTTTCTACCTACCCTCCCCCCCCCTCCCCCTGCACACATCCTAATTCCTGGAACCTGTGAATAGGTTATGCCAGGGTGGTAAGGGGAGTATTAAGGTTGTTAATCAGATTACAATAAAATATGTTGATTTTTCTGGATTATCTGGATGGGCCCAATGTAATCAGGAGAGTCCCTTAAACAGAACAAAAAAGGTTACAAAAGGTTAGGAAGAGATTTGAGGGTGAGAACTGGAATGATGTGATTGTTGGCTTTCAAAATGGAAAAGATAGATGAACCCCAAAATGCAGGCAGCCTCTAGAAATTGGAAAGGGGGCAAGAAAACAGAGGGGTGTTATATTACAATCTCCAGTTCTAATTGAGAATTTTTCCATTTTCTTTATTTCTGTGCTTGTTTAGCTTCTTAAAATTTGAAAATGCTTTGTATACATACAGACTTATAATTTTTACTTCTGATAAATTAGTCCTTTCTCAGTATGTCCTTTTTTTTTCTGTAATACTTTGTCTTGAAGTCTCTTTTGCCTAATACTAATATAGCCATGACAGGTTTCTTACACTTAATGTTTACATGGTTTAACTTCCATCATATTTTTTACTTTCAGCCTATTTGTGTCTTTGTATTTAAAGTGAATCTCTTAAAAAGGGCATTTAATCTCTTTTAGACATCATCTCTTCAATTGAAGGGTTTAGTTCATTGATGCCATCATTGATATGATTGAGTTGGAGTCTACCATCTTATGTGCTTTTTCCATTTTTCTTTTTGGCATTTTTTTAAAAGTTTATTTTTTGAGAGAGTGAGAGAGTACCTGCACGAGCAGGGGAGGGGCAGAGAGAGAGGAGAGTGAGAATCCCAAGCAGACTCCATGCTGTCAGCTCAGAGCCTCATGTGGGATCATGACCGGAGCCAAGATCAAGAGTCAGATGATTAACCAACTGTGCCACCCAGGTGCCTCTCTCTTTGGTATATTTTGTTGGTTTGTTCTTGCCTCTCTTCTTTGTCAATTGAATATTTTTATTTTTCAGCTTAACTATTTCTTTAATGGTTTCTCTAGGACTAACATTATCTTTAATATATCAAAGTTCATTGGTTTTACATCCAACACTTCACACTTCCCATTTAACATGAGAGTTCATATTTCACACTTTCCCACTTCTCATTTCATGTTTTCACTTCCCACTTCATACATTTAAAAATTAAAAATGTTACACAGTAGAATACCCTTTACCCATACCAACCTTTGTGCTATTTTTGTCATACTTTGTATTCATGTTTCATAAACTTTCCTTTCAAAATTATTCTTGCCTTAGTTAGCACTTTACACATGTTATCTCATTGACTTCTAAGTACTCAATGGTAGTTCTCTTTTCATTGCTATCCTATATTAGTACTCTGTTTTTGGTTTTCACTAGTTTTTGTGCACAGGGTGGTTCTTGTTATACCTGAATAAGGTTTCATTGAGCTTCTTGTACCTTTGTCAATGTTTTTTCATCAAATTTGTGAAACTTGAGGAGGAGTTAAGATGGCAGGAAAGTAGGGGGGCCCTGGGCTTTCCTTGTCTCTCAAACACAGCTGTCATTGACATCAGATCACTTGGAACACCCAGGAAATTGATCTTAGGATTGGCAGAAGGATCTCTCCTATTGAAAGGAGGCAGCATAGCAGGTGTGAAGCTTATTGTAACAGATCAAAGCACACCTGGTTAAAGGTCCAAACACTCTCCACTGCAAGCAAGGAGGAGCTCTTTAGAGGGCTGACTAGTGAAACGAGCAGTCAAAATGAAGAAGCAGAGTGCACGCAGCATATACCTGAAACACTTCCTGAAGTGCCAGGTCCTGGACAGTGTTTAACCCCTTTTTAATACAGAATTATTCTCAGGTACAGGAAACCTAGCTTTCAAACCACTCAAAAGACAGAAACTTGGCCAAAATGACAGAGGAATTCTCCTCAAAAGAAAGGCCAAGGAGAAATCACAGCTAGGGACTTGCTCAAAGCAGATAGAAGCAATAGATCTGAACAAGAATTTAGAACAAGAGTCATAAGACCACTAGCTGGGCTTGAAAAAAGCATAGAAGATACCAGAGAAACCCTTGTTACAGAGATCAAAGACTAAAAAGTAGTCGGGTTGAAATAAAATGCAAAAATGTAGGGTTGGGATGCAAAAATGACTGGATACAGTGACCATGAGGATTGAAGAAGCAGAGGAGAAAAATAAGTGATATAGAAGATAAAACTAAGGAAAATAATGAAGCTGAAAAGAAGAGGGAAAGAAAATCATTAGATCACAAAAGACGACTTAGGGACCCCAGTGATTCCATAAAGCAAAAACAGTATCTATATCCTAGGAGTGGCAGAAGAAGAGCAGGGAAAAAGGGGAAGAAGAAGGTTTATTTGAACAAATTTTATCTGAGAACTTCCCTAATCTGGGGAAGGAAACAAGTATTCAAGTCCAAGAGGCACAGAGAACTCCCCTCAATATCAACAAAAACAGGTCAACACCATGATGTATCATAGTGAAAATGGCAAAACAGAATTCTGAAAGCAGCTAGGGACAAAAGATCCTTAACCTACAAGGGCAGACAAATAAGGTAAGCAGCAGACCTGTGCACTGGAACTGAGCAGGCCAGAAGGGAGTGGTAGGAAATACTCAATGTGCTGAAATGGAAAAATATGCAGCCAAGAATGGCTATACAGCAAGGCTATAATTCAGAATAGAAAGAGAGCTAGAGTTTCCAAGACCAGCAAAAACTAAGAGTTCATGACCACTAAACTAGCCCTGCAAGAAAATTTAAGGAGAACTTCTTGGAGGAAAAGAAAAAAAAGGCCAAAGTAACAAAGACAAGAAGGGACCACAAAATAGCACCAGAAAGACCAACTCCACAGGTAATACAGTGGCATTAAAGTCATAGCTTTTAATAATCACTGAGTGTAAATAGACTAAATGATCCAATCAAAAGTCCTAGGGTACAGAACAAGGGGTGAAGAAAGGGATTATATCATGATGAAGGGTCTATGCATCAAGACGATCTAACAATTGTAAATACTTGTGCCCCCAACTTGAGAGTACCCGAATATATCATTCCATCACAAACATGAACTCATTAATACAATAATAGTAAGGGATTTTAACACCTTACTTACAACAATGGAAAGATTAAGCAGAAAATAATGAAACGATGGCTTTGAATGACACTGAACTGGGTGGTCTTAAATATATTCAGAACATTTCATCCTAAAGCAGAAGAATACACATTCTTTTTGAGTGCCCATAGAATATTCTGCATAATAGAATCACATACTGGGTCACAAATCAGCCCTTAACAAGTACAAAAAGATCAAGATCATACCATGCATATTTTCAGATCACAACACTATAAAACTTGTAGTCAACTGCAAGGAAAATTTGGAAAGCCCTCAAATATTGTAGGTTGAAGAGTGTCCTATTAAAGAATGAATGGGTTACCAGGATATTAAGAAGAAATAAAAAATACATGGAAGCAAATGAAAATGAAAACATGACAAACCAAACCCTTTGTAATGCAGCAAAGACCGTCCTAAGGAAATTATATTACAATTCATGTCTATCTTAAGAAAGGTCCCAGCCTCCTGGGTGGCTCAGCCAGTTAAGCTTTTGGCTCTTGGTTTCAGCTCAGGGTTATGATCTCACAGTTGGTGAGTCTGAGCTTTGCATCACGTTCTGCACTGATAGTATGCAGCCTGCTTGGGATTCTCTCTCTCCTTGTCTCTCTGCACCTCCCCTGCTGGTATTCTCTGTTTTTAAAAATAAACTTAAAGAAACAAAAAAGGTCCCAAATATACAATCTAACCTTACACCTAAAGGAGCTAGAAAAGAATAGCAGATAAAGCCTAAAGCCAGCATAAGGGACCTAATAAAAATTAGGGGAGAAAGAAATGGTGTGGAAACAACACAGTAGAACAGATCAGTGACACTAAGAGCTGGTTCTTTGAAAGAATAAATAAAATTGATAAACCCCTAGCCAGCCTTATCAAAAAGAGAAGGGAACACAGAAATTTGAACAGACCCATAACCAGCAAAGACATTGAATCAGCAATCAAAAATTTCCCAAAAAGAGTCCTAGGCCAGATGGCTTCCCAGGTGAATTCTACCAGGCATTTATTTTTTATTTTTTTATGTCCAATATCTTATTTTTTTATTATGAAATTTATTGTCAAATTGGTTTCCATACAACACCGAGTGCTCATCTCAACGGGTGCCCTCCTCAAGGCCTATCACCCACCCTCCCCTCCCTCCCCTCCCTCCCACCCCCTATCAACCCTCAGTTCTAAGTTTTTAAGAGTCTCTTATGTTTTGGCTCCCTCCCTCTCTAACCTTTTTTTTTTTCCTTCCCCTCCCCCTTGGTCTTTTAAGTTTCTCAGGATTCACATAAGAGTGAAAACATATGGTATCTGTCTTTCTCTGTATGACTTATTTCACTTAGCATCACACTCTCCAGTTCCATCCACGTTGCTACAAAAGGCCATATTTCATTCTTATTGCCACATAGTACTCCATTGTGTATATATAAACCACAATTTCTTTATCCATTCATCAGTTGGTGGACATTTAGGCTCTTTCCATAATTTGGCTATTGTTGAGAGTGCTGCTATAAACATTGGGGTATAAGTGCCCCTATGCATCAGTACTCCTGTATCCCTTGGGTAAATTCCTAGAAGTGCTATTGCTGGGTCATAGAGTAGGTCTATTTTTAATTTTTTGAGGAACCTCCACACTGTTTTCCAGAGCAGCTGCACAGTTTGAATTCCCACCAAGAATGCAAGAGAGTTCCCATTTCTCCACATCCTCATCAGCATCTATAGTCTCCTGATTTGTTCATTTCAGCCACTCTGACTGGCATGAGGTGGTATCTGAGTGTGGTTTTGATTTGTATTTCCCTGATGAGGAGTGACCTTGAGCATCGTTTCATGTGCCTGTTGGCCATCTGGATGTCTTCTTTAGAGAAGTGTCTATTCATGTTTTCTGCCCATTTCTTCACTGGATTATTTGTTTTTTAGGTGTGGAGTTTGGTGAGTTCTTTGTAGATTTTGGATACTAGTCCTTTGTCTGATATGTCATTTGCAAATATCTTTTCCCATTCCGTTGGTTGCCTTTTAGTTTTGTTGATTGTCTCCTTTGCAGTACAGAAGCTTTTTATCTTCATGAGGTCCCAATAGTTCATTTTTTTCTTTTAATTCCCTTGCCTTTGGGGATGTGTCAAGTAAGAAATTGCTATGGCTGAGGTCAGAGAGGTCTTTTCCTGCTTTCTCCTCTAGGGTTCAGATGGTTTCCTGTCTCACATTCAGGTCCTTTATCCATTTTGAGCTTGTTTTTGTGAATGGTGTAAGAAAGTGGTCTAGTTTCATTCTTCTGCATGTTTCTGTCCAGTTCTCCCAGCACCATTTGTTAAAGAGACTGTCTTTTTTCCATTGGGTATTCTTTCCTGCTTTGTCAAAGATTAGTTGGCCATACTTTTGTGGGTCTAATTCTGGGGTTTCTATTCTATTCCATTGGTCTATGTGTCTGTTTTTGTGCCAATACCATGCTGTCTTGATGACAGCTTTGTAGTAGAGGCTAAAGTCTGGGATTGTGATGCCTCCTGCTTTGGTCTTCTTCTTCAAAATTACTTTGGCTATTCGGGGCCTTTTGTGGTTCCATATGAATTTTAGGATTGCTTGTTCTAGCTTTGAGAAGAATGCTGGTGCAATTTTGATTGGGATTGCATTGAATGTGTAGTTTTGGGTAGTATTGACATTTTAGCAATATTTATTCTTCCAGTCCACGAGCATGGAATGTTTTCCCATTTCTTTAAATCTTCTTCAATTTCCTTCATAAGTTTCTATAGTTTTTAGCATATAGATCTTTTACATCTTTGGTTAGGTTTATTCCTAGGTATTTTAAGCTTCTTGGTGCAATTGTGAATGGGATCAGTTTCCTTATTTGTCTTTCTGTTACTTCATTGTTAGTGTATAAGAATGCAACTGATTTCTGTACATTGATTTTGTATCCTGCAACTTTGCTGAATTCATGTATCAGTTCTAGCAGACTTTTGGTGGAGTCTATTGGGTTTTCCATGTATAATATCATGTCATCTGTAAGAACTGAAAACTTGACCTCATCTTTGCCAATTTTGATGCCTTTGATTTCCTTTTGTTGTCTGATTGCTGATGCTAGCACTTCCAACACTATGTTAAACAACAGCGGTGAGAGTGGGCATCCCTGTCGTGTTCCTGATCTGAGGGGGGAAAGCTCTCAGTTTTTCCCCATTGAGGATGATATTAGCTGTGGGCTTTTCATAAATGGCTTTTATGATGTTTAAGTATGTTCTTTCTATCCCAAGTTTCTTGAGGGTTTTTCTTAAGGATGCTGAATTTTGTCAAATGCCTTTTCTGCATCGATTGACAGGATCATATGGTTCTTTTCTCTTATTAATGTGATGTATCACATCGATTGATTTGCAAATGTTGAACCAGCTCTGCAGCCCAGGGATGAATCCCACTTGATCATGGTGAATAATTCTTCTTATATGCTGTTGAATTCGACTTGCTAGGATCTTGCTGAGAATTGTTGCATCCATATTCATCAGGGATATTGGCCTGTAGTTCTCTCTCTCTCTCTTTTTTTTTTTTTTTTGCTGGGTCTCTGGTTTAGGAATCAAAGTAATGCTGGCTCTATAGAATGAATCTGGAAGTTTACCTTCACTTTCTATTTTTTGGAACAGCTTGAGAAGGATAGGTATTATCTCTGCTTTAAATGTCTGATAGAATTCCCCCTGGGAAGCCATCTGGTCCTGGACTCTTATTTGTTGGGAGATTTTTGATAACTGATTCAATTTCTTCACTGGTTAGGAGTCTGTTCAAGTTTTCTATTTCTTCCTGTTTGAGTTTTGGAAGTGTGTGGGTGTTTAGGAATTTGTCCATTTCTTTTAGGTTGTCCAGTTTGTTGGCATATAATTTTTAATAGTATTCCCTGATAATTGCCTGTATTTCTGAGGGATTGGTTGTAATAATTCCATTTTCATTCATGATTTTATCTATTTGGGTCCTTTTCTTTTTGAGAAGCCTGCCTACAGGTTTATTAATTTTGTTTATTTTTTTCAAAAAACCAACTCTTGGTTTCATTGATCTGCTCTACAGGTTTTTTTTTTTTTTTTTAGATTCCATATTGTTTATTTCTGCTCTGATCTTTATTATTTCTCTTCTTCCATTGGGTGTGGGGTGTCTTTGCTGTTCTTCTATTTCCTTTAGGTGTGCTGTTAGATTTTGTATTTGGGATTTTTCTTGTTTCTTGAGCTAGGCCTGGATTACAATGTATTTTCCTCTCAGGACTGCCTTCACTGCATCCCAAAGTGTTTGGATTGTTGTGTTTTCATTTTCATTTGTTTCCGTATATTTTTTAATTTCTTGCCTGGTTGACCCATTCATTCTTTAGTAAGGTGTTCTTTAACCTCCATGCTTTTGGAGATTTTCAAGACTTTTTCCTGTGGTTGATTTCAAGTTTCCTAGCATTGTGGTCTCAAATTGTGCATAGTATGATCTCAATTCTTTTATACTTATGAAGGGCTGTTTTGTGAGCCAGTATGTATCTATCTTGGAGAATGTTCCATGTGCACTTGAGAAGAAAGTCTATTCTGTTGCTTTGGGATGCAGAGTTCTAAATATATCTGTCAAGTCCATCTGATCCAATGTATCATTCAGGGCCCTTGTTTCTTTATTGATCCTGTGTCTAGATGATCTCTATCCATTGCTGTGGTGGAGTATTAAAGTCCCCTGCAATTACCACATTTTTACCAATAAGGTTGCTTATGTTTGTGATTGTTTTACATATTTGGGGGCTCCCATATTCGGCTCATAGACATTTATAATTGTTAGCTCTTCCTGATGGATAGCCCCTGTAATTATATAATGCCCTTCTTTATCTCTTGTTACAGCCTTTAAAGTCTAGTTTGTCTGATAGAAGTATGGCTACTCCAGCTTTCTTTTGACTTCCGGTAGCATGATAGATCTCCATCCCCTTACTTTCAATCTGAAGATGTCCTCAGGTCTAAAATGAGTCTCAGGTCATGATCTCACAGTTCGTGTGTTTGAGCCCCACATCAGGCTCTGTGCTGACCACTTTCTCAGAGCCTGGAGCCTGCTTCAGATTCTGTGTCTCCTTCTCTTTCTGCCCCTCCCCTGCTCACGCTTTGTCTTACTCTGTTTCTCAAAAATAAATAAATGTATAACATAAAAATAAAAAAAACCAACTCTCCCTCCCGGTGTTCTCTCGCCCTCCTGCTCTCTGAGCAGAGCTGTTGACTTTTAACATTCCAGATGTTAAGTCCTGCTGGCTGTCAGAACTCGTGGAGTCTGTGCCCTCTGCTTTTGCAAGCCAGACTCAGGGGCTCTGCCTTGCCTGGCAGGCTGCCCCTCACTGCCCTGGCTCCCTCCTGCCAGTCCATGTAGTGTGCACCGCCTCTCCACCCTTCCTACCCTCTTCCATGGGCCTCTTGTCTGTGCTTGTCTCTGGAGATTCCATTCTGCTAGTCTTCTGGTGTTTTTCTGGGTTATTTAGGCAGATGTGGGTGGAATCTAAGTGATCAGCAGGACAAGGTGAGCCCAGCTTCCTCCTATGCTGCCATCTTCCAAGACCTCTCTACCAGACATTTAAAGAAGAGTTCATACCTATCCTTCTCAAGCTGTTCCAAAAAAAAAATAGAAACGGAAGGACAACTTCCAAATTTATTCTATGAAGTCAGCATTCCCTTGAGTCTGAAAACAAAGACCCCATTAAAAAGAACTACAGGCCAATATCCCTGAAGAACATGGATGTAAAAAATTATCAACAAGGTATTAGCAAATCGAATTAAACAGTACATTAAAAGACTTATTCACCACGATCAAGGGGGATTTATTCCTGGGCTTCAGGGCTGGTTCAGTATTCAAAAATCAATTAATGTGATACACCACATTAACAAATGAAAGGATAAGAACCCTATGATCTTGTTAATAGATACAGAAAAAGCATTTGACAAAATACAGCATCCATTCTTGGTAAAAAACCATTACCAAAGTAGGGATAGTTGGAATATACTTCAACATCATAAAGGCCATATATGAAAGACCCACAGTTAATATTATCATCCTCAGTTGGGGGAAAAACTGTGAGCCTCTCCCCTGTGATCAGGGACAAGACAAGGATGTCTGCTCTTATCATTACTACTTAGCACATTGCTGGAAGTCTTAGCCTCAGCAATTAGACAACAAAAGAAATGCATCCAAATCAGGAAGAAGTCAAACTTTCACAATTTGCAGATAACATAAACTATAGGACACTTATAAAAGAAATTTAAGAGGTCACAAATGGATTGGAAGAAATGTCATTAAAATGTCTATACTATCCAAAGCAATGTATACATTTACTGCAATTCCTATCAAAATACCACCAGCATGTTTCACAGAGCTAGAACAAACAATCCTAAAATTTGTATTGAACCACCTAAGACCCCAAGTAGCCAAAGCAATCTTGGGGAAAAAAAATGAAGGCATCAGAATTCTGGATTTCAAACTATATTACAAAGCTGTAGTCATCAAGACAGTATGGTACTGGCACAAAAACAGACACCTGGGTTGATGGGCAGAATGGAGGATCCAGAAATGGACCCATAGCTATATGGTCAACCAATCTTTGATAAAGTAGGAAAAATATTCAGTGGAGAAAAGACAAGTCTTTTCAACAAATGGTGTGGGGAAAACTGGACAGCAACATGTAGAAGAATGAACCTGGACCACTTTCTTACACCATACACAAAAATAAATTCAAAGTGGATGAAAGACTTAAATGTGAGACAGGAAACCATCAAAATCCTCAAGGAGAACAAAGGCAGCAACCCCTTGACCTTGGCCATAGCAACTTCTTACTAGACGGGTCACCAAGGCAAGGGAAACAAAAGCAAACATGAACTACTGGGACCTTAACAAGATAAAGACCTTCTGCACCATGAAGGAAACAATCAGCAAAACTAAAAGGCAACCTTCAGAATGGGAGAGGATATTTGCAAATGACATATCAGATAAAGGGTTACTATCCAAAATGTATAAAGAACTGATCAAACTCAACACCCAAACCACAAACAACCTAGTTAAGAAATGGGCAGAAGGCATGAATAATCAGTTTTCCAAAGAAAACATCCAGATGGCTAACAAACACATGAAAAGATGCTCAAAATCACTCATCCTCGGGGAAATACAAATCAAGACCATGACATCACCTCATACCTTTCCGAATGGCTAAAATTAACAGAAGAAATAACAGATGTTGGCAAGGATGCGGGGCAGGAGGAACTTTCTTGGACTGCTGGTGGGACTGAGAACTAGGGTAGCCACTCTGGAGAACAGTATGAAGATTCCTCAAAAATAAGGAAGTATCCTAACATCCAGCATGTGTCCTATTAAGTATTTACCCAAAGGATACAAAAATTACAGATTCGAGGGGATACACAATATTTATAGTAGCATTATCAACAATAGCCAAAGTATGGAGAAAGCCCAAATGTCCATCAACTGATGAATGGATAAACATGTAGTGTGTGTGTGTGTGTGTGTGTGTGTGTGTGTGTGTATAACTATATATGTATATATATCGGTATGATGGAATATTACCCATAAAAAGAATGAAATCTTGCAGTTTGCAATAACGTGGTTGGAGCTAGAATATATTATGCTAAGTGAAATGAGTCAGATAAAAATACTATATGATTTCATATTGTTTAAGAAACAAAACAGATGAACATATGGGAAGGTGGGGGGAAAAAGGAGAGAGGGAAACAAACCACAAGAGATCCTGAACTATAGGGAGCAAACTGAGAGTTGCTGGTGGGAGGTGGATGGGGAATGGGCTAGATGTTTGATGTGCATTGAGGAGGGCACTTGTGATGTGTGCTGGGTGTTGCATGTAAGTGATGAATCACTGAATTCTCCTGAAACCAATATTGTTTTGTATGTTAACTAAAACTTAAATTTTAAAAAAAATTGTGAAATTTTCAGCCATTATTTTTGAAGGACTTTTCTACCCTACTCTCTTTTCTTTGGGAATATAACTGTACATGCTCCTAGTGTTGTGTTAGAGTAATTAATATCCCAGATGTCTTTGAGGTTCTATTCAGCTTCTTTAACCTTTGTTCTTACTGTTCTTTAGTTTGGGTAATTCCTATTTATTAGCCTCAAATTCATTATTCTTCTATCTCTACCTTCATAGAATTCATAGAATTTAGCATTTTTTTCAGTTTTAGGATTTCTATTTTTTTTATAATTTGTTTTTGCTATTTCCCTGTTTACTTATGGCCATATTTGCTTTTAATTCTTTAGGCATATTATTCTTTAAATTGTTCTCCGTATTAATAAAAGCTGCTTTGTATTCTTTGTCTACCAAATACCATCTCAGAGTTGGTTTCTATGGCCTGATTTTTATCTGGACTATCAGTGACATTTTTATGTGTTTTTTTTTTTTTTTTTTTCATGTGTAGTGACTTTTTCACTATACGCCGGACACTACTGAATATATGTTATAGAAGATCTGCATTCCATTATATTCCTATAAAAATTGACTTTTATTTCAATTGGCACTTTAATTACTGGGCAACTTGATCTTAAACTTGTGTGGTCTTAATTTTCACTTTTCTTACGGAGGAGGACTGGAGAGCACAAAGTGTTCCAAGCCCCTGTTACTTGGAAGGATCAACCCCTCCATACTCTTTTATTGGTCTTATAATGACTTGGATTTTAGAGTCTGTACGGTGGGTCTGGAGTAGGTGTTACACTCCGATGAGGTCTCTGTGCCTGGAGCATAGGCTTCTTAGCGTAGTAGCTGGGTGTTTTGATGTTTAAAAACAAGGTGACAAAGTCTTTCCACTAGCTGGATGGGCCCTACAGGGTTCTAGCACTGCTTGACCTCTATTCTTTTCCTTTCTCAGTACAGTAGCCACTTTTTGGTAAGCTTCATCTATTTTTTTTAATAGAAAAATTACTGAGATAATTGAAGTTCCATAATGTTCATCTGTTTAAGGTGAATGGTTTTTATTATAGTTGGGCAACCATCAGCACATCTAATTTTAGAACATTTTATCACCCTGAAAGAGCAGTCTTGCAGTTGTTTTGACACGATAGCATGAGGAACACCATGGACTTGCTCCACTAGGGAAACTGGTGAAAGTCCTTAGAAATGGTTCTTTGGGCATATAGCAAATGAAGAAAAATTTTTTTTTCAAGAAAATCTATTAAACTTGGTAAGGAAGGTGACAATCTGTGGTATTCGAGACAAGAGACTCACTCATTCCTTACTCTCAGCTCAGCAAGACAAGTATAAATAAATACACAGGACACCCTTTCTCTTCATATCTCAGTTGGTAGGGCTGACTTTTCAAGAGGGCCAGGATGCCAGCATTTCTCCCTCACTTACCTATTACTAAGGCTAAGTTCTTGGCGAGTATGGCCAAAAAAGCAAGTGCCCTTTATATGCCCAGCTCCCTCTCATGAGATATACATTCAACCTTGGTCATGGAATCACTGAGAATACTTGGATCCCAACTGCCCTTGCTTTGGCTTGTGGACAGGAGCTCAAGGACAAGAGAGACAAGCCAGGGAGCTGATGCCTGCTCCCTCCACTGAATGCTCAGCTCTATTTCACTAGTAATTTCTTAAAAATGGGGAGGGCGGTATTCTTCATGACAGTGGATTGGTAATGGATTCCTAGATAGGACACCAGAAAGAAAAACAGCAAAAGGGAAAAACAGTCGATGAACTTCATCAAAACTAGTGTCTTTTGCAGTACAAAGGTTTTTATCAAAAGCTTGAAAAGACAACCTTTATAGCATAGGAGAAAATACTTGCAAAACATATTTGACAAGGGTCCTGCAGAGGGCCTGGGTAGCTGAGTCTGTTAAGTCTCCGACTCTTGGTTTCCACTAGGGTCTTGATCTGATGGTTCATGGGTTCTAGCCCTGCATTGGGCTCTGTCCTGACAATGTGGAGCCTGCTTGGGATTCTCTCTCTTCCTCACTTTGCCCCTCCCCATTTGCACAGTCTCTCTCTTAAATAATTTTAAAAAAGGTCCTGGGGCATCTGAGTGACTCAGTTGGTTAAGCATCCAACTTCATCTCAGGTCATGATCTCACAGTTAGTGGGTTTGAGTCCCACATCGGGCTCTGTGCTGACAACCTGGAGCCTGGAGCCTGCTTCAATTGTGTCTCCCTCTCTGTGCCCCTCCACCTCTTGCTGTCTGTCAAAAATAAACATTAAAATTTTTTTAAAGGTCCTGTATCCAAAACATATAAAGAACTATTACAGGGCAGGGTGAAGGATCTGAATAGACATTTCTCCAAGGACAGTGGGGCACCACTTCATACCCACTAGGATGACTACAATCTCAAAGTTGGATATTTGTCGAGAATGTGTAAAAATTGAAACCCTCATAAACTGCTTGTGGGGATATAAAATGGTGCAGCTACTTGAAAAATGGTCTGGAAATTCCCCAAATGGTTAAACATAGTTACCATGTGACCCAGCAGTTTCTCTCCTAGATTTCTTCCCAAGAGAAATGAGACCATATGTCTACACAAAAACTTCTAAACAAATGTTTATAACAACACAGTTCATAATAGCCAAATGGTGCAAACAGCTCAGTGGTAGAAACAACCCAATTGCCCATCAGCTGATGAGTAGGTAAACAAAATGTGATATATCCATACAGTGTATGGGAATGAAGTATGGATACATGCTTAATATTTATGAACCATGAAGCCATTATGCCCAATGACCACATATTACATGATTCTATTTGTGTGAAGCATCCAGAATAAACAAAGCTATGGACACAAAGTAGCTTAGTGCTTGCTCAGTTTTGGGGAAATGGGGGCATCAGTGGGGTGAGAGCTAAAGGTATAGCATTTCTTTTCCAGGTGATGAAAATGTTCTAAAATTGACTGTGGCTGGGGCGCCTGGGTGGCTCAGTCGGTTAAGCGTCCAACTTTGGCTCAGGTCAGGATCTCGCAGTCTGTGGGTTTGAGCCCCGCGTTGGGCTCTGTGCTGACAGCTCAGAACCTGGAGCTGTTTCAGATTCTATGTCTCCCTCTTCCTCTGACCTCCCCTGTTCATGCGCGCGCTCTCTCTCTCTCTCTCTCTCTCTCTCTCTCTGTCTCAAATGTTAAAAAAAAAAAAATTAAAAAAAAATTGACTGTGGTGATGATTACATGTATCTGTCAACGTACTAATATTTTAAATCTACGGTGTGTGAATTATATTTTAACGAAGCTGATATTATCAGAAAGAAAAACTATCTTATACGTGAGCAAGGATTCTGGGTCTTTGCTCTGGGCATGTACCGCCTCGTCTTTGACCTAGGTCCTAAGGGGAAGCTCATAGTCTCCTGAGCACATTTCCTGCCTGACAGCCATACCCAATGCTGCAAATTCCATTTGTTTCAGCTGTCCTAAATTCTCCTCCCTGCCTCCTCAGCTCAGTGGGACCACTGTGCTCTGCATGGATTGCAGCTTGTTACAGTTGAGGTCAGCATGTTTTCTACAACTAGAGAGCCAGGGTAACCTTGGCGCTTACCTTTTGATGTTCCTCATTAAGAGGAATGCAAACTTAACTGTTGTCTAATGCCTGAAACCTCATTAATGGTTTATTACAGAAGAAACTCTAGTGTGGTATTTGATTTTCCTATTTTTCCTTTATACCTGGAATAGGAAATACTCTTCACACATAAACAGAATTACAAATACCTGAAACATAAAAGCTTTGTCCATAAGTGTTGATAATAATTAAGAATTTCACTGGCATATTTCTAATGGCTAGACTTTAATTTTTACATATTTGTACTCAACTTTCCTATAACTTCATGGTAGGTTCATTTTTTTTTTCCTGTTCTGAAAGTCCATTTTAAAATGAAAATTAGTCTTGGTATTAGAAAAATTAAGTGAAGATACCAACTTAATTTTTAACTTCATAGAAGTGAACATAATACCAATTTTTTTAGTAAATTGACTTTATTGCAGTCTTGAATAATGCCTTTATTTCTTTGGACTATACATTTGTCATGACTGAGTATTGGATATATCCTATTATTCTAATACCTCTATACTTTGATCATTTTTAATTATTTTTCACTCTTATCTCTTACAATGAACACTGTTTTCATAGTCTTAGGGTCTCCAGCACATTCGATGATCACAATTAATATTTGTTTGGAGTTTAAGCTTAACATTTTTATTTTTAATTTCTTGATATTTACCTTCCTGCATTATTCACATGCAGGATCATATTGGCTGTCTGCAAAGAGCTATGCCTGCACTGATTATGTTAGGTCAATATGGTCTTTCACAGGGAAACAAGACTTAGGATGGTCTAATTAGCATTTGTGATGTTATAGGGAATTAAAAATCAAAGCACACAGAACTTTCAAGTTGTTTTCACATTGCTTTCTCATTCTTGATATCCCAGAGTATGATTAGTGCTGTTGAGACATCCTTTTAATTGAATTGATTGGATAGCAGCCAAATTGCTGCCCAGTTTAGTCAAACCACCATCTAGAATACTCAAATGTCTAAGATAGAAAGATCTGATGCAGTCGGTGTCATGTCATACCTAACCTCTAATTTGTCCGAGGATAAAAAGAATGAGCAAAGAACAGTTTTCTGGTAACAGAAACTTATTCTCCTATCTCTGAACTAGTTTGTTTACAAAAAGGAAAAAAGGGCACCTGGGTGCTCAGTTGGTTGTGTCCAACTCTTAATCTCAGCTCAAGTCTTGATCTCAGAATTATGAGTTCAAGCCGGGCACTGAGCTGGGTGTTGGGCTGGGTGTGGTCATGAAGCCAACTTAAAACCAACAAAAAAAGCACCTGATTACCTATTGGGAAGTTGATTTTTTTTTTTTCCCTTTGCAAGTCTTTTTTTATTTGTATTTTTTTGTTTTCTTAGTTTTATTTTTTATTTCTTAAAACTTACATCCAAATTAGCATATAGTGCAACAATGATTTCAGGAGTAGATTCCTTGGTGCCCCTTACCCATTTAGCCCCCCCACCTCACAACCCCTCCAGCAACCCTCAGTTCTCCATATTTATGAGTCTCTTCTGTTTTGTCCCCCTCCCTGTTTTTATAAGATTTTTGTTTCCCTTCCCTTATGTTCATCTGTTTTGTCTCTTAAAATCCTCATATGAATGAAGTCATGATTTTTGTCTTTCTCTAATTTCACTTAGCATAATACCTTCTAGTTCCATCCATGTAGTTACAAATGGCAAGATTTCATTCTTTTTGATTGCCGAGTAATACTCCATTGTGTGTGTGTGTGTGTGTGTGTGTGTGTGTGTGTGTGTGTGTGTATATATATATATACCACCTCTTCTTTATCCATTCATCTGTCGATGGACATTTAGGCTCTTTCCATACTTTGGCTATTGTTGATAGTGCTGCTATAAACATGGGGGTGCATGTGTCCCTTCAAAACAGCACACCTATGTCCCTTGGATAAATGCCTAGTAGTGCAATTGCTGGGTCATAGGGTAGTACTATTTTAGTTTTTTGAGGAACCTCCATACTGTTTTCCAGAGTGGCTGCACCAGCTTGCATTCCTACCAACAATGCAAAAGAGATCCTCTTTCTCTACAACCTTGCCAACATCTGTTGTTACCTGAGTTGTTAATGTTAGCCATTCTGACAGGTGTAAGGTATCTCATGGTGGTTTTGATTTGCATTTCCCTGATGAGTGATGTTGAGGTCCCAGTAGTTCATTTTTGCTTTTGTTTCCCTTGCCTCCAGAGACGTGTTGAGTAAGAAGTTGCTGTGGCCAAGATCAAAGAGGTTTTTGCCTGATTTCTGCTCGAGGATTATGATGGCTTCCTGTCTTACATTGAGGTCTCTCATCCATTTTGAGTTTATTTTTGTGTATGGTGTAAGAAAGTGGTCCAGGTTCATTCTTCTGCATGTTGCTGTCCAGTTTTCCCAGCACCACTTGCTGAAGAGACTGTTTTTATTCCTTTGGATATTCTTTCCTGCTTTGTCAAAGATTAGTTGGCCATTTGCTTGTGGGTCCATTTCTGGGTTCTCTATTAAGTTCCATTGATCTGAGTGTCTGTTCTTGTGCCAGTACCATACTATCTTGATGATTACAGATTTGTAGTATAGTTTGAAGTCTGAGATTGTGATGCCTCCTGACTTTAGTTTTCTTTTTCAAGATTGCTTTGGCTATTCAGGGTCTTTTCTGGTTCCATATAAATTTTAGGATTATTTGCTCTAGCTCTGTGAAGAATGCTGGTTTTATTTTGATAGGTATTGCATTGAATATGTAGATTGCTTTGGGTAGTATGGACATTTTAACACTATTTGTTCTTTCTATCTAGGAGCATGGAATGTTTTTCCATTTTTTTGTGTGTCTTTTTCAATTTCTTTCATAAGCTTTCTATAGTTTTCAGCATATAGATTTTTCACCTCTGTGGCTAGATTTATTGCTAGGTATTTTATGGTTTTTTGTGCAACTGTAAATGGGATCGATTCCTTGATTTCTCTTTCTGTCACTTCATTGTTGGTATATAGGAATGCAACCAATTCCTGTGCATTGATTTTATATCCTGCGACTTTGCTGAATTCATGAATCAATTCTAGCAGTATTTTGGTGGAATCTTTTGGGCTTTCCATACAGAGTATCATGTCATCTGCAAAGAGTGAAAGTTTGACCTCCTCCTGGCCAATTTGGATGCCTTCTATTTCTTTGTGTTGTCTGATTGCAGAGGCTAAGACTTCCAATACTATGTTGAATAACAGTGGTGAGATTGGACATGCCTGTCTTGTTCCTGACCTTAGGGGGAAAGCTCTCAGTTTTTCTCCATTGAGGATGATATTAGCGTTGGGTCATTCATATATGGCTTTTATGATCTCGAGGTATGATCCTTCTGTGCTTACTTTCTTGAGGGTTTTTATCAAAGGATGCTGTATTTTGTTAAATGCTTTCTCTGCATCTATTGAGAGGATCATGTGGTTCTTGTCCTTTTATTATGTGGTGAATCACGTTAATTGTTTTTTGTGGATATTGAACTAGTCCTACATCCCAGGTATAAATCCCACTTGGTTGTGGTGAATTAGTTTTTAATGTATTGTTGGATCTGGTTGGCTAATATCTTGTTGAGGATTTTTGCATCCATGTTTATCAGGGAAATTGCTCTATAGTTCTCCTTTTTAGTGGGGTCTCTGTCTGGTTTTGGAATCAAGGTAATGCTGGCTTCATAGAAAGAGTTTGGAAGTTTTCCTTCTGTTTCTATTTTTTGGAATAGCTTCAAGAGAATAGGTGTTAACTCTTCCTTAAATGTTTGGTAGAATTCCCCTGGAAAGCCATCTGGCCTTGGACTCTGGTTTTTTGGCAGATTTGTGATTACTAATTCGATTTCCTTACTGGTTATGGGTCTGTTCAAATTTTCTATTTCTTCCTGTTTCAATTTTGGTAGTGTATATGTTTCTAGGAATTTGTCCATTTCTTCCAGATTGCCCATTTTATTGGCATATAATTGCTCATAATATTCTCTTATTATTGGTTTTATTTCTGCTGTGTTGGTTGTGGTCTCTCCTCTTTCATTCTTGATTTTATTTATTTGGGTCCTTTTTGATCAAACTGGTTAGTGGTTTATCAATTTTGCTAATTCTTTCAAAGAACGAGATTTTGGTTTCATTGATCTGTTCTACTGTTTTTTGCTTTTGTTTTTTGGTTTCAATAGCATTAATTTCTGCTCTAATCTTTATTGTTTCCTGTCTTCTGCTGTTTTGGGGTTTTATTTGCTCTCCTTTTTCCAGTTCCTTAAGGCATAAGGTTAGGTTGTGTATCTGAGATCTTTCTTCCTTCTTGAGGAAGGCCTGGAGTGCTATATACTTTCCTCTTATGACTGCATTTGCTGTGTCAGAGGTTTTGGGTTGTGGTGTTATCATTTTCATTGACTTCCATATACTTTTTAATTTCCTCTTTAACTGCTTGGTTAGCCCATTCATTCTTCAGTAGGATGTTTTTCAGTCTCCAAGTATTTGTTACCTTTCCAAATTTTTTCTTGTGGTTGATTTCGAGTTTCATAGCGTTGTTGTCTGAAAATATGCACAGTATGATCTCAATCTTTTTGTGCTTACTTAGGGTTGATTTGTGTCCCAGTATATGGTTTTTTCTGGAGAACGTTCCATGTGCAGTGGAGAAGAATGTATATTCTGCTTTAGGATGAAATGTTCTGAATATGTCTTAAGTCCATCTGGTCCAGTGTGTCATTCAAAGCCATTGTTTCCTTGTTGATGTTTTGATTAGATGATCTGTCCATTGCTGTCAGTGTGGTGTTGAAGTCTCCTACTAGTATTACTATTGATGAGTTTCTTTATGTTTGTGATTAATTGATTTATATAGGAAGTTCATTTCTGATTGTCACTTCAAATATGGAGACTTTAAACAGGTTAATGTGCAATGAATGATGATAAATTACCCATTTCTCCCTGCTCTCTATTCCAAGTACTGCTATTTGAATTCTTTGTGAAGATGTACTTTGAAAAAAGGAGTCCAGTTAAATAGAAAGAGGTATGCAGGATACAAAAACTGACTATTTCTGTAATTCTATTTTTTGTCCACTTCAGATATTGGAACTCTACTGATTACCACAAATAAAATTTGGTGTAAAAATCATGGTTCTTAAAAAAAAAAAAAACTACAACAATATGAGTGAATATAGCTGAGTGCTGATATCAACCATATGCTATACTGCAATTGTTTTACAGCTTATAAATCACTTTCCCATACTTCTTATTTCATTTGCTCTGGACAACAATTCATACATTGGTAAGAAGATTATAAATTAGTTTTACAAATAAGAAAGCTGAGGCTCAGATCAGAGAGTACCAATGGTGCTTGAAATTCTTTGAGCTGAGAATACAAAACCTGACTCCAGACCAGTGTTTCTCACTGACTGAATTAGTTCAGATTATCACCATTGTTACATAAGGTGGATGGCTTTCTTCTGATGGTGTAAGCAATCTCTCAGAACAGTAAGAAGAGTGTGAACTTTGGTTATAAAGATTTATATGTAAACTTTACTAATAACCTTGATTAATACAATAACATAAGTTTAATGATTAAATTGAAAAGACATCTGGCCAAACATTGAATTAAAAACACAAACCTATAACTTTTTTTTTTTTGTTTTTTGTTTTTTTTTTTTTAGAATACATAATTTTTTCAATCATGGCTAATTCATAAGGAGTGTGTTTAAAATTTTGATTCTATAATGTTGACTCCTATAACAAGTCAGGAAGAAACAAAAGGCCACCTTCTTAAAAAACCTAACTCTAGTTAATTTGTAGTCAGGTGGCAAAATATAGTAACATATTGTTCCTAATGTACTATTATATTAATTATAGTAACTTGACTAGCATTAGTAACACGTTAACTTATTCAAGGAAACTTTTATTGATCAGGGCACTGTTCATTCTAAACGTTGGAGTAAGATAATGCAAATGCAGACAAAAAAATTTGCCTTCATGGAGTGTAACTCTACGATAGATAATTATGTTTTAATGAGTAGTTACATGTAAGGTAGTGGTAACTGATTTCTGATGTAAAAGTTTTTAGTGGACTCTTTATGCAGATAATTTACATTGGGAGAAACCTGAAGACCCCATATCCTTTAAAAATCATGTGTGGTATTTTCTGGGATACAGGTCTGCTAGTAGATACAGTTGTGTAACTTTAAGGATTTTTGAGCCACTGTCACCCGAAGAAAATTGTTTTATAATAAGCAGCCCATCCTAATACCAATTATTTTTTAACGTTGCTTTTTTTTTTTTTTGTAGAGAGAATGAGTGGGACAGAGAGGCAGGGGGAAAGAGAGACTCTCAAGCAGGTTCCATGCTCAATGCAGAGCCAGATGTAGGGTTCGATCCCACAACTCTGGAATCATGACCTGAGCTGAAATCAAGAGTTGGGCACTCAACCAGCTGAGCCACCTGTGCCCCCCCCACTTTACACCTTTTTAATTAAATAATTCACTGAGTGCCAGGGAGAATTAGACTTGAGATTTTGCTGCATTGTTGTTTACCTTCTAGCCAATAAAAATTATTTCTAACTTAATGACAAATGTAAAAAGTAGAACAGCTATGGGCAACAAAAAAATAAAAACACACATGGATGTTGCAGCATATAGAACCACAGGGAATAAGCACATAAGCACAGGAAATAAGTGCATAAATACTAGATGAAGAAACTCCTCTTTTTTGGTGAGGGGAGAGGGTATTAACAGTAAGAGAAAGCAATTATCTTTTCCTTTGCTATTGACTTTTTTCTTTCATTTCTTGTATAGCCTTCATGATGTATTACCTAAGATGTGTACAGTATTTAAGAATTTAACTTTTCCAGGGTTATCTACGAGAAGGGTTGTTCTCCTATGTGTTGGTAGGTGGAACATTTTATGTTAACTTTACAAATGAGGAATCTGGAATTCTTACTAAGATTACTAATTTGTAGTAAAACTGAGGTTTATTTTCAAAGATCATTCTTTTAATTATCAACTCATGTTATGGGTCATTCTTAAATTTACTCTAAAGCTGTCAAATTCCAATAAAATCTATTTGCATTTACATAAAATTTCCAATGAACTAACCAAAAATTTCTCTAGACTGTGTAGATACTTATTAGTAACCTCTTTCTATACTATAGTTTTGTGATCTAATTGTTCATTGCTCAGGAAGCTGGACTGGCTATATTAAAGATTGGGAATCTTTTTGCGGGGAAAGGGAACAATGTCATTGTGAAAAATCAGATCATATACATACTACTAAAAATGTTAACATGAAGTGAGATTAATATTTACTATATGCTATGCTGAACATTTTACATGGATTTCATCATTTAATCTTTATGATAGTACATTAAGTAGGTCATCATTCTTTTTTATAGATGAGAAAATTGTGTCTTAGGGAGTTTTCTAGTAAGGAGAATCTGATGGTCAAGTCAAGCATTTTGATCCAGAGCTTACCCCTAAACCAGTGTTCTCCTGTCAGCAAGTAAGCAGTGACGCATAAATGGAATGTGTATTTTCCATGCTGGTATTTTCAGTTATATTTAGTACTCATCTGATAATTGAAATGCAATTTCACTTAACTGAGTTAAGGAGGCACCTGGGTGGCTCAGTGAGTTAAGCATCTGACTCTTGATTTTGCCTCAGGTCATGAACTCTGTTTCATAAGTTTGAGCCCCTCATTGGCTGCATGCTCATGCTCACAGTTCAGAACCTGCTTGGGATTCTCTCTCTCTCTCTCTCTCTCTCTCTCTCTCCCCGCCCCTTCCCTGCTTACACTTTCTGTGTCTCTGAAAATATATAAAGAAATGAATTTAAAAAAACTGAATTAAGAGTAGTATGGATAAGATGTTGATAAATTTTTTGATTGTAAAAAAGGTCTGCATACTTGAAAAAGCTGGAAGCCATAAAAGTATAAGTTGGCAATATTTTGGCATCTCTGGCTTAAAACTTAAGTCTATGGCACTATCCTCATGAAAAAGCATTATGGCTATATTTTCACCATTACTGACCATCTTAGACGTGCAAGCTTTTTATCTTAAAAGTTATGGAAAAATAAGAACACTATAATGGAAATAGCAACTCAAATCATTCGAAAAATGAAATCTGAAATATTTCTGTGTGAAAGGCAACTCTTTATAATCGAGAGTAAGTTGAAACCTTACTGTCTTTTTCTCCTTCTCTGTAAATACATACACAAAACACATAAAAATGTACATATTATGTAAGGATCTGGAGAAAGCTATATATACCACGTGGATTATGCTAGACTAGTGCATCGCTTTGCTATTGGGTAGAAAAGAATGTGATATTTCTGAAAACCAAAATAAAAAAAACCTGACTATATATGCATAAGTTTGTGAGCTACCTTAAACTCTGTTTCATTTCAAATTCTCTTTCATGCTAACTTGGGTTAAAGAATGATCACTGAATCATTTAATCTTTTATATTCTGTAAATATGGATTGGTTGAACCTATAGAAACTTGAGTTTGCCTTTGTCCCCGTTTGTCATGAAGACATTATAGATACTGACTGCCTGGATAATACGTATTTTATAAAGCATGAGAAAATGTTTCAGTGCACTGTTACTTAACAGGAGTCCTGTATCTACACAGGTAGTAAGATGACATGATTTAAAAATTTCCTCCATTAACAATTCAGTGATAAGCAGCATTGTTCACTTATTCTTTCAACCATTTATTCAACAAATATTTGAGCACTTATTATGATAAATAAGGCACATCCTGTCCTTAGCTTCATGGAGTGACAGACTGTGTTCCTAAATATGTATTTAATGGGGTCTATAGTGCACCAGATGAGTGTCTACCAGGATTTCCAGATTTTCTTTCCTATCAGGAACATGGGCAAGTCTGCTTGTGCCTTGCCTTACATTGTCTCAGTCCATTCCCACCTCCCCCGGGGCCCCCCCCCCCCCCCAGCCTCAAACATTGCTGTAAAAATTTGAACAGGTGTAACCTGGCACTCCCTTATTTCAGCTGCATTGGGAACCTCATTTTGTGCCTCAGGGCTTCTTTACAATATCTTCATGGGTCACCTGTGAAAATCCTCAGTCATTCTGATGAATGTTCAAAGCTGGGAGGATGAGATAGTTATCACGCCATGAGATAGGCCTAGGCAATGGGCATAGGAGTTGGTAGATAAATACTACTCTTTTTCCATCCATAGGCAGAGAATTTTAAGGTTCTAAATCATTCCTCTGAGGGAACCATTCTGGAGCATAAGCATATCTCAAAAAATATATGTGCAAGCCCTGTCTGGGTCTCTGCTTGTAGAAGTCCAGGCTAGCAGAGTTGGTACCCTAAATAGCTCCAGTAGTGTTTTTCTAGCAGATCCTCAAGATGGGACTCTAGAAGTGGTAATTCTCTGATCATACAGTGATCATACCTCACTGCTGGTGATAGGGTGATATGACCATTGGCATGCAGAGTAACATTGATATAATTGACTTTAATGATGGGTTGAGTAGAGGTACTAGAGATAAGTCAATGATTTATACAGTACCTGTGTTGATTAAAAAGAAATTGACAAACTCTGTTTTGCCACTTCTCAATTTAAACCATGCTGTGAAATCCAGAAAGCCCAGGTTTAGGAAAGGTAGTGTTCAGAGACCCATATCTCCTATAGTCACTGCATGACCACTATTTCGTCTTAGGGTTATGTTAACCCACCTGTTCTTTATGACAGTATAATATGAAGACCATGTTGATATTCTGCAGAATATCATGCTAGTTCACTATATCATTGACATCAGGTTAATTGGATATGTTGAATATGAATAGGATTAGAATAGAATAGGAATAGAATTAGAATAGGAATTAGAATGTACTCTGATATCCCAGTAGGACACATGAGTGGTTGAAGATGAGAGAGAAACTCTTGGAAGATTCAGGGGCTATCATATAGGTAAAGTGTTTAGAGGTCCTATAAAAAAGACTGCACTAGGTAAATCTCTTTGGATTTTTGAAGTGGTATATAATGCATTGGGGAATACTTCTTTGACTTAGTCTTTTAGTGACTTGAAAGTTGGCTAGATTTGAATAGGCCCAGAGCAAAAGAGGACTTTGAAAAGAAGTTAACTTTCAGCACACTATTTTGGGAGTTGTCCTTCAGAATGCATTGTACACACAAAAACAATGGTTTGCAGACTATGGTATATGAAGCTGTGTCCTCAATAACGAAAGCGTATAGAGATGGGAATAAAAGTTTATAGAGAGGATTGGCTCCTCTTCATAGGACTCCAAATGACCCTCTTTTTTTTTTTGAATTTTTTTTCAGTCGAATGAAAATTTTGTTTCCTAATATTCTTACTCTAACTGAATGATTTGCTAAACAGTATTGTTTTGCATGCTTCTATAATGCTGTCAACATTGTGAGCTACTTTTGGCAATGTGTCTTTTTTCTCAAAAACAGTAATTTTGTGGTTTACTTAGGTTGATGACAGTAACTCTACTTCATTCATTTTAACAGCTATGTAACACTTATATGGATATGCTATATTTTATTTATCCATTCTCCTGTCAATAGACATTTAGATTGTTTACAGAATTTACAGAGTAAAGGTCTGAACTGTTCTTCCACCATCTTTTCCTCACCGGGGAAAATAAAGACTTCTGTGGCTTATGCCCATTAGGAAGGATAAACTATGTACCTCTGTGAGAGCTGCTTCTGTGAACTGTTGGGGGAGAGACCAAACTGCTCTTGGGGTCTGGGCAAGCAGGAGGTAAGGGAGAGAGAATGGCCGGATACAACCATTAAAAAGTATCTGAGTTAACAGATTTGTTTGAAAGGAGATGAGTGTTTGGGGAGAAAATGAATATTAGGGGAAAGCTCCCTCTGCATATTGTTTTCATAATGCATAGACCATGTTTTTAGAAGGTTTCAACATTCTAAGAGCCATCTATCAGATGGATTTGTAACAGTTCTTATTTTCCATTAAAGATGGCATTTAATCATCCACTAGTACTTCCATTGGGTTCTCAGGGCTCTGTTTAAGGTCTTTTTGTTTGAATTGTTTCAATGACTTGAACGTATATGGAAATTCCTACCTTTATCTCACTCTTAGAACAACAACAACAAAAAATAGAAATAAAATTTTTCATTTCATCAAACTTTGTGGAGATGGCCTGGTCTACAAGAAGTGCTTCTTCAAGAATCGCAATAATTCTCAGCAACAAGTAACCAGTCTTCATCTTTTTTAAAAAGATGTTTATTTTTGAGAGAGAGTGCAAGTAGGGGAGGGGAAGAGAGAGAGACAGAAGATCTGAAGTGGGCTCCATGATGACAGCAGAGAGCCCAATGTAGGGCTCAGACCCACGAACCATGAGATCATGATCTGAGCTGAATGAGTTGGACGCTTAACCAACTGAGCCATCAGGTGCCCACAGTCTTCACCTTTTAAATTCATACTGGCAGGAATTACTTCTCTTACAACTTTTCTTTTTCTTACCTGAAACAGTGATAGGTGGACTTAATTCATTTGATAACATATCTGACAAGGGAATAAGCATGGATATAGTCCCATGATACAATGCAAGATATAAAGAGTAAAAATTACCTCATATGCTTTCTTGCTCTGTCTTGGTAACCCTAAATGATCTCCTGTCAGTAAAAGTACCTAGAACTTGCTAGAACCTGTTTAGCAAGCCCATTATGTTCATAAATGAAGCCATTTGTTACATGGTAAATGACCAAAATTCCCCAACTTTCTGCTCCCACAGTATTGATCTGAGTCCCTAGACACTTAGGAAATGGTGGTTGTTCCTATGCATGAACTAAATGTAAGTAAAAAAGAATAGTAGTGTGTTTTGAACAGTAAAGATAGGGAGGAAATAGACTGAGGTATTCACAAAAGAGGAACTAAGGATTGTCAATAGATACTTTTCAGAAACTGACAAAGTCCTCAGGTTATATGGGATACCTCCTGTAGGATTCAGCAGTCTGTTTCTATGGAGCACCCAGGGAGGTAGCAGAACCTCAGATGGAATTGAAAGCTGCTTACCAGGAACCTAACTCCCCAAACTGGCAAGAATCATGGTGCCCAAGATGTCCAATGAAACAGCAGTGCTTCATACTTTCCATTGTATGGGCTTTTCCAGTGTAGACTGATGAAAAGTCCTTGTTGGATGTCTTGGAATAAATCAGACTCTGAAGCTTTTATATAACCTTAGAGAAGGGCCCTATAAATTACAATGAGATTGAATTTCTTGCTGGTGAAGAGTGGAAATTCAGAAGGAATTTAGAGATTAGATTTAGAGAAATAAAATATATACTGTGTGTGTGTGTATCTTCTTTGTCTCTGAGAGTTGAGGTAAAAACTGCATATCTGCTATAATTTAAACAGTTAATAAACATCAGTAAAAAAACTGAATATGTACTCTTAAACTATGACATAAAATAAAACCAATCGCCCTTACTCCAGTAGACTCTAGCTAGGAGTTGGTAGAACATCTGGTAAGTGTCCAGCACATAGTAGGTCATAGTTTTAAAAAAGCTGTTAATAAGTCCTGTCACTTCCAAGATGATTGTTTTAATAGTGATGGCAATAGATAACCTTAATTAAGCTCTCTCTCTCTGCCAAGGATGCTTCTAGTTACTTTACATGCATTATTAACTGTGATGGAAGTGTTATGAGAAAAACTTTTAGTATCCCAGTCTCCCAGAAGAGAAAATCAGGGCTCTGAAAGAAACTTGCCCATCTCTAACCCATATATTCCATTTTTATATTCTTTGCTACCACTTTAATCTGTGCTTAGTCACTTCTTTGTTTGATTACTAGCACAGCCTTTTAATGGTTTCCCTGAATATTCTGTTGCCTGTCTTCTCTCCATTTCTCACAGGGTAATCAGAGTGAGTCCTTTGAAAGCACATTGGATTCTATCACTTTCCTGATCCTTCAGGGACTTCCCATTGTTTTCCTGTTACTATGGTGTTCTGGACTCAGTTTATATCCCCAGTGTATGTCATCAGTGAATAGTGCTCCTGTAGTATTTCTTCCCTTTCTTGGTAATTTCATGCTGAACTAGTCTTCTGATTTTAGAAACATTGCCTCAGGACTTGTGAACCCACTATTGCCTCAGGTTTTCTTCCCATTCTGGTTAATATTAGGTTCAGCAACAATTAACAGATAAGTCCAACTAACAGTAGCTTAAACTAGATAGTCTATTCATCTCACATGAAATTTCTGTAGATGATCTGTTATTCCATGGCATCATGGTCCAAGCTCCTCCTATCTTGTTACTTGGCTGTGTGCCTGGCAGCATCCATATTCCTGGTAGCAAGATGAAGGACGAGACAGAAGAAGAGGGTAAGTTCAGCTCAGAAATCTCTCTACAAAGGTAAATATAAAAACAATTATTGAGTAAGCATTAAATCAGAATGTGATATGTATCACAGGCAATCTGTTGAAGAAATTGTGGACAGGAGAAATCTCACCTTCTTCTGTAGCCAAGCAGATATAAACTATTACATAGATGTTTTCAAGATAAACAATAGCTAGTCCCCAAGTCCTAGAACTGGCAGCACCATTGGTCACATCTAGTTCACTCTAAATCCACTGGTTTTTCGTCCCTTTCCTTCCCCTTTCTTCCTCCCCTCACTGCCTATTAAAGTTTTCCAGGTGAATCTAATATGCAGCTGAGTTGAGAAACACTGGGACTAGGAAAACAGGAAATTGGTACTTGTGTAGAGCAAATATAAGGAAGAGGAGTAAACAATATTTGAGAATAGGCAGGAATGCAAATGTCACTGTTCTAAAATATGAGTCCTCAGGGTTTGAAGAAGAGTTCATCAAAGAGAAAGTAACAAGATGATTGGCTGTATTCAGGGAAATGAATGAAAATCCTTTTAAATCTTAAAGCCTCAAGGGATTTTTAGAAGACTCCTTAAAATTGGATAGAATCAGAAAATAGAAGAACATAGCATAACTACCATATAAGGAACAGAATGAGAACATTGACTCCATGTGTAATCAATGCAGTGATTATACTCTATTTCAAATTCTGTCTTGATCTCTTATGTCCTAAGGAGTGAATACATTCTCAGAACAAGAACTGAATTGACTGTACAGAGAATCCAATTAAGTTTATGAATTTAAAAACAATAAAAATGTACTTAATGTCTGAATTGCATTTCATTTCTGTAAGATTTTCTGGGCAATTTTCAGGTAGCAAATACTCTGGTTCTTAATAACACTATTGGTAAATTTCCTCAATCTGTCAACATACTTAGCTGTGATAACTCCTGGTAGACAAAATTGGGGTTTCTCTTCCTTATCAACTTCTAGTTATACCAATCAACTGAAAAGATTCTTTTTTCAATCTATCCTCAAGGGAGAAATGGAGAAGGAAAGCAAATGTTTAACACCCTACCATTATTTTGGGAAATCCAAGTTAGTTCTATCTTGATAGTTCATTATGCCTTATATAGTATACTGTTGTAGTTTTCTTACCAGCTTCTATTTCACCCCCTATTCATTGTGCAGCAACTGGTATGTTCAGGTGATATTTGTCCCATATCTAGTAAACATTTTCTGGAGACAACCTATTAGCATAATTAATTCCCACTTTGCCACAGTTTAATCTCCTGCCCATGGGGATTCAGGAAAAGATGTGTAAACTAAATTAAACTAATCAGAGTAAGGCCTTGAAGAGATGGCCCCAAGAGATGTTTTATGGATGACAGATCAGGAAGTATTTCAACTTTTGTTATTACAAGCCAAGAAAATGGAACTGGAACTCTAACTAAAAACATGCTTGAACCCATTAACCCTATTTTTAGTTACATGTGCTAATAAATTATTCTTTTTTAAAGCCAGATTGAGTTGAGTTTTTTGTTTGCAACCAAAAGTATCTTCCTTGATAGAGAGCTATATTTTAATTGATATAATAGCTACCATTCAATATGGTAGGCCTTGTGCAAATCACTTGCTCTTCACATTATAAAGGTTTCTTTTTATTTGAATCCTATCTCCACTTTCTCAGAATTTCTACAGAACTTACATTCATCCTTATAGATTCCATCTCACCACTTCAATGGTGCTTATCTCCATATCATTGTACATGGTCAGGTGTCTTCCATTGAAAACAATAGGCAATGTTAGTCAATATCTCCTTGTTCATCAACTTTTTGTTACTTTCTCTGACATTAGATCTACTAATTTGATATACCATATGATTTTGACAGGGAAGCATCATTATAGAATGATCACTCTATTTTTCATGGTGAAGCAAGGTATACTCAAAGTATGTATTTTTAAACGTTGAGATTAGTGAATCTGCTAGGGATAAGTGCCTTCTACATGCCAAGGCTCTATCTCTTTGGTCCTTTCAATTAGAATGAAATTAAGCACATGCCTTCCCTTAGGTACTGCTGACAACTGAATGGTGATTGTTATCCGTTAAGTGATATATAAAAGAAACCATTTGCAGAAGGAATAACTGCAAATATAGCTCCTAATTTTATGTGGACCATTAGTTAATTCACCACCAACAAAGCAGCAACCCAGCCATCCTTTACCATGAGCTTACTTTTATTTTTGTAGGGGTGTAGAAGTAACTGAAATCAGGTATTTGATTGTTTTGTTGTTTTTATCATTTGGTTTCAATCAAAAAGGCATTTCTCCTCAAAAGCAAAGTTCAACAACAGGTGTTCAAGGTGACCGAGAAGTTAATAAATACTTGGGATTTTAATAGAATTAAAATGAGAGAAAATTATTCAGAGAAAATCTCATACCTCAGAAATGGGTCATTTGATTCTGAGAACATATTTTTATAGTGAAGGTGGGAGATGTAGAAAATTTAATTATCTGGATATGAGAAAATATTTTTGACCTCTGTAATAACCTTGTAACATAAAGGTGAGTCAAGAAAATAGGGCACATGGAATAAATTAAAATCTTTAGAAAAAGAAGTCATCTAGGAAACAATAGTCTGAGTTCAGAAAGTTTAAGATATTCCTACCTTTTCTGAGGACTAACTTTTTGCCTACATAAGAAATGTCAGAATGGTAGAAGGGAAAAATTTAAAAGGGAAATTAAAACCGTGAGATATGCATAGGTATATAGAAATTGTCAATAATATGAACTATTATCTTATTAAGCTACCAAAAATAGTTTTTTATCCTTTTAACACTGTAGTCTGTGGTTTTTTTAATGTTTATTTTTGAGAGAGAGCATGTGAGTGGAAGAAGGGCAGAGAGAGAAGACGACACAGAATCTGAAGCATGTTCCAGGCTCTAAGCTGTCAGCGCAGAGCCTGATGCAGGGCTTGAACTCACGGATTGCAAGATCATGACCTGAGCTGAAGTGGGACACTTAACGAACTGAGCCACCCCGGTGCCCCTGTGGTTGTTAGTTTCTAGTCTAATAACAAATGTTACAAATACTTGACAATGAATGGCAGTGTTAAAAGTTGTGGGTTTTTAAAAAATTTTTAATGTTTACTTTTTTCATTTTTGAGAGAGACAGAGTGTGGGCAGGGGCACGGCAAAGAGAGAGAGGGAGACATAGAATTAGAAGCAGGCTTCAGGCTCTGAGTTGTCAGCACAGAGCCTGACACAGGGCTTGAACTCATGAACCACGAGATCATGACCTGAGCTGAAGTCTGCAGCTTAACTAACTGAGCCACCCAGGTGCCCCAAAAGTTGTTTTTTCCTTAAGTGTCTTTCAAGTGAACATAAAGATAAAATGATAGAAGATGGCGAATAGTCACTTAACTGAACATTCAATTATTAAAGTGCTAATAAGGAAACATGTTAACCTTTCAGTAGATAGTATATAGGACCATTTTTAAGTTTTGCTAAGAGAAAGCCAATTCAATGCCTTTAGGCATTAGCAGAAACCACTCTATTTTTTAAAATAAAAAACCTATGTTTAACTGCGTTCATTTCACACATTTCATGGAAGGCTTCCTTACCCTGTTTCTAAAGAGGCATTATAAGTAATTGAAGGGAGTCTTGCATGTGAGCAGGAAATGTGATCTAACATTAGAGCTTTAAAAATTTTTAGCATCTTTCCTGAATTTTGCCATCCAAACTACTAGAGGGAAAGGTTTCTACTTTCACTGTGGATCCTGGAGTACTAGGGACTGGATGAAATCCAACAAAACTTAATTATAGGAAGGACGGATGTCTTGGAAAGCCTAGCAAATTTAGCTAGCTTCAGGTAGAAGGAGTAGATATCAAGAGAAGGAAATAATATTCTAAATTTTTGTAGCTTCTTTTAAGATTTATCTTGGTATAAGTACAGATTTGCTACCATTTCTTCTACCTTCCCAAATCTAAGCCTATAATTTCATACAATAAAAATTTCATTGGAGCGTCTGGGTGGCTCAGTTGGTTAAGCGGCCGACTTCGGCTCAGGTCATGATCTCGCCGTCCGTGAGTTCGAGCCCCGCGTCGGGCTTTGTGCTGACAGCTCGGAGCCTGGAGCCTGTTTCGGATTCTGTGTCTCCCTCTCTCTGACCCTCCCCCCGTTCATGCTCTGTCTCTCTCTGTCTCAAAAATAAATGTTAAAAAAAAAAAAATTCATGACGGTCTTGAAATTGTGAAAGATAAAACACACTGGACAGTTGAGATAATTTTATTCTAACTACTGCAATAAAGAGTATATTCATTAATAAGTAATGTTAAAGAGAAATTGCATGAAATAGAATTAAACAAGGAAGACTTTGTTCAAGAGTATTGCAATGAGAGAGAGAGAGACTATTGCAACAGAGCAGAGAAATTGAACTCAAATCCACTCAGACAAAAGATGGGAATTTAAGTGCTGGAATGAGTAAGCAGAAAAGCATAGGAGGACTTTGGGGAGGAGGAAGGTGATCAGTGGGATTAGACAAACTGTGTTTGCAAACTGGTACTTAACCAAAATTAGGCTTCTGCCTCCCAGAGAGATGGGGGAGATGAGTGCTATCTTCCTTGATGGTTACATTTTAAAGGAATGGCCCCATGTCCTTAAGAAAGACATTCTAGGTTATAAGATTGGCAAGCAGCTGGGAAAAGATACACATCTCCAAGGGTCAAGGAATGATTTTATAATTACAAGTTTTCTCAAGTAAATGTTATAAGGAAAGGGAAGTCAGGGCTGATAGTAAGAAACCTGTCTAAAGGTTAATCAAGTTGAAGGGAAGGTTAAGGCTATTTTGATTAGGAAGTCCTCAAAAGGAGAAAATTTAGGGTTTTGTACAAAAAAAGACTGAGGAAGAGTGGGGATGTATCTTAACTGAGAAAGGTGGAGGTGTGAGCTATTTCAGAATATGTAATGGCCATTTCTCAGGACACAAAAGGATGGGGGGGATTTTTTTTTTTTTTTTAACCTTCTATTTCTAAACCATCCCATTCAGGGAACACAGGGCTCAGGTCACGTTCAACATTGTCAAAGCCTCCTCCCGCCCCCTTTCATCAAAGGACGATGCAATTAGCTTTAGAATACTGTTTTCTATGTGGGAAAATTTTAGCTGGATTCTAATCATGATGATGATCTTATTGATCACGTAACAAAGTCAACCTAATCTAGGCATAATATTCTATTCCTAAAGCATTCTTTTAATCAAAATAGCAATTTTACTGCAAGTCACAATGGGTTCTTCTGTTTATGACCTTTGCTTTTTAAATGTTTTGTCCTTTCTGCTATGATTGTTGGTTAGTTTCTGTTAAGATTCCCTGCTTGTTCCTTGGAATACTAATCCCTCAAATTTGTATTGTCCCCTACAGATTGCAATTAGCAGATAATATAAACAAAAGTTCTGCATCAACACCTGGTAAGGTAGTCAAGCGTATGAATAGGCAAACTTTTTTTTTAAAGGCTTATTTATTTTAACTTTTTAAATCTTTATTTTTGAGAGAAGAGAGAGAAACAGTGCAAGCAGGGGAGGTACAGAGAGAGAAGGAGACATAGAATCTGAAGCAGGCTCCAGGCTCTGAGCTGTCAGCACAGGGCCTGATGTGGGGCTCAAACTCACAAACTGTGAGATCATGACCTGAGCTGAAGTCAGTTGCCTAACGAACTGAACCACCCAGGTGCCTTGCAAACTTTTTCTTAAAGGACCAGATAGTAAAGATTTTAGGCTTTCTGTACCATAAGCTCTCTGACAGCTACTCAGCTCTGATTCTGTAGCATAAAAACAACCATAACTAATATGCAAATGAATTAACATGAATGTGTTTCAATAAAAATGTTGTTCATGGACACTGAAACTTGAATTTCGTATAATTTTTCCTGAGTCATGCTATATTAATCCTATGATTTTTTTTTCCTTGAACTCACGAACCATGAGATTATGACCTGAGCTGAAGTCCAAAGCTGAACTCAGATGCTTAACCGACTGAGCTACCCAGGTGCCCCAGGGCTTGCTAATTCTAACTACTATTTCCCTAAACCTCTACTTACCGTGGTGCCTAAATGGGGCACCTAAATGGTCTCTTGATCTGATGGGGGCTCCCAAATGTGAGGTAATGATTGGGTGGAAGCCAGTGGTGCACAGGTGGTGAAAAAATTCACTTGAGGCAGAACAAAGGAGATAGAAGCTTCTTGAATATACTGCAAGGGGGGACAGGGGGCAGGACAGCAGAGGTCAGGCTGTCTGCAAGGAGGCGAGTGGGAGGGGACTGCTTTTGAGGAGGGAAAGTGAGGAGGTATGGTACTTACAGAATTTTCCCTTTTTGGTAACTGTGCCTGGTTGTAAGTAGCCTATTGGTCAATTTAGGGACCATGGATATTTCAGGGTGGGTTGCCTGATGGGCCTGTCTATATTCATCCAGGTGGCCCTTTCTTCATTCCAAGCCTGTTTGCCTAAAAGTGGCCTCCACACTCCCTGGAGACCACCAGGTTTCCTACAGTGGAAAAGCTCATTTGCATCACCTTATGTATTGTGCTCTTTGTTTTATATTATTTGAGGTTGCTCCCTTGGATTTTATAATGACAGATGGCAGTGGAAAATTTGAGAGAATTAAGACAGTATTAGAGTATAAAACAGCACATTGTATTTATAAATGCAAGTGCAATGTTTTTACTAAAACATGAAAAAGCAGTTGATTACATTCACAATGCAACTAGCTTAAAGACCTGATACAGACAAAACATAGAATCTTTATTTTCCAGGCAGATTATGTTAAAGGTAAAAAAAAAAAAGACTGTTTATAGTTTCTTATTAAGAGCAGACTGATAATCTAAGAAAATTCTGTCTTCTTAATGGAAAACCTTTGTATCCTTGTCCTTTAAAATCCTCCCCTTTTTTTTTAAGTGTGCAGTGTTTTGGTTATCTTCTGGGGTGTTTACATTTCAAAGACATAAGACTCAACTCTACCAGACAAAGAAAAAAATGCAAATTTTCTCCTAGGATTTTTTTTTTGGTAATTGTTATCTAAAGTACTCCTTTGTGTTAGTGCTCAGACAGCTTGGGATGTCTCCTCTTTTTTAAAATCATTCTTGTTTATTTTCATCATTGTTTCAGAGATTCCAAGTCTTAGCATCCTTATAAGGCTTTGTCATAAGCCTCTCAGTCTTAATCTGTGGCATCTTGTGCTCTCCTAACTTTGCAAAATGGTATACTAAAACTCTTATTCTGCAATCCCACCTTGTCTGTCAACTCTGAAGATAGCAGATCCCTGACCACCGCCTTCCATATACTTCTCTAATCTCCATTCTTTCTCTTTCTGATTCGAGCTTCAGCTTCTAGCTGGGCATCAGTGGCCATCTGAATTGCCCACAGTAGATGCTGATGAAGTTTTGGGGTGATGGAGGGGTTCAGAGCTGACAGCCAAGAAAGAATTCTTGAATATGTCTTTGGTGCTTTTTGCTTTATTTATTAAAGCACGGGGACAGGACCCATGGGCAGAAAGAGCTGCACTGGGGGTGTGAAGAGTGGCTCCTTATATCCTATGGGGCTGGGGGAGGTAAAGTCAAAAGGGAGTTTTTTAAAGGGATTTTTCACATGCTAATAACTCCACAGATTACTGGAGGCCTAGGTATTGTCAAGCTAAGGTTGGTTTTCCCTCTAGCAAATCACTAACATTAAGACATTAGACATTAAGACATTAAGATTAATGTCTTAACATTAACATCAAGACAGTAAGAATTTAGGGAGTTCCTGGAGAAATGTTTTACACCCTCCTGCCCCAAGTATTTTTCAATGGGCTGCAGGTTATAAGGAAACTTAATTTTATCAGCCATTTCCTACTTGCCTTTGTTCCCCACATCACTATGGAGGGGAGGGTGATGTTGGGCCTCCAGGAAACTGACTCCATAGTTTGGAGATTAGGCTACTTATAAGATTATATTTTTCTGGTAATTTACCAAGACATTTGTAAACTGATAGACACTCTATCAGTGTAACCGCTTGTTTTCTGTTCTTTTCTTTGTCCTTGGGCACTCAGGAGTGTCTGAGGAATGCCACATATATCCCACCTGGGGGTGGGGGAGTAATGCTAGCTTGTGCTTGGCCCTCAGCTTGCCTTATGGTCCCTCATCAGAGGCCATCCCACTGTGGCATTCATGCGTTTGCCTTCCTCTGCTGCAGTGTGCTTCCTGTAATGCCTCAAACAAGTGGGTTAGAGAAGCCAGTATTTTGGGGGCATCCTGTACTCATGTGGTGGTCCACAAGCACCTGACATATGGTCCATCATCCTCATATAGAGGTCAAAGGCCAATTTGGGGTTTCCCTTGCAGATGCAACTTTCTCAAGGCTAGGGAACTTAAGAGATGTGTAGGGCCATCCCTTCCTGCAGAGGCAAATTCAGGCTTTACCTGATAGGACTTTCCCCAAGGCCCATTTCTTTAATCTCCTGACTGGCTTACCAGTTGTTGGTTCACAAGCTCCTTGGGGGCTTCCCAGGAATAATTTGAAATTGGCCCCCTACTCAGAGGCAAAGAAAGACTGGAGAGAGAGGCAGACCACTTCATATTGGTAGGTGGCAGTTTAATAAGCAAAGGGAGGTTACATATGAGGGTTACATAGGCAGCTACAAAACAAATAGATCTCCACATCCACCTGTCACATCTTAAAAGTTTTTATAGAAGCCTTAACTGGGTTCAGTCACATACTGTCTAGATAGTCTTAGTACCATATTATTATTTCAAAGCTGTGTCCTTGGGGCAGCCCCTAGGTGTGGGGAAGGCAAGCAGAATTCACATTCATGGATAAAGGAGAGGATGAGGAGCCTTTGTCAGGGTCAAAGGTCACCAGTGGTCATGTCCTCTTGATGACTTCCTCTGACAATTTACTCATATTTCCCTTGTTAATATTGAAGCTGAGATCATTGATTTGAATGCTTTCTTTTTAATATAGGAGTTTATCACTGGATATCAATTTAAGTTGACTTTTTTTTACATTCAATACTTTATAAATCAATATGCTAATACTTCATGATCTTCTGGCTTGCATTGTTTCTGACATGAAGGCTGCTGCCATTATTATTTTTTACCCTTTGTATACAAAAGATCTTTTTTCTCTCATCAGGATAGGAAAAAATTATAAGATGGCTGACAGGACTGATAGGGAAATTCCAGTCCCCAACCAAAGCCTCCCCTTCCAGGTTCTTCTTCCTGCCCCACTTGCCACGTGAGTGCCAAATTACTAATGCAGAAGTAACAGACTATAAAGTGTCCCCCCCATGTTTATACTCTGGACTCAGACCTCTGGAGAGTGATCTTCTCTGGGCCCGCTGGTGTGAAATAAACCTGCCTTCCAAGATCTCTGAGTGCCACTTGGTTCTACCGCCAGGTGATCCAGACCAGGTTCTGTAACAGTCACACTTAAAGCCAGTGACAGAGACAACATTAAGAAAGTAGATCACTTTCTGCTTTGGTGTAGTTTTCCCCATTTTCCTTGTGTTTGGTGTTCATGGTGATTTTTTGATACATTAATTTATATTTTTCATCAAATATAAAATTTTTCCAGTTACTATATCTTCAAATGTTTTTGTTCCCCCCCACCTTCTCCAATTTAGGTGCTCTAGTTACATTTATATGTTAGGGTGCTTGAAGCTGTCCCACAAATAATTGGTGCTCTATGTTTCATTTAAGATAACCCTATTGGTATGTCTTCAAGCTCAATCTTTTCACCTGCAACATCTAATCTGTTAATCCCACATATACTTTTATTTTCCATTTTAAACACCTTCGTTTTCATCTCTAGAACTTTGGTTTGTGTCCTTCTAAAAACCACATTAACCTGATTAATCTCTCTGCTTTCATGAATGATGCAATATACACCTATAATTTTTAATGTGCTTGTTTACTAATTGTATGATCTGTACCATTTCTGGGTTGAATTTTCATTATAGACCTTTCTCATATGGGTCCTGTTTTTCTGCCTTGCATACATAACATTTTATTGTATATTAGACATAGTGAATTGTACCTTTCTTGGTGCTGGATATATTTCTATTCTTATAGTCTTGAGTTTTGTGTGGGATATACCTTTTTTTACTAGAAAACACTGCAACCCACTTTAGATCTTTTAAGTTTGTTAGATGGGGCTAGAACAGCGTTTAAGTTGGGGCTAATTTTTCTATTACTGAGGCAAAACTGAGTACTGGATGCCTTATGAGTAGTGAGAGTTTATGTGAAATCTGGTGAGAACAGGATTTCTTTTTTCCACCCTGTATGGACCCCAAGTATTTTTCCTGACTTTAAATGGTTTCCTCAAATGTATACTTTGATCAATACTCCATGAAGAATCAGGATGGACTCTTTATAGATCTTCAGTGCTTTTCCTGTGCACTGTTTTCTTGGCCTCTTCACTGTGAAGTCTATTTGCTTTGCTCTCCCCATGTTGAATTTGGATAACTATTAGATGGACCCTAGAGTTTAAGTTAGATAATTGAACTGAAATAAAAACTTACCCATTGTAAGCATATGTGATGTATTTAAAGCCATGGAACAGCATCATTTACCAAAGGAGTCAGTGTTGACAGAGAAAAGAAGACCGAGATGTTAAGCCCTGTGGAAATCCAACATTAAGAAGGGGGGATAAAAAGAGGAAAAGCCAACAGAGAAATGCAATAATTCCAGATTCTTAATGTTTTCCATACTTTACTGTCATCTTATATTCATAACAAAATACTTATTATCCTGAAATTTTAGATATCCTATAAAATGTTTCTTGACACATCTAGTTCATCACATTGTCAGCAATGTGTTCTTTTATATTAATTTTTATTCACTTTTTAGATGGAGAGTTGTCTTTATAATTAATAGTAAATTAATGGCAGGCCCTATCTGAAACTTTTAAAATGTATTTATTAGATCTAGTTTCATATTAGGGCTGCTCCTGAAGAAGTATGTTACTGGGGCACCTGGGTGGCGCAGTCGGTTGAGCGTCTGACTTCAGCCAGGTCACGATCTCGCGGTCCGTGAGTTCCAGCCCCGCGTCAGGCTCTGGGCTGATGGCTCAGAGCCTGGAGCCTGTTTCCGATTCTGTGTCTCCCTCTCTCTCTGCCCCTCCCCCGTTCATACTCTGTCTCTCTCTGTCCCAAAAATAAATAAACGTTGAAAAAAAAATTAAAAAAAAAAATTATGTTACTGATGTGATTTAAGGATCACATCTGCCTGTATCAGCATTATAGTTGCTTGCTAAGAATGTTGATTAGTGGTATTCTATCCGGGATTTAGAGAATTGATAAACTTTCACTTCTATCAAGGTCTTCAAATGGCTCCTAGTTATACCAGGGATGAAGAATTTGAACTCAGTTTTCCAGTGGTTCTGAACTCTTTCTATTCACTAAAGGGTTTTTTTTTTTTTTTTTTTGTTTGTTTGTTTTTTTTGAAAAGTGCTGATGCCTGGGTTCTACCTATAGAGATTTTGATTCAATTGATTAGATTTGGAGGCTGAACATCTACATTTTAGGACTTTCAAGTAATTCTAATGTACAGCTAGAATTTAGAACCATGTCTTAGGGTGCAGTGTGAGTACATGAAACTGTGTGTGTGTGTGTGTGTGTGTGTGTATGTGTATGTGTGTATGAGAAATCTGGAATTTTCTTTTAAACAGGCAATGTAGCTGAGTGCAGAGTGAGAACCAGGCTGTTATCCTAGATCAGGGCAGGTTATAGGTTAAATAGAAAAAGTTGGACAGGCATGGAATAATTAGAGTATAATGTCAGTCAAAGTAATGTTAATGAAGCAGAGGCAGGAATATGTCATCACCTCATAAAGTCTCAAATGATTCTGCCGATGGGCTCTGAATCTGGAATGTCAGAGAGTAAGAGTATACTAGTGAATAGGAAAGTAAAACTATTGCTGATCTTAAGGATTTTTAAAAATTCTATGTTATAATATTAGCTGTGTGAATGGCTTATATCTCAGAGATTTTTCTTTATACCAGAGTATGTCAAAGTTCTATGCATCCTAACAAAGGCAATGTACATAGATTTAGATAAATGAAAACAAGTTTTCTTTGACTTTTCATTCTTCATCTTTAACACTTCATGACTATGACTATATTCCCTTCATATATTATAATTCTTAAAGCTGCTTTCAGGAGAAGATTTGATCCAGAAAAAAGGCTTACTTCTTCAAGCTTATTTTCACTTTAATGGGAGATTTTGTCAAATGCATCTCTAATAGCTGGAAGATCAGGTATTTTAAAAGTATTACTTTTTCCTGGTGTCCTGAAATCTTACCATATGGCTTCTGCTATAGACAGTGTTTTTATCCTCCCAGATTTCATGGTGAAATCCTAACAGTGATAGCTACAGAAGGTAGAGCCTTTGGGAGGTGATTAGGTCAACAGAGTGGAGCCCTGATTACGTAATTAACGCCCTTAGAGTCTTGAGAGTGCTTGCTTCCCCCCTCTGCCCTGGGAGGACTCACTGATAAGTTTGCAGTCTGCAACCCAGAAAAGGGCCCTATCCAACTGGTGGCATTCTGATTTGGGCTTCCATCCTCTAGACCTCTGAGAAATAAACTTCTGTTGCTTATAAGCTACCCAGTCTATGGTAACTTATAGGATCCCAAGCAGACTAAGACAGTTACTTTAATTACATGTATGGCCATATCATTATCCACATACTGTTCACACACATAAGTACATTTAACTTTAAGGGAGTGTTGGATAGACATATAAATAATGTCTACTTTTCTCTGAGTTCTGGTTTCCTTTGCCATTCTGGTAGTTTGACTACTTCCACGTAAGCTCCAAAGACCATAGGATAGCTTACTTCAGTACAGAGGTCTCACATCTAACAATTTGGCTGTCATCAACCTGTGCTTTGATGATCTCTTGTGTTCTGAAAGGTCTTTTGCAGTGTTCTTGTCTAAGAAGCAGGAAAAAATACCAATTTCATTTTTCATCCTGAAGAGATTGATTCCTATACATAAATCAGCCCAGTTGAGTTTTTCTGTGCAATTACTCATTGTCTCTGAAGCAATTGCATTTCAGAAACTAATTCCAGATTATCTGAATCTGCTGCTTGGAAGCAATGTTAACAAGTAGGCAGTTTTGGTTAAATGGTTTCACACACACACAAAAATGCAATGTATAAAACTGAAAGCACTCCACGTTGGACTTCATTTATGCCAGGACAATTTGAAAAAGAAGATGCCCATTGGCAAAACGTCACCTTGTTTTCCAGAAAATAAACTATAGCAACACCTCAGGTGAGGATTTTAAAAACAAGCTATAAAAATAAGAAATGTGAGTTTTAAATAAGAATCTGGTGTTGTGCTACTCAATTATATTGCAAGCATAAGGTTAGACTTAACTGCTTCAAAGAGATAGAGCTTTATTCTGTATTTACGGATTTCATTTTATTTCTCTATTTTCTTGTACAATTTACATTTTCCATGTTCTTCAAAGTTTATTATTTGTTCATTAGATGGTCAATACTACCATCCTAAAGAAAATTTGAAAAAAAAAAAGTTACCTACCTTTAATACTTTAGTGCATTTGCTTTGTTTATTCTCTTAGGCAAATTTATTTATTTTTAAATATATTGCTATTCACATCTGCAGATTTGGTCACTTGTCTTTTATTTCTACAAATAAATTAATGCTATTTTAAGAATCAATATGCCAATTTGATGAGTGGGAAGTCTATCTCCCTTCCCATTCATTTCCTGAAAGTCAGTCTATACGAAAAGCCATCTGAAAGTCATGCCCAATTAGAGTTCTAGTTTCTAATATTTGCTACTGCCTGTAATGCTGTGAGTTCTTCTTCTTATGCCATGTTTCCTTTGATTAGCAGTCATGCATAGTATGAAAATCTTGTCAATTATGTGTGCTGCCCCAGCTTCTAGTATAGATGGTGTGGGCTTTTGAGCCATGTGACTCTAAGGAGTAGGTTCTTCTTTCAATGTTAGACATAAGCTCAGCTGCCCAATATTGGTTTCCAGAATGCTATCCCAGGACCCAACCCCTTCAGTACAAACCATACTCCTTTCCAACAAAGAAAAGGCCAGCTTATCCAGAAACCTAGCACCTTCATTGGGTTTTTGGTGGTGATTCACAATCATGTCTGTATATTCAGTTCCTTGGATCTTTTTCAGATCAGAAAGCTTTCCTTTTCAATCCCTGAAAGCAAATTGTTCATTCCTTCTTGAACAATGAAAATATCCTGTGAGGCCTACCTGTACAGTTGTCAAGAGCAGATCCTTCCCTATCTACCCAATAGTCTCCTTTTTAATGTTTTAAAACAGAGGTCTTTGTATTCTATTCTTTCTGGAAAATGGAGTTTGACTTCAAGGATTCAGGAAAAGTTTGTTTACTCATTGCAAGAGGGACAACAATCTGTTACTGTATCATCTGGGTGAGTTACCTCACAAGAACTATCTGGATGACTTTAAATGTTCTAAAGTATTAAAAAACAACATAAACTCCAACTTAGCTTTTTATCTCCTTTATTTTTTAAATAATTATAGATTCACATGTAATTGTAAGCCATAATATGGAGAGATCATTTACCTTTCATTCAGTTTCTCCCAATGGTAGCCTCTTGCAAAAGTATGGTACAATATCCAACAGGATATTGGCATTGATATAGTAAAAGTTCAGAACGTTATCCTTATCACAAGGGATCTCTCATGTTGCTCTTTTACACCCACTTTCCTCCTACCCTTCTTACTCCTTTTTTTAAGAATGTCATGTAAATGGAATTGCATACTATGTAACCTTTTGGGATTGCCTTTTTAAAAATGAGCATAGTTCTCTCGAGATTCAACCAGTTTGTTATATGTATTGACAGTTTTCCCTTACGGCTGAATAGTATCTCATGTTATGAATGTACAATGATGTTTAATCATTTACCCATTAAAAGACATAGTTTTTTGGCTATTATGAGTATATCTGCTGTAAACATTCATGTACAGGTTTTTGTGAGAACATGAATCCTTTTTTGAGACAAATGCCTAGTATTTTCAATTTTGGGTTCTATGGTATTATCAAGCTTAAAACTGACAGTGGGATTTATCCATGTGGAAGCCATTGATGACCCTGTTAAGAGCTGTTTTGGTATAAAGTTGGGGATAGAAACCTATACTGGGTGATTTCAAGAAAGATTGGGAAAAAGGGAATTGCAGAGAGTAAATGTAGTAAGTCTTTAAAGGGCTTTGTTGTAAGAGAACTTAGATATGATATGGCACATCAGTTGAAGAGGTATGAGAGAAATAACAGCATGTTGATGTGCAGATGCAAATGAGTAAGAAGAACCAATGATGTTGGAGTTAGAGGGGAAAGTGTTGAAATGCTTAGTGTACCCTTTTAATCCTTCTGTTTTGACTAGTAACTGACTTCTGCTCTTTTCAGGGTCTAATGGCCCTCACTCCAGAATCTCACTGCTGCTAAGAAGGGAAGATCAGTTGCTTGTCTACATGGGCTGGAGGAGGGAAATAATACTGGCCTTGTAACCAGTGAGAGAAAATAGGATGCAGTGCCAACATAGAGCCTTGGCATGGACACATTATCCATAACAATGGGAGATTCTGAAAAATTTTTTCATGTTGATTTGATAATTTCCTCCATTCTGTTTTCTCTTTTTTAAAACTATTAGGTACATGTTGGAAGTCTTTTTCTTTTTTCTTTCTTTCTTTAAATAACTTATTTTCCTCCTGTAATTTACTTTGTTTTTTGTTCTGTAAGATTTCCTTAACTTCCCCTTCCTTACTTGTTTTTTTTAAAACTTATCTACTGATTTATTTCTATAATATCTTTAGTTTACAACAGCATTTTATTAAGTTTCCATTTTCATCCATTTCTATTCTGTTGTCATGTATGCAATATATTTGATTTCTCTGAATATTATAGGGTTTGTAGTGGTTAATTTTACATTCAACTTGACTGGGCTAAGGAGTGCCCAGATGTCTGCAGAGACATTTCTGTCTATGAGGGTGTTTCTGGAAGAGTTTACCATTTGATTCAGTAGACTAAGATCCACTCCACCAATGTGGGTAGGCATCATCTAATTCACTGAAAGCCCAAATAGAACAAAAAAGCAAAGGAAGGGAGCATTCTTTCTCTTCTTGAACATGAGAATTCCTGGTTCTTAGGACTCAGACTGAATTATATTACCACGGGCTTTCCTTGTTCTCCAGCTTGAGGTGGCAGATTATGGGACTCTCAGCCTCCACAGCTATGTGAGCCAATTCCTAGATCTCCTATAAATTCTGTTTCTGTGGAGAACCTTGACTAATATGTTGAAATATTTTGTTTTTCCTACATTGTTTCTGTTTACTCCATATTCCTTTTCTTTTTGTTGGTCTCCAAATTCTCCTAGAGACTTCTCTTAGTGTTTTATGATCCATGCCACTTATTTAAGAACCATGAACTAAAAAGCTGTATGGATGTGCTGGGTATGTGTGTAAGTCAGTAGTCTCATGGACTGATATTCATAAGAACTGCAAAGTATATGTGAGTTATCTCTTGGGAGAATCAGTTTCTGCAGAGAGAAATTTTCCAGTTTCTTACTTGTGATGTATGTATAGGTATGGCTGCCAGTGTTTGGATTGCTGAGAAGGGGAAAGCATTGAAATGCTTAGTGTATCCTCTTAATCCTTCTGTTTTGACTGACTTCTGCTCTTTGGAGAGTCTCATGGCCCTGACTTCAGAATGTCACTGCTGCTGAGAAAGGAAGGTCAGTTGCCTGTGTGCACAGGCCGGATGAGGGGATCTGGAGGTCCACCTTCTCCTTATACCATTATTCACACAATCCTGTTTGCAGCCAATCTTGCCATCCTGTCTTCAGACAGATGTGATGCTTTCAATTTCTGAGCCTTTCCTGAGATTAGCTTGCTGTTTCTGGTTTCCCCTCTATAGACAGTGAAATTTCAGCTCTTTCTGCCTTGCAGTGTAAGGTTGGAACTCACCCATCTACTTTTCTACCTTGCAAAAATTGTTGCCACCTTTATATAATGTTACCTTCTCGCCTAGTGTATTCGTCCTTTGGTATGTATGTATTTTTTTTTTTTTTAATGTTTGTTTTTGAGAGAGGGAGACAGAGTATGAGCAGGGAGGGACAGAGAGAGAAAGAGGGAAACACAGAATCTGAAGCAGGCTCCAGGCTCTGAGCTGTCAACACAGAGCTCCACGTGGGGCTCAAACTCATAAACTGTGAGATCATGACCTGAGCTGAAGTTGGACACTTAACTGACTGAGCCACCCAGGCCCCCCTGTCCTATGGTATTTAAACCTTTCTCATGTTTGTATTGGTGAATGAAGGGTGAATGATCACTGTTAGTAGTGCTTTATGAAGTTAGTCTATGTGTTAAACCTCTCATATAGCTGGAAAATTGTTCAGACAGACTGATGTACCATAGCAACTAGAGGTATTTAATAAAATAACTTCATCAAGTAGTAACCTATCTAGGATAATCTTGTAAAATAAGACTATAATCAGGTTTGCCTGAGTTCTGTAATGTGACTTGCCAATAATGAAGACAAACTTCAGCTTTCCCTCTGATAACCCAAAGCAATATGAACTTAGGCATTTTTGTATTAATACAGAAGAGCTATGCCATTTTGTCTAATTATCTGAAGCTCTAACATAGCTTAAAAAATAAGGAAATTAGACAGTGGAAAAAATACATGAAAAATACTACCAACTGACAGGTACTTTAGATGTTAACCCGTATATATCTCACAGGTAAGTATAATCATCCCTATTTTTATAGATAAGGGGTCTGTATCAGTCAACTTGGGCTGCTGTAATGAAATACCACAGACTAGATATTAAGTAACAGAAATTTATTTTCTCACAGTCTGGAGGCTAGAAGTTACAGACTGAGGTGCTGGCAGATTCGCTTTCCAGTGGGACTCTTGCTGGTTTGCAACTGGCTGTTTTCTCACCGTGTCCTCACATTGCCTTTCCTGTGTTCACATGTAGAGGGAAAGAAAGATCGTGTGTTTCTTCTTCCCGTAAAGACACTAGTCCTATGTTCTTAGGGCCCTGTCTTTATGACTTTAACCCTAATTACATCCCTAAAGACCCACTTTCCAAATAATATGGACATTTTGGGGGTTAGGGCTTCAATGTATGAATTTTAGGGAGACATATTTAGTTTATAAAAGTCTGAAAGAGGAGAGTCCAACAGAGTGTAAGTGGCAGAGGGCAGTTTGACTTCAGAATTTGTTTAAATATTGGGGTACTGTGCCTTAGAGCTGATCAGTCAAATATTTTTTCAAACACATTTTGTTTTTGTCATGTGGAGGCAATGATCTAGTAATCATTGCCTTGGTGTTTTCCTATCTCAGTGTGCAGGCAATGGAAGAAATCTACCAGCCAGCATGAATAGATCACATCCAAGCCTTTCCTCATAGCGATGTGAAAATGTGGCAACAGCCTTATTAAGAAAAAAGACTCAGGCAGAAGATAAATCTTTTCTTTTTAGTGTTTTTTTTTTTTTATATCTGTTGGGAAATAAAGTATATGGACGGATTAATTAGCTTAATACTATTTAATATTTTAGGAGAGTAGAATATTTTTATTTCCTATTAGTATTATGACTATTGAAAGGATTGCTTATATCAAAAGCATGTTCTGTTTACCAATTCACATTTAAAATTTTTTTTGATAATAGGTGATACATGTCCATGATGAAAAGAATTCAAAAGATACACACATATTCCCAATCCCCAATCAGTAAATTTCTCTGTCCAGAAGTAATCAAGGTTATAGTTTATTAATTGTTCTAATTTTTAATTGCATTATTAGCCAAGCTGTTACATTTTACATTCTTTTAAAATATGAATCTTGGGGCGCCTGGGTGGCGCAGTCGGTTGAGCGTCCGACTTCAGCCAGGTCACGATCTCGCGGTCCGTGAGTTCGAGCCCCGCGTCGGGCTCTGGGCTGATGGCTCAGAGCCTGGAGCCTGTTTCTGATTCTGTGTCTCGCTCTGTCTCTGCCCCTCCCCCGTTCATGCTCTGTCTCTCTCTGTCCCAAAAATAAATAAACGTTAAAATATGAATCTAGCTGAATGGAATGTAAGAAGAAGAGCATGAACCCACCATCTGTAGTAGGAAATGCTGATCATTAAAAAAGGAATAAGCCCTTAGTACTGGGTGGTGAATACTCATTGCATGAGTGATTACAGCTGTTAGTCATGTTTCCTTGAAAAGATTATCTCCTGGACTATATGAAGATGTTGCTAGTTAATGTGTTAGTATATATGCTTTTTTATATATAAAAAGACAAAAGGATAAGGCTTGTTACTTTGACAATAAATTATTTAAAGTTTCTAATAAGAAAAATTAGCATATTCCCTAGATTTTTTTTTTCTGAGTATAGTTGACACAATGTTAAATTAGTTTCAAGTGTACAATATAGTGATTTAACAAGTTTATAAGTTATGCTAGGCTCACAAATGTAGCTACCATCTAGCTGCCATCTGTCACCATTCAATGCTATTACAATATCCTTGACTATATTCCCTTTGTAGTATTTATTCCAATGACTTATTTTTCCATATCTGGAAGCCTATGTCTCCCACTCCCCTTCCCCCATTTTGCCCATCCTACCACCCCACTTTCCTCTTTCAAACACATTCTAAGAAAAACTTTACTTCCCTCCTCCATTTTATGTATATGTTGTGGTATTTTACATCTTTTTACTGGTAATTTTCTTATGTCTAATTATGGCCTTTTCCTTCCCTCTTAAGGAAGTTCCTTTAACGTTTCTTGTAAGGTCAGTTTAGTGGTGATAAACTCCTTTAAATTTTGTTTGGGAAACTCTTTACCTCTCCCATTCTGAATGATAACCTTGCATGGTACAGTATTGTTGGTTGTAGCTTTTTTCTTTTCAGCACTTTGAATATATCATGCCACTCCCTTGTGGTGTGTAAAGTTTCTTTTTTTTTTTTTTTATGTTTATTTTTGAGAGAGAGAAAGGCAGAGAGAGGGGGACAGAGTGTCCAAAGTGGGCTCTGTGCCGACAGCAGACATTCTGACGTGGGGCTTGAACTCACAAACCGTGAGATCGTGACCTGAGCTGAAGTCAGATGGTTAACCAACTGAGACACCCAGGCGCCCCCTCTGGCCTGCAAAGTTTCTGTTGGAAAATCATGGTAACCTAATAGGGTTTCCCTTGCATGTAACTTTTTGTTTCTGTCTTGCTGCTTTTAAGATTATTTACCTTAACCTTTGACATTTTAATTTTTTTTTCTTTTTTTTCAACGTTTTATTTTATTTTTGGGACAGAGAGAGCATGAACAGGGGAGGGGCAGAGAGAGAGGGAGACACAGAATCAGAAACAGGCTCCAGGCTCTGAGCCATCAGGCCAGAGCCCAACGCGGGGCTCGAACTCACGGACCGCGAGATCGTGACCTGGCTGAAGTCGGACGCTTAACCGACTGCGCCACCCAGGCGCCCCAACCTTTGACATTTTAATATGTGTTCTGGTGCAGACCTCCTTCAGTTCATCTTGTTTGGAACTCTCTGTGATTCTAGACCTGGATGTCTGTTTCCTTTTCTAGGTTAGGGAAGTTTTCAGTTATTATTTCTTCAAATAAGTTTTCTGCCTCTCTCTCTCTCTTCTCCTTCTGGGACCCCCAATAATACAAATATTTGTTTACTTGATGTTGTCTAAGACTTGTCTTAACCTATCCCTATGAAAAAACAAATTCTTTTTCTTTTTGCTCTTGAGCTTGGATGCTTCCCATTATCCTATCTTTCAGATCACCGATCTGTTTTTCTGCATCTGCTAACCTATTGTTGATTCCCTCTAGTGTATTTTTATTTCAGTTACTGTATTCTTCTATTCTGGGTTATTTTTTATATTTTCTACCTCTTTGTTGAAGATCTCACTGAGGGTTTCCACTCTTCTCTCATGGGCATCTTTTTGTTTGTTTACAATAATTATTTTAAACTCTTTACCAGGGATATTGCTTATCTCCTATTCATTTAGTTCTTTTTCTGAGGTTTTGTCTTGTTCTTTTGGAGCATAGTCCTCTATCTTCCTGTTTTGCTAGATTTTCTATGTTTGTTTCTGTGAATTAGGCAGAGGAACTACTTTCCCTAAACTTGAAGGAATGGTCTTGTGTATAGTCATCCCCTGTGTAAACTGTGTATGCTTGGCGACTTTTGTTGGCTGCCGGAACTGTGGCTGTCATGGGCTAGGGCTCCTGTGACACTCCATGCTGGGTCATGCCTGGTTGGGATGACTGCAGCTGAAGTAGTCATGGGCTTTGGTGGTCCTGAGTATCTCCATGAAGAGTGTACCTTGACAGGATCATTGAAACTGAAATGGGTGCAGGTGGAGGGGAGGGGTCCTAGGGTTCTATGTGCAGAGGGTGCCTTGGCATATTCCTTTAATTATTAATGAAAGTAAGAGAATATTGAAGAGAATAGATATACTTCACTAAGCCATTGTTGTTCATAGGATTGTTTTGCTTAGCAGTATTTGGTGGCAAGTAATAGAAACATTAATGAAAACTGATTTATGATGTAACTGAAAAGTCCAAAAAAGTGTGCCTATCAGGTAAGGCTTCACAGTGTAGCTCAATAAGGTCTTCACAGACCTTCTGATCCTTCAAGATATATGAATTTTTGTTACTGTGATTTAAGAAGAATTCATGCTGGATATTAAATAATAAATACTCATGACATGTTCACTTGGGCTATTTAACAGTTTTCATATTTAGCCTTGAGTGGGCTAGAGTGACTATAATATGGAAATACCTTCAATAGAAACTTACAGGTTCATACCTACTAAGATTATGTGCTTTTTCCCCATTTATTGGAAGATTTGGTACCAAAGTCTAATGTTGTCTAAATTTTTATATGCAGAATAAATTAATACCATTTCCTACAATTGATGTGATAATTGAATGAGCTTTTGGATGTAAAGTGCTTAACACAAACTAGAATCATATTAAACTCTCAGAACAATTGCTACTACTATGGTTAGTATTACCCATATAATTATTTCACTTTCATGGCATTCCCCAGGATCTTGGCCTAAAACTTCTCTTCCCATCATATAGTCATTCTCTAAATTATCTGCTTAATGAAGTCCAAGTTGATATTTTCAGCTTGGAATTCTCTCCTGTGCTCTATATGTTTTTCTCAGGCCAAGATTTTCCTTGACTTCTCTATTCTACTCCATCCCAACCCATCAGTGAATCTTATTGGTTCTACCTTCAAAATCTATCCGGAATCTAAACTGCTTCTCATCCCTCCACTGCTATCACCATGGGCAAGTCACCATCCTCTTACATCAGATTCTTGCCATAGACTCCCTCCCTTCATACGTGCACCCCTTAGGTTATTCTCTACATTTCTCCAAACCTTCCAATATCTTTCCATCTCACTCAGGGTTCTTTTTGTGGAATACTAGTCCAACATCATCCCTGAACACACCTTCTATTCTCCTCATGGTTCCCTTACTGCACTCCAACCACACTAGTTTCCTTTCTGTTCTTCAAAATGCACATACATGCTTCCACTTCAAGATTTCCACACTTAACTCTACTCTTTGCCTGGGATATTTCCTCTCCTACTTAACAGTTTTCTGCTAAACTATCACCTTAATTGAGTAGCCTTTATGTTTCTCTACCCTTTCATTCATTGCTATCTATGATTCTGCCTTTGTCTGTGTTTTTTGTTTTGTTTTTTTGTTTTTGTTTTGTTTTTACAACACTACCATTTTGTATATTATACATTCATTTTCTATAACCTGGTTTCCCCAGTACTTTTAAGCTGTGTGAGAGAAAGTGCTTTTTAAAAATCTATTGCTATTTAACAAATACTTAGAATCAGGCTCTCTACATAATGTTCACAAAATGAATGCTGTGTGAGAGAAAGGACTTTTTTTTAAATCTATGGCTGTTTAACAAATACTTAGAATCAGGCTCTCTACAAAATGAATGCACATGGGGGCACATGTGTATCTCTAGCCTTTGGCTTATAGAGCTCAATGGGCTCTGTAAGAAGAGTCAGTTCCTTCTGTTTCTACCAGTAGTTGTTGGATTAAAATTCGAATTTAAAATTATATCTGAGGACACTAGTGAAGAAAATATAAGAACATGCAAAGATGTGTTCAGAGCTCTGTGCATGGCTGGCTCTACGAGAGGGAGCTATTCATCCCCTATAAAAGGGAGAGAGTGTGCTGTTTTATAGCACGGGAATAATAGAGCCAAAAAGATTTCCTGAAATTGCATTTCAATCTATTTTCAGGATTTCTCTCTTGCCAAAAATAAGTTGTCTTAACCTTTTCTTTAGAATCCTAACAAGACCCATACTTTCAAAACAACTTTAAAAACCTTTATGTAGGATGAGGTTGCACAGAACTGGCCCATCTATTTTGTGAGCTACTTACAGAAAGAACACCTTCTTTCTCCCAGTCTCATACATTGCAAAGTGTAAGAGGATGGCTGTGGCCTAAATGTTTGTGCTCCCCCCCCCATTCTTATGTTAAAATCTTAATCCCCAATGTGATAGTATTAGGAGGTGGGGTCTTTGGGAAGTGATTATGCCTGTGGGTGGGGCCTTCATTAATGGAATTAATATTTTTATATAAGAGAACCCACAGAAATCCCTCACCCCTTCTACCATGTGAGGATAAAATCAACTCAGGAAAGGGAATTAGCCTGACCATGGTAGCACCTTGATTTCTGACTTCCCAACCTCCAAAATTGTGAAAAATAAGTTGCTGTTGTTTAAGACCTGCCCAGACTGGTATTTTATTATAGCAGTCCCAACAGACTAAGACAAGCATCTAGGACTGTTCTCTGGTAAGGTGTGGTGATCTCCCACAACCATGTAAAAGGGGCTCACTGTTATGGACGTATAATTATCTTATTTCTCAAAGTAACCATTTATTTCAAGCTATTTCTTGACTCTCATTTCATTCTGCTCTCTATTACTTAAGCTATTGATATTGCTACCTGGTCTTTCATTTCTACTTTTCCTTTGCCCTTCAAAGAGTCTGAAGGCATTGCCTTTCTATCAGGAAGAGCCTTTCAATTTTCCTTTTTTGCTTCATGCAGCCTGCAGGACTCCTCCACGCTGGGGCAACCCTGACTGCTGAAGCTGCCATCAACATTCCTCAGCATTGTGAGAGTACACACACACACACACACACACACACACACACACACACGTAAGTTTCCTTACTTAGAGCCCAGTACTTAATGCAGTTTCATTTCATATACTTCTTGATATTTTTGTTCCAACTTTTATAATGTCTACATCCCAGGTACTTTTAAATAGCTTTTGAATCATAAATGTCCTTTGTTTTTAATTCCCCTTTTAGAATAAGGCATCACCTGTCACCTCTACCCACTGATGAGCCTGTGAACCAGTATCCCATAGCGTCTGACCTATGGTTTTGTTGTCATTCAGAATATCATAAGTCTCTGGGTATTTGCTTATGTGTGACTTAAAATGCGGCACTGCTGTCCCTAACCCTCTTCATCTCCCCTATCCCCATTCCTCCAACCAGTACGTAAAATGTAGGTTCATGCTGAATTTAGGCTTAGAAGTTATTTTTGCTGCTAAGACCAGCAGTGTTATCCCATACCTTAGTCTGTTCAGGCTGCTTTAATAAAAACACCGTAGACTTGGGGACTTATAAAAATGTTTTTCAGTTCTGGAGTCTAGGTAATCTAAGATTAAAGTGCCAGCAGATTTGGTGTCTTGTTGAGGACCCATTTCCTGGTTCATAGAAGGCCATCTTCTTTTTTTTTTTTTAATTTTTTTTTTTTAACACTTATTTATTTCTGAGACAGAGAGAGACAGAGAATGAACAGGGAAGGGGCAGAGAGAGAGAGGGAGACACAGAATCTGAAACAGGCTCCAGGCTCCGAGCTGTCAGCACAGAGCCCAACGCGGGGCTCGAACTCACGGACCGTGAGATCATGACCTGAGCTGAAGTCGGACGCCTAACCAACCAAGCCACCCAGGCGCCCCTAGAAGGCCATCTTCTTGCTGTGTCTTCACACGGCACATGGGAGCTATAATCCCATTCATGAATCTCTGTCCTCACAACTTAATCACTTTCCCAAAGCCACCCTCCTTATACCACCACCGGGACTTAGGATTCAATACAGAATGTTGAGGTGGACACAAATAGTCAGTCTATAACATCTTAATTTCTAAAATTCATGGCTAGTAATGATAGAATAGTCAGAGTGCATATTCCTAGAACCAGACTGTCCAGTTTAAGTACTAGTCACTAACTAGTTCTTTGACCCTGAGCAAGTTACTTACCACATCTGTGTGCCAGTTTCTTAATCTTAACATTACCATTATATCTATATTATCACCCACATATTTAAGGATTAAATGACTTAAGATATACAGAACACATTGAGAGATATTTGAACATTCAATATGTTTTAGTTACTATTACTGCTTGTCATACTATTACTGCTTGTCATTATATTTTATATTTTGGATCCAGTGTCATTGTTTTACAGTGTGTACTGTTACTAGCTATCTAGCCAATTATTTAAAAATTTTTAATGTTTGTTTTTGAGAAAGAGAGGGAGAGGGAGAGAGAGAACGAAGATGAACAGGGGAGGGGCAGAGAGAGGAGGAGACACAGAATCCAAAGCAGGCTCCAGGCTCTGAGCTGTCAGCACAGGGCCCGACGTGGGGCTCAAAGCCATGAGCCATGAGATCATGACCTGAACCAAAGTTGGACATTTAACAAACTGAGGCACCCCAACTATCTAATCAATTATTATATCTACCACATACTGGTGCATCTTCACTGTAATTACAAAAAATTCTAACTAAACTTATTTTTGTTGATACCTAAGGGTCTTAGACAAAGTTAGAGGATGTCCGTTCTCTTAACAATCCAAATAATTTATTACATCCTAATAATCAATGCTTAAGATACATAATTGCTTACATTTAAACAAACTTTTGTAATAAATTTAAGGTTTTTTTCTTAATTATGGCTGTTTTCTATCCAGTGATTTTAAAATCAGCTCCTGATTACAGTGTGCTTTTCTTTGTTACTCTAAGTTTCTTAACCAAACGAACATGTAACAATTTTCAGGGCTCATCCACACTATTGGTTAGTTGGTAACATGAAGTATATTTTATATGAGGATTGCAGCTTTTAACACTTGTATAATTGGAACTTTGCAAAATGTGAGATTAATCATCAGGATAATCAATAATTGTGTTTTTCTGTTAAAATGGCATCGCCACACGTCAGGAGCAAAAACACAGCTGGAGACTGAAATTCAAGATGAATTTTTCATTTGAGGGAATTTGCATTATATCAAATCTTGTGTATAAAACAAAATTAACATTTTCATAACAAAGTCTATCCAATTTTAAAGATTCAAATAAGTATAAAATGCAAACATATTTTGTTTAAAATAATTTTGCCACCTAAATTATTTGTCTTCTCTTTCACTAATATTAAAGGCCATCAAAACAGTTTTTAGTTCTTGTTTACTTGTTCAGTAGTTCAAATTAGAATTCTTGATTGAAACCTAGATATGCATCTGTATATTACTCAGAGTTCTTTTAGTAGCTATATTAGAAACTCTGCTTGAAATTTGAGTAAAAAGGAGAATTTGTTAAAAGTATATTGGGAGTATCTCCTATAACTAAAGGCAGGCATTAGGGCAGGTGGATTCCAAAGAAAACTAAAAAAAGGACTTGAATTTCCTCTAAGACCCTCTGTCTCTTTAGCACTGGTCCATAAGATATATTGTGTGAATTTTATTCTTTTGTGCTCTAGAATAAACTGTCTTCCAGAAGGATGATAGGAAACTGAGTCATTCATAGCTCCCAAGGCTTCTATTTCATGATCCATAATAGTATGACTGGGATTGACTCTTAACACTAACTTAAAAAAAAAACAAAAACTTAATAGTTATAATTGGATTGGCTTGCATCAGATACCAACCTTTGTATCACTTAGCTGTGTCAGGAAAGGAGGTTCCTTGTGTCAGAAATACAGCCTGTCCCTGGATATAAAGAGAGAAATAGCTTTTTTTTTTTAAAGGCCTACTATGTGTCAGGTATCATACAAAACTATTTTTCTGATCATCGAAACTATCCTTTAGACCTTTTATAAATGAAGATGTTGAGATTTATTAAAGTTAGATGGCTATCCCAAAGAACTGACTTTCCTATATTTTGATTATACTGATCGCCCCAATTAAAGGCCTCCTTATATCCAGTACTGTTGCCCTATAAGATTTTATTCTCTACCTTCTCTGACTCTGGAATGGTCTGTGACTCAGCCAATAAAATATGGCAGAGGTGGCATGTACCAGTTCTGAGCCTATGTGAGCTTCCGCTTGCTCTCTGACTCAAATGGGTTTAGTCATTATTATACCTCCAGCTTGCCATGAAAACATGCCTGATCTAGCTTCCTTGACAGATGTGAGAGATGCATGGAGTCTAGTCCATGGCCTGGACATAACTGTGTGTCCCAGACTGATTGTGTGTCTTGATTCTAGCATAAACTGTGACTAATGTTAGGCTCTGAGGAATACCCTTGTGACCACCAGTTGTAGGTGTCAACCAGGTATTTGTCTCCATTCAACAGGATGCTCAGGAAAAAGACTGACACTCTGATATGGTCCCTTTGCATGACTACTAATAGAGAGGATAACAGTTACCATGTGGCATGCTGAGGTCCACACATCTCACTAGGACACTACAAAATAATTCAGTCACTGCTACTGCCTATGCCCCCCCCCCCCCAAAAAAAAGACTGTAATCCTCAGGGTTATGGAGAAAATACCCACTCATGGTATCCCCATGGCTCATCTAAGGGATTAATTTAAACCCAATTTAAATCTAAGATCCTTAAAAGCATTAAAGCCACCATTGCCATGGAGACCTCTAATCCTCGTGATACTGATTTGGGATTCTCTGGAAAGAGAAACTAATGTGAGTAGGTGGACAGAATCTCCCACTTGTAAGTATATCCAATAAATAGCAAAAAAACAAAATAAAAGTTATAAAAATCAAACAACAACAAACCTAGATACAGGGAGAAGAAACAAAACCTGAAACAGATTTGAAATTTGACCCAATTGGAAAGTCAAAATTTACTAAATGAATTTGTCAACAAAAAGAGTGTTAAATAGCCTTTCTGCCTCTATACCCTGTTCTGAATTTTATTTATCAGCTAAAATGTACTAATTGGCCAATCTTGACCAATACTTTATCAAATTAGTAAAACTTTGGGATCACACTGAATTTATTTATTTTATTTTATTTAAAAAAAATTTTTTTTTAACGTTTATTTATTTTTTTGGGACAGAGAGAGACAGAGCATGAACGGGGAAGGGGCAGAGAGAGAGGGAGACACAGAATCAGAAACAGGCTCCAGGCTCTGAGCCATCAGCCCAGAGCCCGAGGCAGGGCTCGAACTCACAGACCGCGAGATCGTGACCTGGCTGAAGTCGGACGCTTAACCGACTGCGCCACCCAGGCGCCCCTGGATCACACTAAATTTAAACAAGACACTCAAGGTAGTTTTAGGGGACTTAGCCAACATAAAATAGGTATATATCACCTTAACTGTCCTCTTGCAGAATTCTTGCTCTGCCTAAATTATCTATTGTCTTAAAATATCCCATAATAGGCATGGAATCTCTGACCCGTTGGAATAAAAATAACTTTAAGTCTTTGGTACTTATAATTGGCTTGACAAATGGGACTCCATGGATCTTCCTTGCCAGTTAAAATAGTTAATACAATTCAGTATAAATAAAAATGGGGCCTTCAAGGATTAAAGGCCATTATATAAGAGCTATGATTATATAATAGCTCTATATTATACAAGAGCTATTCAGAGAAGGGGCAATTGTTTTCAGTGCTTCTTTATTTAATAGTTCAATTTGACCTGTTCTTAAACCTAAAACCAATGAATGCTACCTCATAGTAAATCATTATGACCTTAATGCTGTGGTCCCACCTATGTAGGCCCTCATATCCAATGTTATTGAAATTACTGATTTCATCCAATTAGCAACTGGTAAATAACTTGCAGTCATAGATTTTGGCTAACATTTATTCAGAGTCCATTTCGACAGCCTCTCAGCTGCAGTTGACCTTTAATTCTGAAAGAACACAATACACCTTTACCATGGGATATCTCAGCAGCTGCACCTTCACACAAAGTCTTTGCAGGCAGAATTTAAACCTTGTATGACTTTCTCCAGGAGCACAGGTATGGCATTACACTGTTAACATCCTCCTCCAGGGACTTTCATTTGAAACACTCAACAGGACCTATAAACAAACATTCACAGAATGACAAAAAGGAATAGATCATTGCCATACACGAAGTATAGGCTCATGGCTCCCTCAGTAAAAAATCTCTTGGCATTTTTTGATTATTCAAGGGCTACTCCATTCCTGATGCTGTTAAAGAAAACTGTTGCCCTCTTCAGAACAGACAACATTAAAATAATTCCAACATGTTTTAGGCCTTTTGGATTCCAGAGACAATGTAGTCTTTATATATACATTGTATTTAGTCCATTTATGTTGTTACTTGCAAACTGGACAAACTCAAATGGGGTTTCCTTGAATGAAAGTCTCTAGAATCTGACCATATAGCAACACAAGAGTGCCCTTCAAAGACTCTTGCACTGTAGAGGTTTTAGCAATGCTCTTTCATGGCTCCTAGAGTCTCTGGACCACCCTTGATGGCCAAAAATTGCCCCAAGGGTTACCCCAATTGGCTGAATTTCATGCAGTCAGTTTAGCCCCAGGTGCCCTTGCTTACAAATGGCTCCATCTGCTTGGTTTTACACAGTCTGAAGCTGTTGCCCAAAATCTGCTTAGGCAGATGATCTGGCCAATAGCAGCAACAATAATTCCTTATCCAAGTTTGGCTCCTTTAAGGTAAAGAGCTCTGGGAATCTCTTGCCTCACAGACACCCAGACTAAAAACCAAAGTCACACGAGTTTCTGAACAACTAAAGCCACAATATAAGGCCTTATTAAAGTGCTCCTCATCCCCTTCATGGCATTCATCTAACTTCAGAAAATCTACAATGCTAGTTTTTGGTCAAGTCAGCATTAAGTCAAAGGTAAAGGGTAGATCTTTCAGCATCCTTACTGGCCTCGGGCTACAGGCCTCAGAGTGCCATATGATTTAAGTTCAAATTCAGGGAAACTAAATGTGGCACATTCCAGCTATCATTCATCCAGGGTAAGTTGTAATAAGGAGTCTTAAACTCCAGTTTTGATGGTTGTCTGCTGACCATTTTTTTAAGACTTTTTTTTTCACCCCATATTTGGGCAAGTTGGTAAGCAAACTTGGTTGTTTCCCCCTTTCAGGTTAGCAAGAAGTTCAAACCAAACAAACTACATTTATAGTAACCCAAATGCCAGCCCCACCTTCTGACCATTACAAAAACCCAAGCCAGTCTCTCTTCCCTGCTCTCCTAAGCCATTTTTGGACAGGCTTGGGAACCTGCTCCATTCTCCCAAGGGAGTCTAATGTGAGTAATAAACCTTTTGATACCCTCCTGGTATCTGTATGGTGTTGGTAGTCTCAGTATCCAGACCAAATTTGTGTGGGGGGTCCATCCATTCTCTGTTTGGTGAGAACAACCTATAAATATTTGAGTAATCAAATAGTTGTCTACCTTGGACATAAAACCCAATCTGAGCCTTCTTGGTGACTGAATGTAAATGTGCTATTTTCATCCTTCAAGTGGGCTGCCCTAGTGAAGGATGGGCCCTAAGTGTTAGCACAATTGGCTGAACTGCATTCAGCCATCTTAGCACAGGATGCTCTGGGTGATGTCTAAAAACTCATAACAATCATAGGGTATTTTGTGTATAGAGAGTAAACTGGCTGCTTGGTTTCTTGGAAATGTCAGATTTTTGTCTAAAACTTATCGATTATTTACTTCATCTTTTATGGATGCAGCAGGTTTTCACCCAAATAAGGTAATCCCAGGCTTTATTGAAAATGCTAATGTCGGGGCGCCTGGGTGGCGCAGTCGGTTAAGCGTCCGACTTCAGCCAGGTCACGATCTCGCGGTCCGTGAGTTCGAGCCCCGCGTCGGGCTCTGGGCTGGTGGCTCAGAGCCTGGAGCCTGTTTCCGATTCTGTGTCTCCCTCTCTCTCTCTGCCCCTCCCCCGTTCATGCTCTGTCTCTCTCTGTCCCAAAAATAAATAAACGTTGAAAAAAAAATTAAAAAAAAAAAAGAAAATGCTAATGTCATCCATGATTGATGAAATACAGTAGGTTGGGTGAAAATTACATGAGGAAATGTTCTTTTATTCCCCCTAAGTTACTATATTTAACAAAATCAATCCTGTCATTTCTAATTTTATGTGGAAAAGGTAATTTTGTCTGAAGAAAATTACATCATGATTAAGAATAATACTATGTTTGCTTAGGTAATTTTCCTTGAGTATATATTCTTATTAGAAAATTCTAAATTTCAGGCATCTAATGGTCACTGAAAAAGAGTAAAAACGAGACTTTCTGGCTGTTATCATTTAGTATTTCTTTTGCCAAATTAAACATAAAATGTAAAGTTAAGATGACTATTTTATTCCTGGGGTTTGCCTCAAGAGTACAGTATACTACAGAAAAACACCATTTGTCCCTCTTTCTCTAGACCCTTTTGGAAACCTGGATGAAGGTTTTCATGAGAAGAAATCTGAAAGAACATTCCCAACTCTTTCCGGCCAAGGGTACTTTGGCTATTGCAATGTAGGACTTGAGGGAAGATACCCAAAGCACTGTGTAAGCCATGGACAGGAAAAAAAAAATGTTTCACAGTGGTAAAACTTTCCATGTCTCTCATATATAGGACATTAAAATGAATGGAATTCATTGATTTATGTGCTCTTAAAGAGTAAAAAAAGAAAAAATGGGACAGAAATCCTCTCTCTTACCCATAAAATAATTTCTTTTGCATTTAATGAAGTTTTTCAGAAAATTTCTCTGAAGTCTTCCATACTGATTCGTCTGATTCTTCGATTAGACTTATCTATTCAACTTCATATAATTTTTCCCAGCCTCTTCACTCCTGTTTTCAGGGCTGTACTCCTATCTGACTGCAGCCATTTGCCTATGAGTCATCTTTCTTAGATTTATGTACTTGGATGTTTTCCAAAGAAGCTTCCACATGATGTTGATTATGTCATAGCTGATAAACTATTCTAAATTCCTAGTATAGGCAGAGAAGTCCTCTTTTTATTCAGGGCTTATTATAAACATAATGGAATAATTTTTGTTCTCCAAAACATTTTTTCTAGCTAGAAGCTTATACAATTTTTGGTAGACTATTTTCATATCTCTTAACTAAATTGATTTCCTGTGGCGATCTTATAAGAAGCTTATGTTTTGCCATCTTGAAGCAAGGTTTAAATGAAAAAAAAAAAGTATTTTAGGCATCACTGATTTATTTTTTCCTAAGCAATGATTTTAAAACACAAAGAATTTCTCATAAAACATCAATTTTTAACTTCAAAATAAGTTATTTTGTGATATGAATTTTAAGAAAATATATATATTTGAAATGTGGAATAGATACTTGGAATAACCAAAAATATAACTTTGGAATCAATTCTATAATGTTTTGAAGATACGTACAACTTGATATTTAGAAATCTTTTAGGTGGGTAAGTTTATGATTTGAGAATTTGTCTAAATTTTATTGTAGTTGAAAATTTCCCATAACATGCTCCAACAATTCATTGACATGCCTATCAAGCAAATTTACTTCTATAAAACAAAGAGTAACTTCAATGTCTGTGTTAAATTCTTAGTAAATGTTTGAAATTTTAGGGTATTAAACAATGTTTTATAGCTTTCAGGTAAGTTAGCAATACAAGAAATTTCTACACAAATACTTAAATCCTAGATCGAGGCTAAAAGCCTTTAGAAATGTGACCTTTCTGATCTGTATAATGTTTGCAGTTCATGTGAAGCCAACCCTATTTCAAAAGGACATATTCAGTGGCAAATTCATGTGAATTTAGGGGCTACAGTTATTCTAGTCCTAAAATCTCTGAAGCATTTTCTGCTCTGGTTTGTGAGCTTTCCAGTCTGAGAAAACTTTATGCAGTTATCTGTGTTCTTCCTCTTTGCTGTTTAAACCACTGGTTGCTCCCTCCTTGCTTTTCCTCTAGGCACATATTCTCTCTTTGGAAATGCTATCCTCTTGAATCTTGGGTAAGGTGACACATGAGGATTGCAGTATTAGTTACCCTAGGGAATTTTTCTATATAAGTAGAAGAAACCAACATTTTGGGTCAAGTACCAATACACAGGCACTGTATATATGTGTGTTGATTACAGAAGTAGAGTTTAGCCTAAAGGAAAGATCCTTTTGAAAGTCCTGCTGCAGAAGGTGTTTCTAAGTGTTCCATTCTCTTTGACCCTCTGACCTTTTCTATAGTTTCCTTTTTTCTTCATATATCTGAACGATGATTGTGACTTTCTAGGCTTTAATTCTAGTCCTATATTTCTGTCTCAGAAAACTGAGTATTAATTGTATCAAGTCTACTTTTTAAATATCACATCAAATTCAGAGATTTCTTAAAAAAAACTAGTTGGAATTCACATTTTTTCTATGAGGAACTCATAGTTCTTATATTTTATTTTCATAGTATTGGTGGATCTATAGAAAATGGTGCATTAATTTTTGAGAACCTGGTGAGGAGAAAGGTCAGGCTTCTCAAAGGGTTCAGACAAGCTGAAGAAAGATGGCAGGTTAGAGCCTGAAGCAGTTGCATGGATGTGCTCTGTGGACTGTGCTGCCTTGTATACAGTGACTCAACTGTTGCTTCAACACCAGAGATTGGCAAATGTCTGAGAAGTCAGAAAAGATTATCTTCATTTGTCTTGATCCCATTCCTGTTATCCCTGGTTCTTTTGATTTTGGTTTCTAGGTTTTGTTTTTACTTCAAGGGTGTGTGTGTGTGTGTGTGTGTGTGTGTGTGTGTGTGTGTGTGTGTGGCTTCAGGCATTTTTGACAGCTAGACCAACACAGCTACATAGTAATTTTTATTGTGGAACTATTTCTTTGTTATATTTTATTGTCAGCTTAAGTCTCTATAACCTATTACAACTAAGTGTCCTCTCACAGGATTGGTGGCCTGGTTTTGGAGAGGAGAGGAGACCCAAGCAAACTTGTAAAAGGAGAGTTTTGGGGGCAACTGGGTGGCTAGTCCGTTAAGTGTCGTACCCTCAATTTTGGCTCAGGTCATCATCTCACATTTTGCGAGTTTGAGACCGGTGTTGGGCTCTGTGCTGACATTGCGGACCCTGCTTGGATTCTCTTTCTCCCTCTCTCCCTGCCCCTTCCCCAATTGCACACATGCGCGTGCACTCTCTCTCTCTCTCTCTCTCAAAATAAATATTAAAAAAGGGGGATTTTATCTTTGAGTTTCACTATCCAGTTTTCATTACCATTCCAAGCTCTTCTCTGGAGAGCTGACCTGTCACCTGGATCCTTTACTGTGGGCTCTCAATGGTTTGAGGTACGGTAGGGAACACCAGACTAACTTTAGCTCCCCACACACTTGCTATGTGGCACTGGGTAAATTCCTTTTTAGCTTGAAACTCACTGTAACTTAGATTCTGAGCTCAGACACATTTAGTTTAATTCCTAGACTTTAGTTAGGTGATTGTAGACTGATTTATTCCTTTGATTCAGCTTCCTAATCCATAAACTGGGCAGAAAGAAATACCATCCTATATTGTTTTTAAGAATATTTAATTAAATACTATTTTAAAATTAAATAACATTGGGATGTAGCTCAGTTGATTAAAGCATCAGACTTTGCTTTTGACTGGTCATGATCTCATGGTCTTCAAATTCAAGTCCTGCATCAGGCTCTGTACTGACCCTGCAGAGGCTGCTTAGGATTCTCTCTCTTTCTCTGCCACTCCCCTGTTCATGTGGGCGCTCTCTCTCAAAAATCAATAAACATAAGAATAAAATTAAACAATATTTACTGAGTGCTTATATTTTACCTGATACATGAAATATGCTTAGTAAATGGCAGGAGTGCAAATGGTGGTGGTTGTTTTTATATTATTTTTAATGTAAGCATTTAAAAGATAATACATATAAAATGCCCAGCTTGTGGAGGTTAATTTGTTTTTTTCTATATTGGGGATTTTTTGGCTCTTTTATTTCCTAATTCTTTGGAAAGAATTAGTTTCATTGTTTGCTATTTTAATAATAAGTTTTGTTTAAAGGGAATAAAAAAGTTCCTCTTAGAGAAAATATCCATTTTAATAGGAAATTTTTATGGACACTTTTTTTTTATTGCACTGATGTTCAAATATAATTAATCATGAATATCTATAAATAGGTTTCTACTTGATTATATTATTTGATTATAATTCTATTCAAATCTGTACAAATATATATAAAACCAGGCATAAATCCCTTATGTTTACACCATTCTAAAGAATGATTAAATAAAATGAAAAATTTAAAGCCCAAATAAATATAAAGCTAGTAAAAGTAAAGTTAATAAAAGTAAACAGCTTTAATATGATTTCATGGATGATACTCTTCTGAAACAAAATGGGAGTTTGCAATGTGAATATTGTCCTAATTGCTGCTGATGGGTTTTTCTGAATTTGGCTTGATACTCCTGTGTGATATGTTGATTTTGACACTTTTTCTTTCACACTTATTTTTTGTAATTCTTATTTACCTTTGTGATGTCATTTGATTTTCTCTTGATCTGAATAAATTATTTGCTTATTGAATTTACATCAACATCATTGAGGTGTGGGAAATGTGGTAAGAAAGATCTAATGGGAAAAAGTGGACTCAGCCACAGTATGAGAGCAATTATTTTGCTCCTTGAAGAATTGATTTATACACGTGTATATGAAGTAAGATTTGTGTGTGTACGTCTATGTGTATAATGCTCATTTGTTCAGGCAGGCTACTTCTTCAGACTCCTCTAATTCTGCATACTTCCCTTCTCCCTGTCCTCCTATTTGGGCTGTACCCAAATAGGTTGCTTCATCCTACCATACATACTTCTGCCACAGTGGCGTTGTACCTGTTTTCTCTGCTCAGAATGCTTTTTTCTACTTTAGATCCACGTTTTAGTATCCTTCAAACATCAGCTTAAATTACATTTCTGCAGGTAACCCTTACCCAATTTCCCAGATTAAACCAAGTCTCCTTCGTATCTCATACAAGTCTATTTTTTTTAATGTATTACTGATCATAGTTATTAGATACTTGTGTGCTATTTTGATTAATCCTTTCTTGCTAAGACCATTAAGTCTGCATGTAAGTACATTGCCTCATGGTTAATGGCTCATAGAGGGCACTTTCACATGTTTGGTGACTTAAGTGGATGAGTGAATGACCGTGTCAAGCTCTATTGGTGCTGGCAATCCAATGGGAATATAAACAGCCAAGGCTGGCATGGTCTCTTGCCCTTAAGAAGCTAACAGCCTGCAGGGAAAGACAAACATAAAAAATAATTACAGAAGCTTTCATTTATATAATTGGAGTAAGTGCTACAGAGAAGTACAGGGTGTAATCTAAGAATCTGGTAGTGATGGGAGTGGCAGAACAGCCAGATGGCTTTTCTGAGGAAGTTATTGTTAAGCTAAAATCAGGGAAGTTAAGTACTGGTTAGCTGGTGAAAGAGTGAGGGTTCTGGATCACTCAGGGTCTTAAAGTATGGACTTGTGCTTGCCTTCCATCCATCTGTTCATTCATCCACACATATCTGAGGAAGAGAAGTAAGGGTAAATGTATAGACTATGAATTTATGTTACTTCCTTTGTACCACAATTTCATCTGGTATGTATGCTTCAGTTAAATCTCCAAGTTGTTGCCGGAACTCCTCTTAAATTCATGATCACAAATTTGAACTTGGTTTCAAGGGAAGCTAGCCTAGCTATTCTATTTTTTCCTAATCAGCCTATTCTCCTTCCGTTCGACACATAGGTTTTCCCATCTTCTCTCCCCACAAACTTGAAACACCGCCTTTTCTTCCTGATAGCAGCTGAGGTGTTTCTTTTTTTCTGAGAAAATAAAAGAAACAACAGAGAATGTTCATATGCTCCCACCACAAAATCTAGGAATCTGTGGCATCTGTACTTCATTCCTTGGCCTTCTTCCTGTCACACTGGATGAAGCTGTAATCCTGCGGCAGGGCAACTACTACACTTGTGTTCCAGGCTCATCCCTCCTAGCCTCCTCAAAGACATTGCCCCTGAAATTTCCACCTCTTTCTTCCTGCATCTTCAAAATTTCTGTTTCCACTGTGTTGGGTCCATTGCATGCAAGAATGATAGAACTATTTTCATTAAAAAAAAAATACAATCTTGACCCCCATGCTCCTTCAGCTAATGCTCCATTTCTCTGTTCCCCTCCACCCTTTCAGCAAAATTCCTTGAAATAAAGGCAGCTGCCTTTATTTACTGTCTTCAGTTCCTTTGTTCCCATTCTCTTGTGCATCCACTTCAATCAGGCTTTTATCTCCTCCATTCCATCTAAATTAAAGACTCTGATCAAGGGCACTACTAATTTAAAGGAGAAAAAGACTCAGTTCTTTGAGGAAGGAATCCAGCAGTCAGGAGATGTATTATGGCTTTACCAATAAAAGGCAAAGAAGGAAATCTTTCAGCTCTTTTGGCTTAGTGCCTCATTTCTATTTAAGCTTTCAGAAAATAAACATGTTATTTTAATATCTTTAGTATGACAAAATTATTAAAACAAAAACTATAAATTTTTTGGTATTAAAGAGTATTTCTCAGGATGTTAAGAATAATCTCTTCATATGTAGGCATACTTTTTACATATTTTGTGTGACTACTTTAAGGACAGCAATTTTATAATGTTAAAAAAATAGAATTACACATTCATGTAAGACTTCATAGGATGGGAAAGTAAGATAATTCTTTTGTGAATGTTTTCAAGTTATACCTCATCATAACTGGTTTTATGATGCCGAATGCTGTCTGCTGTCCTACCCTAGGGGAAGATAAAACTTTCTCTCCCTAGCTTTTGAGATCCTTTGCACTACCATTTGGGAGGACTGTAGTTTGAAGGGTAAGCACTGAAATTAATATAGTTTGAACTAAAGAAAATAGGACTAAGATTCTTTAAATATACAACAGAAGAGTACAGGACAGAAGGGAATTTTTAAAAATTGGAATATAAAGAGGGCATCTGGGTGACTCAGTTTAGTGTCTGACTTTGGCTCAGGTCACGATCTCCCAGTTTGTGAGTTTGAGCCCCGTGTGGGGCTCTGTGCTGACAGCTCAGAGCCTGGAGCCTGCTTCAGATTCTGTGTTTCCCTCTCTCTCTGCCCCTCCCCTGCTCACAGTCTATCTCTGTCTCTTAAAAATAAGTACACATTGGGGCGCCTGGGTGGCGCAGTCGGTTAAGCGTCCGACTTCAGCCAGGTCACTATCTCGCGGTCCCTGAGTTCGAGCCCCGCGTCGGGCTCTGGGCTGATGGCTCGGAGCCTGGAGCCTGTTTCCGATTCTGTGTCTCCCTCTCTCTCTCTGCCCCTCCCCCGTTCATGCTCTGTCTCTCTCTGTCCCAAAAATAAATAAAAACTTTGGAAAAAAAAATTAAAAAAATAAGTACACATTAATAAAAAATAAAAATTAGAATATAAGGCATGCACTGTAGTAATTGGCATTTATGTTACTGATAAGCTCTAATTGTCAGCCTAAGGCCAATTATCAGTCTTCTGTCTGCCAGCAGCACTGGGCACACTTCATCACTCTCTCCTTCAGACCTATTCTTAATTTCAGGTCACAGTCTTTTATTTCCTTTCTGCTGCAATAGACATGGCTTCATCATCTCCTTGCGGGGTGATTTTCATCTTGTTGACTTTGAAGGTTTTAATGCCCTAGAGCTATGTTCTGGACCTGGACCTTCCTCCTTTTCAGTCTACCTGTACTCTCTTCTCTGGTGGTCTCAACCAGTTCCATGGCTTCGACACCAAACACTCCCTGCTGAACATCAGATTCAGTTTACCCAATCACCTATTGACCTCTCATTTGGATGTCTAAAAGTCTTATCAGATTTGACAGACCTCGATGTAGATTCTTAATATCTTACCCACTCCAACCTGCTCTTTCATTTACTAGTTCCCATTTTGCTGACACCTCCATTTGCCATTTCTGCTTCTTCCTTGTCTTTCACTCACTCTCTACATCCAACCCATGAGGAAGTTCTGTCAGCTCTACCATGTACTTACATCCAGAATCAGATCTGGACATATGTACTCTCATCACTTACATTAAAACTACCCTAACCAAAGACATCTTTAGTTTTGACTAGACTTTGGCAGTATGGAGACCTAACTGGTCTCCCTTATATCTCACTATTGGGTCTACTATGAAAACTATTTCTTTATAGGTTATTACTAGTATAACATATAGTTATATGTTATATATAACTATATATAACATATAGTTATAATAGTATAACTAGTATAACAGGTTGACTCTTGTAAACTATAAGTCACATTCCATCACTCTTCTGTTCAAAGCCTTTAAGTGGCTTCCGTTATTACTCAGGGTAAAACTCTGAATTTCTAACCATAGTTATAGGCCATGATAACTAACCATAGTTATACATAAATTTCTCTACCCCATTCTTCTGCCTACCCCCGTTTCTCTGGTCTTCTGTTTCATTTCTGCTTTATTCCAGCTACATTGATTTCCTTTTCTTTCTTTCTTTTGTTTTGTTTTGTTTTGTTTTTAACAGGCCACATACAGACATACCTCAAAGCCTTCTCATTGCTCTTGCCTCTGCCTGGAATGCTGTTAAACCAAATATATTCCTTCACTTCATTCAGGTCACTGTAAAAATACAACCTTAACAGAGACTCTTTCCATTAACAATACTTAAAGAGCAACTTGTACTCTTATTTGGCATTATTTTTTTAGAATTTTTCACTATCTGACATATTACTGATATACATGTTTAGTTCTCATTTCTCTCTAGAGTGGAAATGTAAGTTTCATTGCAGTAAAGACTTTATTCTACTGTATTTCCAGCACCTTAAATAATACCAGATCCATAGTAAGTGCTCAAAAAATGTTTCCTGAATGAATGGGTGTTAAATGTTAGAGGCTCTCTGTTTTGGTTTTACTTATGAACATGTTCACATACAAAGTAACTGAGACTTCTCCACTAAACAATTACATTTTCAGCACATAGGTTTTTCCATTAGTATTTTACTTCTTTTCATCACATATCTGTGTACCTATTTTTCTCTATCCATCTATTAAACATCTCATTTGTAGTCCTATTTCAATGCAAAGACCTCTGTATGCTTCTCTTTAAATAATTCAACATGAAATTTATTAACTAAAGTTAAATATTTATAGTTTTACTTGATGTACAATTTGCATGTAGTTAAATGTAAAATCCTGAAGTATATATTCACTAAACTTTGACCTGTGCAACCCAAACGTCTATGATCATTTCAGGAAGTTCATACCTTTCCCAGTCAACTCCTCATTCTCTATCCTGTAGCTACCAGCATTCTGATTTTTTTTTTTCAGCCATAGGCCACTTTTAGAATTTCAAGGAAAAGATACCATCACACAGCTGTATTCTTTCTTGTAAAACCTTTCAGTAACATAATGTTTTTGAGACTCATCTATATTGTTGTATGCATCAGCAGTGTCTTACTTTTTATTGCCAGAAGTATGAATATGTGGGTTTATTTAATCATTCTCATACCAATGAACATGATGAACACTGGTTTTTTTTAGATTTTGGCTATTACAGGTAATGCTGCTATGCATTATTCTTTTTTTTTTCTTTATTTTTTATTTTTAAGTAATCTCTGTACCCAACATGGGGCTTGAACTCATGACACTGAGATCAAGAGTTGGATGTTCCTCTGAGCCAGCCAGGTGCCCCTGCTAATGCAAATTCTTATTCAAGTATTTTTGTGACTATATCTTTCTATTTTTCCTTTTATTTTTGGGATAAATACCTAGAAATGGAATTACCTAGATCCTGTAATAGGTAAATGTCCCATTTTATAAGAAAATTACCAATAATTTTCCAAGTGGTTATATCATGTTAAATTCCCATAAAGAGGATATGAATGTTCGATTGTTATATATCCTGGTCACCATTTGGTATTTCCAGTCTTCTTAATTTTAGTCATTATGGTGGGATTGTAGTGGTGTATCATTGTGGTTTTGTTTATATTTCCCTGATAACTAATGATGTTGAGTACTTTCCTCATGCACATACTGATCATATCTTTTTTGTGAAGTGTCTTTCCAGATCTTTTGCCCATTTTATATTGAGTTGTCTTTTTATTATAACAATCCATGTATCAGCCCTTCAATCTCTTGCCAGCAGAGGAAAACTTGTTTTTTCTTTTTTGGGAAGTGCATGAAAAGACAGTTTTCTCACTGTCCTGGGACAAATTTGGACTTCCTCTTGGAATAGAGGCATCTTCCTTTCTATAAAAGCAAAAAAAAAAATAGGATTATTAAAAAGTTATACATTTTTTTTAGGATAACCTACTTTCTGAGAGTGTATATACTGCTATTTATAAAATCACATAGCACATAAGGAAAACATGGAATTAAGAAATTGAGATCTATAAAAATGATGCAGAACTACATTGGATAGATGCATGCATGTGGGATCTTAAGCAGATGTGGGTTTAGTCAGTGCTTCCTGGGACTGGATCATCAGTGTGATAGATCCTAAGCACTGTGCCAAGGTCACATTGCTCCACTCCAGAGTGAGGGAGAGAAGTATAGAGCTATAATACATGTGTAATAAATCTAATAACTCTTTTAGACTACTTCAAGGCTTTTTGAAAAGTGTCAAACATTAAAGTCTTTGAAAAAATGCTTCTGTTTTTGGAGGGGGGAAGCAGTGAACCACTGCTTTGCCAGCAACTTAGGCACATGCTTAGTTTACCTAATTAGGTATTCAAGCCTGGTAATGCCTGGTTCCAGAATTAAGGGAAATGGGAGATATGAATTCTAATTTATACCTTAGAAGTTTTCACCTTCTCTAAAATGGGATACATAATTCATGGGTAGTTGGCTAGCATTTTGTCTAAAGAGCTTTCTTGAGGCTATTATACATGTTTTTGAGCTGTCTCTGCCACTGACCCACAGCAATGGTTTGTACTAGCTCAACAGATGGCAGAAGTGGCTTTTGATATGTGAAACTCCCAATATTCATGATATGTGAGTTGGCCGAAATGAGAGATAGTACTACTCTTGCAGAAATGGCATATAAGAATCTTGTAGGGGCACCTGGATGGCTCAATCAGTTGAGCATCTGACTCTTGATTTTGGCTTGTGTCATGATCCCCAGGGTCATGGGATCAGGCCCTCTGTCGGGCTCTGCACTGAGCGTGGGGTCTGCTTGGGATTCTCTCTCCTGTTCTCTCTCTTTCTCTCTCTCTTTCTTTACCCCACCCCCATCCCTCTCCCCTGCTTGTGCCCTCTAAGAAATAAAAAAATCAAATTTAAAAAAATCTTGTAAACTCCATGATTGAGTTGCAAATAATCCTGGGCTCAGTTGCTAAGTGAGAGTTTTCAGGAACTTTTGCCTCTAATAGTGGCTTTTTCCTGTCAGAAGCACAGAAAATGATTTTAATAATATGTCTCTAAAATATTTGTTAAAATGACTGCAAAAAGTAAGATGTTTTTAACCATCTATTGTCTGGTTTTACTGATTTTAGAAAAAGCTGGTGTGTAAGAATTCAGCTCTTTTCCTCATGTGCACAAATGAACCATTCTTTCTAGAGTAAAGGACTTATGAATAAATCAGTATATAAAGTTGTATTATAAAATAATATTATATTGGTTAAAAAAAGAAACAAAAAAATGAGTGGACTGACAATAAGAACAGATTAAAAAACCCTGTATCATCCATTTAGTATCTAGAGCATATGAGAAGTCCTGAAAAAAACTAGTTTATATTTTATGAAAAAAAAAATCTTGCATCTGTGTTTCACAGAAATTCTGCAGATTAGGCCTCTTTGAGTAGTATATATGCAGTTAAATATAGAGAAGTGTACTAGGAATGCTAGAAATGTACCTGGATCCTCCTACCCGTACCCTGCCCCCCCAATCTGAAAATAGCTTTCCTAAAATTTCAGTGCCTGAAATTCTACCAGATGAGAATGATTATTTTGTGTTAGGTAAGACTCCTCCTTGCTCTGTGACGTTTTCTTTATTTTTTCTTTTTTTAAGGGCAAATAGTTTTGCTAGGGGAAATACTTATTGAATCAACAAGTTTGTTTGAATTTGCTGTTGAATTGGCTTTCTTTTGTCAGGAGAAATCTTGTGATGGAAAGGGTTTTGGCAATGAAGAAAACCCTTAGGTTTAGATCTTATAATAACCTTTCCACACTAACCAACTAGGTAATTGTGTTGTGACAACAATGTGATGCTACTAAAGATGAAATTATTTAATGATCATATCATCCCCTATTTGCTGAATGTGTATTATGTGGGAAATGTTCTAAAGTTCTAGCACTGTCTAAGAGATGGCATGAACATGAATTTAATCAGTACAATTATTTTATATATCCTACAGACATTGAAAAGCTAAGAAAAATTATGAACAACTTTGTGGTGATAAATTTGAAAATTTGAATAGAATGGAAAAATTACTCAAAACACAACTTACCAAAACGGGGTTAAAAGGAAATAAAAAATCTGAACAGTTTGCTATCAAATTGAATCTATAATAAAAGTCTTTCCTGGGATGCCTTGGGTGGTCAGTCAGTTAAGTGTCCAACTTCAGCTCAGATCATGATCTCATGATTTGTGATTTCCAGCCCTGCTATGGGCTGTCTGTTGTCAGCACAGAGCCTGCTTTGGATTCTCTGTCCCCCTCTCTCTGTTCCTCCCACACCCCTCAAAACTAAACAAACATTAAAAAAAAAGTTTCCTACAGAGGATGTTTCAGGCCTAGCTGTCTTCACAGTGAATTCTCCTCGAATATCTAAGGGAAAAACAATACACATTCTTCAATAACTTTTTCAGGGAATAGAAGAAAAGGAACACTATCCAATTCATTTAATGAGAGTAGCATAACCTTGGTAAGAAGACTTAAAGACATTAACAAGAAAATAAAACTATAGGCCAATATTTCTTTTAAATGTAGATATAATAATTCTAAAGAAAACATTAACAAGCAATAAGTAAACATACTTTGAAAAGGATACTGCATTACATTCAAGTGGAATTTCTACCAGGAATGCAATGAGGGTTTAATATTTTGAAATGAGTCAGTATAACTCATCACATTATTAAAGGAGAAAATATTAAATGACGTTAATATAGATGTAGAGAAACGTGTTTGATACACTATAACACTCATTTTTCATTTATCTTATAAATAATATTCCAAAAATATTAAAAACCAAAAATAAACCCTACCGCCAACATCCCAGGTAATGGTGAAATGTTCCTACCCTGAGGTTGGTAGTGAGATGAAGATGCCTAACTATTACTTTTATTCAATATTGTACTATTCTTTGCCAGTGCAATAAGGACAAATGTATAAGGACTAGAAAGGAACAAAACTACAGATAAAACCTGATTAATGAAACAGGTTTTGCTTTTCTCCATTCATGATCTATTGGATTTTTAGGCTATGCCTCTTTGCATTATTTTTTAGGGGTTAATTTGGGGTTACAATACATATTAACTTTTCAACATCTTAAAATTAATAGTCACTTTACAAAAAATATTGAAAACTTACACAACCATATAGATATAGTTTACATCTTTTCTGTTATACTGGTTATATGCATTATATATGCATATACTTAAAACTTCAAATGATAAGTGTTTTTACTTTTGGTATTATAAATATTTTTAAATGTATTTTAAAATAATTGTGCTGTGAATATTTCTATATATTTTTAAATAATTTAAAAATACTCTTCTATACATACTCAAATACTCTGTCAGTGCTCTTCATTCCTTTAAGACCTCATGTTTCCACCTAGTATAATTTTCAATCAGCTTGAAGAATTTCTTTTGATATTTCTTGTACACCAATTACTTTGGAGAATATTTCTTCTCCTCCTCCTCCTCCTCCTCCTCCTTCTTCTTCTTCTTCTTCTTCTTCTTCTTCTTCTTCTTCTTCTTCTTCTTCTTTTCTTCTGAAAATGTCTAATTTTCCTTCATCCGTGAACATTTCACTGGATACAAAATTCTGGGTTGGTGGGGTTGTTTTTTTAAAATTTTGACTTTTAAAGAGTGTCTTCTCACATTACTCATTTCTAATAATAAGTTATTGGTTATGTTAACCATTGTTCTCCTTTATTTAATGTACCTGTTTTCTGGCTGACTTCAAGATTTTCTCTTAATCTTTGGTTATTAGCAAGTATATACCTAGAAAGTTTTCTTCATACTCACTCTACTTGGGATTCATTGAGCTCTTTTCCAATTTTTCAACAAAAAAAATACAGAATTTGAAAAAAACTCATCCATTCTTTTCAAGTTTTTATTTAAATTCCAGTTAACACATAGTGTAATATTAGCTTTGGTTGTACAATATAGTGATTCAATATTTTTGAGTTTCTGAGGAAACTGCATACTGTTTTCTATAGTGGCTGCACCAGTTTGCATTCTCATCAACAGTGCAAGAGGGTTCCCCTTTCTCTATATCCTCGCCAACACGTGTTGTTTGTTGTGTTGTTGGTTTTAGTCGTTCTGACAGGTGTGAGGTGATATCTCATTTTAGTTTTGATGTGTATTTCCCTGATGATGAATGATGTTGAGGATTTTTTCATGTATCTGTTGGTCATGTGTATGTCTTCCTTGGAAAAATGTCTATTCATGTCTTTTGCCTGTTTTTTAATTGGATTATTTATTTTTGGGATGTTGAGTTTTATAAATTCTTTATATATTTTGGGTAAAAACCCTTTATCAGATATGTCATTTGCAAATCTCTTCTTAAATTTGAAGGTTGCCTCTTAGTTTTGTTTACTGTTTCCTTTGCTGTGTGGGAGATTTTTATTTTTGTGAAGTCTTAATGGTTAATTTTTGCTTTTGTTTCCCTTTCCTCAGGAGACATATCTAAAAAGAAGTTGGTATGGCCTATGTTAAAGAAGTTGCTGCCTATCTTTTCCTCTAGGATTTTTATGTTTTCAGGTCTCACATTTCAGTCTTTCATCCATTTTAAATTTATTTTTGTCTATGGTATAATAAAGTGGTCCAGTTTCATTCTTTTGCAGGTTACTGTCCAGTTTTCCCAACACCATTTGCTGAAGGGACTTTCTTTTTCATAATGGATATTTGGTCTTGCTTTATTGAAGACAAATTGACCATATAGTTGTGGGTTCATTTCTGGGTTTCCTATTCTGTTCCATTGATCTATGTGTCTATTTTTGTGCCAGTACCCCACTGCTTTGATTACTACAGCTTTGTAATATAATTTGGAAATCTGCAATTGTGATGGCTCTAGTTTTGCTTTTCTTTTTCAAGATTGCTTTGGCTTTTCCATGTCTTTTGTGGTTTCATACAAAATTTTAGTATTGTTCTAGCTCTGTGAAAAATGCTGTTGGTATTTTGATACGGGATTGCATTAAATGTACAGATTGTTTTGGGTAGTATAGACATTTTATCTATAATTTTTCTTCTAATCCCTGAGCATGGAGTGTCTTCCCATTTTTTTTTTTATGTCATCTTAAATTATTTTCAGCAGTGTTTTATAGTTTTAAGAGTTACATGTCTTTTATCTCTCTGGTTAGGTTTATTACTAGGCATATTATTGTTTTGGGTGCAATTACAAGTAGGATCATTTTCTTAATTTCTCTTCCTGGTGCTTCATTAATGGTGTATAGAAATGAACCAGATTTCTGGACAGTGATTTTGACTCATTCTCTCTTTTCCTTCTGAGACTCCATTTATATTTATAATAAATTTTGTGATATTGCTCTGAGACTCTGTTCAGTGTTTTCCAATGTCTTTATTCTTCCTATTTACATGATTTCTATTGATCTATCCTCATTTTACTTTATTATATACCTTCTCTTGTAAATATCATTTATTTCAAATAGTGTGCTTTTATTCAAATAACTTATATTTGCTTCCTCTTTACAGTTATTATTTCTCTGCTGAGATTTCTTTTAATTCATTATGCACCTATTTTCCTTTATATCATTGAGCTTTACTAGCTGCTTTAAAATTCTTATCTGTTAAGTCTAATAAATGGGTCTTTCTCAGTTGGTCTTTGTTGGTATCTTTCTCTTGAGAATTGGTTACATTTTCCTGCTTTTTTGTCAAGTCATTTTGGATTGCATTCTGGACACTGAATGTTACACTACAGCAACTTCAGTCTCATTGAAATTCTCAAAAGATGTTTTTTTTACTTGGCAATATACTTGGCTTTACTTAAATGAAAATATAAGCAGTTGCATAAATTTCAGTTTAGTTATTGAATCCTAACTGGCCCTCTAAAATATGTCCTGTGTACACATGGAGTTGGCAAAACACTGCTTACCTTTCTGATATTCCCCTTAAACTTTTCAGTAGCAGCTATTCTGGAATCAAACTGTGTTTTCTGGTTATTCATATTTGAAAAACTGTAAGATTTCTGTCAGTTTTTGCCATTTCATGTGGTACCAATTTCAACTTGTCCTTAGGCTATAAGAAATACAATTTATCTCACTCTTTTTCATTTCTTCCTTCTAAGGATCTACTCTCTTCCAGAATCTACCTGATTTTGTCCCTTCAGTGCCTTCAGGTGATTATATGTATTTTGCCCAGCATTTATAGTTACTATGTCTGTGATGGTCAAATCTAGTAGAAGCTTATCAGTTAAGCAAATGCAGAACTAGAATAATTTTTTATAACCATTTTGGGAAACTATTGGTATTTAAGGTGAATAGCTTCATATCCTATGAATCAGTAATTTTACTTCTAATATAATTACATTTCTATGTTCACCCAAAAATGTGTATGGATATATTAATAGCAACGTTATTTGTCATATTAAGGAACTGGAAACTAGTCAATTTTCTGCCAAAATTAAAATAGTAAATAAATTGATATATTCAAAAGATAAAATGTACAATTAGGACAAATTGTTACATACAAAATGAATGAATTTTACAACAGAATATTGAGCAAAGGAAGCCAAATAGAAGTATCTACTAATAATTCTATTTATACTATGTTAAACAAACTAATACATGGATTTTGTCAGGATAATGCTTACCTTTTGGGATTTAGTGAAAAGGAAAAGGCATTAGGGTTTTTCCAAGGGTTCCAGCAATAATCTATTTCCTATACTGAATACATCTAGTTACCAGCATGTGTTAACTTTGTAAACTATGTATTTGTGATTTGTCTGGTTTTCTGTACATAGATTTCAATAAGGTTTTTAAAGACAGTTGGTTGACTTGGTTTACCTAATGCATCAAATACTATTGATTCTGTCAGTAGTTCTGAGTCTAGCATATTTGGCCATTTTCTGCTTTTTATTTTTAGGAAATTATTGTGAATGTTAGAGGTTTCATGACTTGGGAAAATTATGCACAAGTAGCCTATAAGAGAAAATCAGTAAAGTTTGGTTGCTCCTTAAACCAAAAGAAGTTTCAGATGGGGAAAGAAAGGAAAAAGTCAAAATTGGAGACCTAGATTTACTACATGTAAACATGAGTGTGTATTTTTATAAACTTGGGACAGAAGGCTTTTCTGCATGGGACATCAAATATATAAACTTAAAAAAGCATGACGATTTACAGTGTATTAAAAATTTAACACTCCATAAATGGAAAAAGAAATCTTGGACTTCATTAGCATGTCAGGCAAATATATAATAAATATAATTGCAAATCAATGAAAAAATGAATCCAATACAAATGGAATGCTGTCCAGTTAATAAAAGAATGAGAGGAATCTTCAGTGATAGAAACTATTTTACCAAATCATAGTTTGCAAAGGATTAATACGTCTCTTGAAGAAACAAAATTACAACTAATATGCAGTAGAGTATTGCGCTTACCTATGCACAGAAAGTTTTCCTAGGAAGATTTTAATTTATTAGTTACAAAAAAAAAATGCTAGCACATTCTCTGGAGAGTTGGTGATATTTCAGAGCTCCCTTACTGTGGTTGGTGAGTTTCTCCCCTCAGTGTGATTGGAGAGGATAATAAATTTATCTCTAATTACCAACTGTATTCTTCAGATGGGATCTCAGCTGGGTAATTCCCTCCCATTTCTGATCTCTGAAGAACAGGTCACATGTGTGTGACCTGAAGTAATCTGGACCTTCTATAACTCTACAGCCTTCAGAATGCAGCTGTTTTCTTTGAGACTCTGCTAACAGTAACAGTATGAGACTGGCTGAGTATAATATTAACTAGGAATTATGGAAAATTTCTATTGATCATTTTAAATATCTTTGTAGGTTATTATAAATGCTCTAATATATCATTGTTAGTGAATGTGTGTAAGTGACTTATAGATGTTCTGTTTCTGTGTCACCCTGTGTACATTGTTTAGTCCTAGAAGAATAAACCAAATCTGCCTATAAACACTGTATAGAATTCAGTTTAGTAGTATAGCTTTTGGCGATGTAATGAAAGAATAAGGAAGAATAGTTTTCACTAAAGGCCTATAGCACCGAACACAAAATTTCTTATTTTACATTTCAAAAAGCTTGTTTTATTCACAAACTCCAAGGTAGATTTACTATAAGTTGTCTTTGAAAGCATTTTTTTTTTCTTAAGAGACACAGGAATGCAAATACTGCTCTCGTTATAAACTCATTAATGAACAATGAAATCCTAATTCAATATATGGAAATTAAGTCCATTGATGATACTCAGAAAAAAATAACAAGCAAGATCTTTGTCTCCAATTAAAGTATTATCTCTTTTATCTTTAATTTTGTCTTTATTCAACTCTTTACTCTGAAAATTGGCATTTTAAGGAAACCGATAACCTGAGTAGATGAAGAAAGACTGCTTTTTCCTTTTTTTTTTTTTCCTTTTTTTTTGGGGGGGGGGAAGATGAATGCCTGCGGAATAAATAATTAGAAAATTAGTATTTGGCAAACTTTCATGAAATGGTTGATTCAGACATGGATCGATCATCATTGGATGCTGAAACTATTAGGTGACAGATTAATGGGAAGTAAATTTTTGTTTCAAGAGTGTCAGCCCCACAAACTGAGATTATTCACTAAGAACATTTCACTAAGCAAAATTTAAAAACTGTACTTCAGGAAGGGGGGAAATGATCACAGAATAGCTAAATTAAAGCCTCTTTTGCCTACCCTCTTTCTCCCCCTCAGAAAAAAAGTAAACAGTTGACAATTCTGAAGAATGCCAACAATTGTACTCCAATAATCTGCATTCTAACGCAGGCTTTGTGGTCTTTCATGAGACAACCAGTCCATTTGAACTTTAAACTGCTATGGCAGATACTGTAATAATCTTCAAATGGGAGTATCAACTTAAAAAAATTTAAAGGAAAGGGTTTTTACTTGAAATTAAAATTTTCAAGTGATTTAACTTCATACTTAAAAATTTGTGTTACTTTGATTAAATCATGTAGGTTAATACACATTAAATTTTGATTATCTCTTTTTGTTCTTTCAAGGTGTATTTAAAAGTAATAGTCATTTGTGGTAGAGTAAGGAAAACAATGACAACAACCTCTAGTTGTCTTGTCTCCACAGAACAGCCAGTTTTAATTAGAAGGAGAAGGGAACATTCTGAGAAGGCACTGGGACAGTTAAAGGAATACATTTACAACATAGACTTTTCAGAGCAGAGTAGAGAATTGGGAGGGCACTAGGGACTGAATGTTTGTGTCCCTCCAAACTTTGTATTTTGAAACCCAAATTTCCAGTGTGATTGTATCTGGAGGGGATAGCTTTTGGAAGGTCTAGCCCCCATGATAGGATTAGTACACTTGTGAGCAAAGACCGAAAAGAATTTGCTTTTTTCCTCTTCACCATGTGAGGGAACAATGAGAAGACAGCCATCTAAAAATTTGGTTGCACTGCTGGTGGGAATGCAAACTGGTGCAGCCATTCTGCAAAAAAGTATGGAGTTTCCTAAAAAAACTAAAAATAGAACTACCCTATGACTCTGCAATTGCACTACTAGGTATTTATCCAAGGGACACAGGTATGCTGTTTTGAATGGGCACATGCACCCCACTATTTATAGCAGCACTATTGACAATAGCTAAACATGGAAAGAGCCCAAATGTCCCTCATGGCTGAATGGATAAAGAAGATGTGGTATATATATACAATGGAATATTACTCGGCAATCAAACAGAATGAAATCTTGCCATTTGCAACTATGTGGATGGAACTAGAGGGTATTATGTTCAGTGAAATTAGTCAGAGAAAGACAAATATCATATGACTTCACTCATATGAGGACTTTAAGATGCAAAACAGATGAACATAAGGGAAGCAAAAATAGTATAAAAACAGGGAGGGGGAGAAAACACAAGAAACTCTTCAATATGGAGAACAAACAGAGGGTTACTGGAGGGGTTGTGAGAGAGGGGATGGGCTAAATGGGTAAGGGGCATTAAAGAATCTACTCCTGAAATCATTGTTGCACCATATGCTAACTAACTTGGATGTAAATTTAAATCAATCAATCAAACAAATAAACAAACTTGGAAGAGGTCCTTCATCAAGATCCTGACCATGCTGGCACCCTGATAATGGACTTCTAGCCTCCATAACTGTGACATATATTTGTTTTAAGCCACCTAGTCTAAGTTAATTTGTTACAATAGTCCAAACTGTCTAAGAGGGGTAGAAGGAAAATTGTATCAGATTAGCCAAAGTACAGAGCAGGTTGAATATGAGAGGGAGTTAATGGTTCCTCTTGCTGGTTCCTGATGTAAACAAGACGTATAAGATACTTTAAGATTAGCACTGGGCATCTTGGAGGGGAGAGTAGGATGTAGGATTGCTGTATTTTGGTTTCACTTTATAGCAGGTAATTTATGGGACAATTTCTGTGATCCTCACTGCCCACCTGAAGGGTATATATTCTTGGTCAGAAACACTATTTCTAGGTCTCTTTTCTCCTATAAAATGTCCTGTTACTTTGAATATCCTCCCATTTCCCTATACCACCTTTCATTTAAAAAAAATCGTATGTATCTGAGGGAAATCCTATTGCTTTATTTTTGTAAAGCAATTCAAATAAAGCTTATTAAAAATGCAACACATTTTCACATTCATGTTTTAATATTTTTTTGCTTTTTAAAATGGAGGTATAGTTGACATAACATGTAACTTTATACATTGCAGTATTATTACTACCATAGTAGCTTACCTCTCCATATCACATAATTATTTTTTTTCTTGTGATGAGAACATCTACAAACTAGTTTCTTAGAAACTTTGAAGTATATAATGCAGTATTGTTAACTATAATCACAAAGTTGTGCTTAGTTCTCCCAAACTTAATCACCTTATAACTGTAAATTTGTATCCTTTCACTAATACTCCCCATTTCCCCTATCCCTTAGCCCCTGGTAACCATCATCTTACTTTCTGTTTGAGTTCAGCTGTTTTGGATTCCACATACATGTGATATCATACAGTATGTTATTCTCTATCTGATTTAACATAATGCCCTCAAAGTCCATCCATGTCACAAATAGGATTTCCTTCTTTGTTGTGGCTGAATATTTGTGTGTGTGTGTGTGTGTGTGTGTGTGTGTGTGTGTGTGTGTGTGTATCTCCATTCATTACTTGACATACAGATTGTTTCCAGATCTTGGCTGTTGTGCATAATGCTGTAATGAAAATGGTAGTGCATATATCTTTTTGATATCTTGTTTTCTTTTCCTTTGGATATATATACCCAGAAGTGGGATTGGTGGATATGGTATTTCTACCTTTAACTTTTTGAGGATTTCTGTACTGTTTTTCATAGTGGCTGCGCCAGTTTAACAACAGTGCCCAAGGACTCCCTTTTCTCCACATCCTCACCAATGCTTATCTCTCATCTTTTTGATGATAAGCATTCTACAAAGTGTGAGTTTGGCATATTATTGTGGGTTTGATCTACATTTCCCTATGATTAGTGATGTTGACATCTTTTCATGTACCTATTGGCCATCTGTGTATTTTCTTTAAATATTTTTTAAATATTTAATTTTTAAAAATGTTTATTTTTGAGAGAGAGAGTACACAAGCAGGGGAAGGGCAGAGAGAGAGTGAAACACAGAATCCAAAGCAGGCTCCAGGCTCTGAGCCATCAGCATGGAGCCCTATACATGGCTAGAACTCACAGACCATGAGATCCTGATCTTAGCCAAAGTCAGACACTTAACTGGCTGAGTCACCCAGGCACCCCCATCTGTGTATTTTCTTTGGAAAAATGTCTATTCAGTTTCTCTGCCAATTTTTAAATTGAATTATTTGTTTTTATCACCAAGTTGTAGGAGGTTTTATATATTTTGGATATTATTCCTTACCAGATAGATGATTTGCAAATATTTTCTCCCATTCCATAGGTTATTGTGATTCCTTTATTACTGGTTTTTCTGTACAGAGGTTTTTTAGTTTGATGTAGTCTGTTGTGTTGATTTTAGCTTTTGTTTCTTGGGCTTTTGTTGTCCTATCCAAAAAAGTAATTGCCAAGACTGGTGTCAAGGAGCTTTTTTTCTGTTTCCTTCCAGACGTTTTATGGTTTTTGGTCTTACATTTTTAACCCATTTCAAGTTTATTTTTATGATTAGTGTGAGATTGGAGTCTAATTTCATTTTTCTGCATGTAATTACTCAAAAAAATTTTCTGACACCATTTATTGAAGGAATTATTTTTTCCCCATTGAATATTCTTGGCTTCATTGTCAAATATGACTTAACCATATATGTAAGGTGTTTATTTCTGGGCTCTATTCTGTTCTGGTCTATGCATATATTTTTAGGCTAGTACTATACTGTTTTGAATTACTATAGTTTTATAGTATGGTTTGAAATCAGGAAGTATAATGCCTCCAGCTTTTTGCTTTCTTATGATTGTTTTGGCTATTCAAGATCTTTTGTGGTGGTTTTTTCTATTTCTGTGAAGAATGCCATTGTAACTTTGAGAGGGATTTGATGGAATCTGTAGATTGTTTTGGGTTGTATGGACATTTTAACAATATTGATTTTTCTACTCTATGAACATGGCTATATATTTGTGTCATCTTCAATTTCTTTCATCAATGTTTTACAGATTTTATTGTAGAGACCTTTTACTTCCTTGGTTAAATTTATTCCTAAGTATTTTATTATTTTTGATACTATTATGAATAGGATTGCTTTCTCCCTCCCTCCCTTCCTTTATATAATTCATTGTTAGTGTATAGAAATGCATATGATTTTTGTACCTTGGTTTTTTAACATTGACATTATAGTTTGGTATTTTCTGTCTTTTTATAGATTGAGCTGTTGCAAATGTTTAATTTCCTTAAGGTCCATTTTATACACTATATTTTAGATGAGCAATAATGTGCAAAGAAAATGAAATTCCTTTGATTGAATTCTTGCATGAGGTCCTATCCAACCATTTGTTGTTTGAACTCCATTCCCTTTCTCAAATATTAGAACCAAATAAAATGAGTGATAGTGAAGGTAAGAGAAGGGACTATCTTAAACTTTCTAGTTAAGATATTTTGTCTGCTGATTTTATTCTTTAATTTTTTGTTTCAAGTTTTTATGTAAAATGCTAACATGTAGCATCATATTAGTTTCAAGAGTAGCATTTAGTGATTCATCACTTACATTTAACACCCAGTGCTCATCGCAACAAGTCCCCTCCTTAATGTGTATTGTCCATTTAGCCCAACCCCCTGCACTCCTTCCCTCCAGTACCCCTCAGTTTGTTCTGTATAATTAAGAGTCTGTTTCTTGATCTCTTTTTTCTTTCCCCTATGTTCATCTGTTTCGCTTCTTAAATTCCATATATGAATGAAATCATGTGGTATTTTTCTTTGACTGACTTATTTTGCTTAGCATAATACATTCTAGCTCCATCCACATTGCAAATGGCAAGATTTCACTCTTTTTGATAGCTGAGTAATATTTCATGGTGTGTGTGTGCATGAGTGTGTGCATGCACACTCAAATCAGTATTTCTGTATCCTTTGGGTAAATCAAATCAGTATTTCTGTATCCTTTGGGTAAATACTTAGAAGTGTAATTGCTGGATCATAAGGTAGTTCTCTTTTTAACTTTTTGGGGAACTTCCACACTGTTTTCCATAGCAGGTGCATTAGTTTGTATTGCCACCAACAATGTAAGAGGGTTCCCCTTTCTCTATTTCTTCACCAACATCTATTGGTGTTTCCTGTGATGTTAATATTTCCTGTGATGTTAATATTAGTCATTCTGACAAGTACAAGGTGGTATCTCGTATTTGTATTTCCACGATGATGATTGATTTTGAGCATCTTTTCATGTGTCTGTTAGCTTGTCTTCTGTTAGTATGCCTTTTTTGGGAAAATGTCTATCATGTCTTCTGCACATTTCTTAACTGGATTATTTTTCAGTGTTAGTTTGGTAAGGTTTTTTTTTGGACGGGGGTAAGTTCTTTGTATGGTTTGGATACTAACTCTTTATCTGATATGACACTGCATATATCTTCTTTCATTCTGAAGGTTGCCTTATAGTTTTGTAGATTGTTTCCTTCACTATGCAGAAGATTTTTATCTTGAAGAAGTCCCAGCAGTTCATTTTTGCTCGTTTCCCTTGTATCAGGAGACGTGTCTAGTAAGAAGTTGCTATGGCCGATGTCAAAGAGGCTACTGCTTGTGTTCTCCTCTACGATTTTGATGGTTTCAGGTCTCACGTTTAGGTCTTTCATCCATTTTGAATTCATTTTTGTGTACGGTTTAAGAGACTGGTCCTGTTTCATTCCTCTGCATTCCTCTCTGTCCAGTTTTCCCAGAACCATTTGCTGAAGAGACTGCATTTTTCCTATTGGATATTCTTTCCTGCTTTGTTGAAGATTAGTTGGGCATACAGTTGTGGGTCCATTTCTGGGTTTTCTATTTTATTCCATTGATCTATGTGTCTATTTTTGTGCCAGTACCATACTGTCTTGATTACTACAAGCTTTGGAATATAGCTTAGAATCTGGAATTTTGATGCCTCCAACTTTGTTTTTCTTTTTCAGGATTGCTTTGTCTATTTGGGGTCTTTTGTGGTTCCATATAAATTTTAGGATTGTTTGTTCTGGCTCTGTGAAAAATGCTGTTAAGGGGCTCCTGGGTGGCTCAGTCGGTTAAGCATCTGACTTCGGCTCAGGTCATTATCTCACGGTCCGTGGGTTTGAGCCCTGCGTCGGGCTCTGTGCTGACAGCTCAGAGCCTGGAGCCTGTTTCAGATTCTGTCTCCCTCTTTCTCTGACCCTCCCCTGTTCATGCTTTCTCTCTGTCTCAAAAATAAATAAATGTTAAAAAAATTTTAAAAAATGCTGTTGGTATTTTAATAGGGATTGTATTAAATGTAAAGATTGTTTTGGGTAGTATAGACATTTTAACAATATTTGTTCTTCTAATCCATGAGCATGGAAGTTTTTCCATTTCTTTGTGTCCTCTTCAATTTCTTTCATAAGTGTTCTGTAGTTTTCAGTGTACAGATCTTCTACCTCTTTGGTTAGTTTTATTCCTAGGTATCTTACAGTTTTTGGTACAGTTGTAAATGGGATTGATTTCTTGATTTCTCTTTCTGCTGCTTCATTATTGGCATATAGAAATGCAACAGATTTCTGTACAGTGATTTTGTATCTTGTGACTTTACTGAATTCATGTATCAGATCTAGCAATTTTTTGGTGGAGTCTTTCAGTTTTTCTAGATAGAGTTTCATTTTGTCTGTGAAAAGGAAAGTTCTTCCTTGCCAATCTGGATGCCTTTTATTTCTTTGTCTGATATAAATTTATTTTGAAATATTGTCTTTTTGGTGTTTTGTCTTTTTTTTAGTAAATTCTGAATCTTTTGGCTTTTCCTACTTCTTTCCCCAAGATATCAATGCATTTATATGATATCATGATAATAAGAAAGATTTCTCAGATTTAATTCTGAGACCTCCATTCCCTATACTCTAAGGAGGCTGGTATGTTGTAGTACCTAGCTGGTATTTGATGTCCCCATAATGGTAGTTATTATTTTTCCACTTACATTTTCAGTTTTAAATTTTGTTGAAAAGCAACATCGTGGTCTTCTTTTTTTCCCAATAAGAAAGTACTCTCTCACTAAATTCCAAACATCATATATGTAAAATTGATTATCTTCCATGGTAATATAATATTTTTACAGAAATATTTGTGTTGTAGAAATGAGATCATGGAGAATAAATGTTATTTTTCACAATTCAATTTATTGACAAAACTTAAAATGACACTTTATAGGGAATCAACTTGATGAAAAATGACTTAAGTCCTATAGAAATATATACTGATAGAAAAATGTACTTTAAAATTTATTTTTTAATGTTTGTTTATTTTTGAGACAGAGACAGAGCATGAATGGGGGAGGGTCAGAGAGAGAGAGAGGGAGACACAGAATACGAAGCAGGCTCCAGGCTCCGAGCTGTCAGCACAGAGCCCAATGTGGGGCTCGAACTCCTAGACGGCGAGGTCATGACCTGAGCCGAAGGGATAATTAGTAGCTTTAAGGCATTGTGTGGAGTGTATAGATGTTGATTTTTTTATACTATTTGCTGTGAAGTTTCTGAAAACACCTCAATAGGGGCTGATTCTGAAACAGGGAAAAAATGTCAGCCAGCAGGCATGAATTCTATCCTTATGATTCAGTAAGGTTGCACCCCAAAAGAGATCTGGTGTAATCACTTGGCAAATAGACTAGTGGCAAATAGACTAGTGGCAAATGGCCTAAAATTTTATTCCAATATTAGACTCTATATTTCTACCTCAAAGAAAACGTTAAATAATGAGACAATAATTATAAGCATAGAACATATTTATTTAGCGCAGCATCTAATAAGCTATGCCCAATGAGGGGCTCAAACTCATGAAACCCAAGATCAGGACCTGAGCTGAAATCCCAAGGCTTAACCAGCTAAGCCACCCAGGCACCCCTGCTAAGTAGTAGTCTATATCGTAGATGTTCCACAGTTTTAACCATTCATCTGTTGAAGGAATTTGAGTTGTTTACAGTTTTTGGCTATTAAATATAAAGGTGCTATGCACATTGGTGTATAGGTTTTTGTGTGAACATAGGTTTTGTCTTACCTGGGTTGTATGGTTACTGCATGTTTATATAAGAAACTGCAAACTGTTTTCCAGAGTAGCTGTACAATTTCACATTTCTGCCAGCAATAAATGGATGAGCTTCTTTGTATCTTTTACAGCATTTGGTGTTATCACCATTTTTGATTAGTATTCTGATTAGTGTATAGGGATATTTCACTATAGTTTTAATTTGCATTTTCCTATCGATTAGTGACAAGCAACATCTTTTGTTGTGCTTATTTGCCTTCTGTATATCCTCTTTAATGAATGTCTCTTCATATTTTTTCCAATTTTCTAATAAGATTGTTTTTTTTTAATGTTGAGTTTTAAGAGCTTTTCATATATACTTTAGCTACCAGTCTTTTGTCAGAAACGTGGTTTTTAAATTTATTCTAGTCTATAGCTTGTTTTTTCATCTTCAGGTGAAGGTTTTAAATCTTGATTAGTTTCAGTTTGTCAATTTTTCCTTTTATGGATTGTACTTTTGGTATCAAAACTAAGAACTCTTTGCCTGGCAGTAAACGCTGGTTTTTCTCCTTTTTTTCCCCTAAGAAATTAATAGTTTATATTTTACGTTTAAGTCCATATTCATCCTGAGTTTGGTAATGTATGAAGTTGTGTCACTTATATCAAGGCAGTTTTTTTATTTTTTTTATTTTGTTTTTTGGTGTTTGTGGGTGAGGAGTGGGAGTGGGGTATGGATATTCAGTTCTAGCACCATTTGTTGGAAGAGGTAACTATATTTAAAAATGTTTCTTATTACATTTATTTATTTTTGAGAGACAGAGACAGAACACAAGTGGGGGAGGGGCAGAGAGAAGGAGACACAGAATCCCAAGCAGGCTCCAGGCTCTGAGCTGACAGCACGGAGCCCGATGCAGGGCTCACACTCACAAACCGGGAGATCATGACCTGAGCCGAAGTCGGACACTTAACCGACTGAGCCACCCAGGCGCCCCGAGATAACTATATTTTAAAACTTTTTGGTAAATTTGGACTATTTTAGCTTTAATAAAGGTGATACAAGTTCTCTTTGAGATGGCACAGTACCTTTCTTTGATGTATCTTCAGAGTAACGGCAGAGTATGGGACCTACACGACACAGGGAAAAGTCACGCTTGTCAGAGTGACTGGACCATTTACTGTATTCTTTCTGGCCCCAAATAATAAAGATAAATCTCCCCCCATGCTCATTTGTCTATTATTTTTTTCCAATTCATTGGGCAAATCTCCTCCCAAGTGCCTGCCTAGGTCATGTAATTTATCTGTGTATGCTTTTAGATTGGGGAATATTATATATAGCAACCATTTTGTTTTGATCAGAGAATGATGTTTGGTATATTTTAAAGTACTGTACTTATCTTTCCACAGAAGTCATTGTGGATTCTATTTCTATGATCATAAAATTTCATATTAATGGGAAATAAGGGGAAAAAAATCTATCTTACACACTTTAAATAAGAATAAGTCCCTAAGTTTTATTGTGAATTTTCTACATGATTGTTTGGCTAACAAAAAGCTTCACCCATAAATGTGTTGGTTGAATTTTGTTTGTAAGTGTACCAGTTAATTTTGATCCTTATTTGAAAGCATTCGATTCATACAAGTTAGTATGTGAAATTCTTCTAGCAATCTGTGAGAAGGTGGGTTACAATGAAAGGAACCCTGAAGGCATGAGTTCTTTGCTTGTGGAACTATCAACATCATAACTAATTGGTTATGTCTTTGAATCACATTTGTGAACTTCACCTCTGTTAGAATTTTGGCCATGGGCCTAAATTAAAAACAGATTTGTCTTGCTCATTTCTCTTGCCCAGATTACTTACAAAGATTACTTACAATGTGATTCATTCATTAACTTTTCTTTTATCCTTGTCTAGGTAAAAAGCAGTCCCTGAAGCAGAAATAAACAGCCAGTAATTATTCCAAACACCAGAATCAGGGACTTGTTCCCTTAGACTTGGCAAAGTCCCAGACAAGAGTCTTGAAGCTACTATATCTTTATCTCTGTATCTAATCTGCCTTGGTTATCATCCATTATCCATCTACTCGACAGAATAGGGTTCTTTGTCCATAAAGATTAATGGGCTTGTGGTTGTGCAGTTCTCTTCAGAGCTATCCTCTTTATAGTGACAGCTTCTATAAGACCCTTCACTATCCTCTATCCAAAAGACAGTGCTTATCTTCAAGAAACATAAAGGTCTTTCAGTGACAAGAGAAATCTGCTTCCTGCAGGGATCTATGACAAAATCACCTTATGTTTGAAGTCAACTAAGTGTATTTGTCCAGTAGATTCTGGTCAAGGTTGTCTTAGCTTCCACTCTTCTTTATCTCATCTTACATTTACCTTTGCCTTAGAAAAGAGAAAGGATTTATAGATTCAGCCTTGTATTTGTGAGGATGTCTTGGCAACGACGTGTTGAGATGCTTTTCCAACTTATTGTAATATAAATTCCTGATTCCACTTTTTAACCCTGCTAAGCTTCACTCTAGTCTATAGGTAAAAACACCCAATTACATCCTATTTAGTTTTTAAAGGGTATCTTCCAACTTGTAACCATGTTTAATAAGATGCATGACAGGGGTGCCTGGGTGGCTCAGTTGTTTGACCATTTGACTCTTGATTTCAGCTTAGGTCATGATCTCACGGTTTCATTTGTGAGATTTGTGAGATTTGTGAGATTGAGCCCCAGAGCTGCACTGTTAGTGCAGAGCCTGCTTGGGATTCTCTGTCTCCCTCTCCCTCTCTCTCTGCCTTTCCCCCTTCACTGTTTCAAATAAATAAACTTAAAAAAATATCATGTCAGATATAATAAGCTGTAATAGAATATGCCATAAGAAATTCCGAGTTTAGCAGCTTTTCAAATGACAAAAGAAAATCTGGAAGAAATTAAAAAAAAATAGCTTTGTAAAGGAAGCCAAATAAACATAACTATAAATAGGCGTTGTGCTTATAACCCCACTTTATTTTAAAAATTATTTAGCAGTGAGCAGAATTAGGCAAGAAGAAATACTGGTGGTGGGTCATGTTTCAACACCCAGCACCATGAAAAGAAAGCATTCAATTAAAAAGAATAGGCCTCTTATCCCGTTAGTAGACATGGGAAGGGATGGTGGGCTTAGAACATAGGAATGGAGATACAAAGCCAGAGCTAGAATTCTAGTTTTCTGGCTCTGGATCAGTACTCTTTCATACCACATAGATTTACTAAAGTGAATTTTAATTTTACCCAGCTTAATAGTTGTTCTGCGGTTGACTGGGTGCTGGAACTGTATATAGATATCCTAATCATTGCAAACACATGGCCTATAAGTCTACTCTGGTTTGTATGACTAAAAAAGACCTTCATTGGGAAGAGAAGATTGGGGAGGGGAGGGGAATAGTAGGTTTTGTTCTATTTCTTTTACTACTGAATTTTAGAATAAAATTTCCCATGTTATGCACAAGGGCATAAGACCTTCTGAGAGAGTAAAATTTAGTTCCTGAGAATGAGAGAAATAGATGGTGTTTTTCCTGTATTAAAGATGATCATGTTTAGCAGGTACCTAAAATGCTTTGGGTAAAGGCATTTCAGTACTTAAAAATATAGGTGATTAAAAACAGATCCGAAGAGTCAGGAATAGCTTTCTTGGGTTTTTTTTCCTCCTTCCATAAAAAAAAAAAAAAAAGCATGAAGCAAAAGCTCAAGAAAAAAAATTATGTGTAAGTGCCTGGATTTGAGTTTGCATATAACCAGCAACCTAAGCAGTAAATTATGTCTGGCTTATTTTTAAAAACCTTTAATGTGCTAATAAATACACAATAAGGTAGGTCTATACAAAAATTAGAAAAATAGGAGTCTTTTTTGTTCAGTGTTTGTGCTAATTTCTTTGTGTTTTGAATCTTTTTTGTCTTCTGATTTTGTTTTGATTTTTTATTTGTGTTCAGAGATTTCTATTCTCAGCATATTTTTGTAAGATTTATGAGTATCTTCATTTATTTCATAAAATTAAAGTGAAGAAACCACAGCAAAAATGGTCAATTTGTTGGCAATTTATAGCTGAAAGATTTAACAATCCTGGGCGTTATTGAATATGAATGCCAACTGACTTATTCAGTCTCCTAAACTACTTGAAGGTAGTCATGTAAGTAACATCTTCATTTGAGAACAATGCAAAAAAAATACCTTTTGTATTTCTCTCAGGGAAAGCAAGCTCTTAACTAAATTTGGAAAGTCTAAGCTTCTGTCTGGCTACTTGTGAAGTAAACATGTGACCTTAGCTAGTAAGTTGAGCTTGTTTAAATCATAGTCTCTTAGTCTTAACGTGATAGTACAAAATTTATAGTTAAGAATAACATGAGTTCAAGGCAGTTTATAAATTATATTAGAAATAGCATGAGAGTTGAAAAATTCAAAACCTGGGGTCAGATCCTGGCTTCTCCATATATTTGTTGCATAATCAGATTCTTTGAACTTCTCTTTCCTAATCATACAATTATACTTATGATGAATTGTACAGGATTGCTATGAAGAATGCACACACACACACACACACACACACCCATTCACACACACCCGGTGTGTGTGTGTGTGTGTGTGTGTGTGTGTGTGTGTGTGTGTGTGTGTGTTTATACTCTTAAATCATGCAAACTTCTATTAACTACTGGGACTTTATAAACACTACACGTACACACATACACAAATTGCATAAATGTTATGCAGTACACTCACCATGAACTCTTACATACCTTTTAGCACTTATTCAATTGCTCAAAAATCCTCCATTTTCTTTTTGGAATTGAATTTAGAACCATTATGCAAGCCAAATTAACCTTACTACATTATTAAGTTACACTATATAAAATGGACGTTAGACAGTGACAAGCTACGTCAAAAATATTAGATTGCTCTCACATAAGCTTTTCAAAGCTCATTCTGCAAGTAAAAGTACAGGAACATGATTGTGCATGATTTGGGATGGTTCATTTAAAATAATTTAGGCTTGAAGCTGAAGTCTATTAAGAAAGAACAAGTTTAATTTCAATAAAAATATGCTTCTGATAGAGGCAGGAGGTAAAAGGGCAGTGGAGAATGATATACAAATGAATAAATGTACCAATAAATAAATGTACCAGACCCTACCCAGGTAAAGACTAAAAACCAATCAATGAACAAAATTGTAGTTGCTATCCTCTCTGATACTGATTCTAGAACAAAAGTTGGGTGTGAGAGTTAATTCAAGTTATGCCAAAAATGCTATGATTGCTGTCTTATATTTTATGGATTAGGAAACTTGTGTTCAGATAATTCAACTTAATCTATAAATTTCATAGCCAGAAAGTGACCAAGCCAGGATTCAAATCCATGCTTGCTAACCTCAACTTTCTTGCTTCAGACACATATACCTGGCTTGTTTGAGTAGCTGTATTGAATGGATCAGTGCAAAAGTAAGGTGGTCTAGAAATAGAAAATATTCTAGAATTGATCTTTCTTCTTCCAGTTTGGAAAAATATCCAGAAGAGCCCTCAAATATATATGAAAGAAACAATCCTTCCTTTTATATGACAGTTTTTAGTCATGCCTAGCTTTGTACTTGGACAGGACCAAAGAAAGAGCCAATGTTGTCAGGGTGTGCCACATACAGTTACCCAAAGTATAATTGTATATATAGCTTGAAGAATCAGTCAAAATTATCAGAATCATATGGGAGCCAATGGGCTAATTTCTTGCTTAGCTTCAGAAAAATTTTAGTTTTTCATTTTGTCCCTAGCTCTTCGTAAACATATGCATTTCTGAGTGGCAATTCCATAATAATAGACTGAGAACATGAAGAGATGCTTTCTATTGTCAGAATATAAATTGTTGTGTTAGAGCAACAGCTCATATTTCTGGATGAATAGAAGTGTTTGTATATTGGAGTAACTGATTATTTTATAGTGTTCTCTTCTGCCCACAGTTTAAGCTTTCTACATACATTCAATTGCTTATAAAAAGTGTCACTGGGTTTTTGAAATTTATGTATAAAAACAGGCTCTCCTATAGGAGCAAGATATTTAAAGGAGAACAAAAAATGTTGTATGTGAACATTAAATTTAGTTCTTCCAGTAGCCAGGACAAAAGAGGAAATATAATCTTTAAAAATTCTCATTATAGAGAAGAAAGAATAACACATCTATGAACTTACTTCCTTTTTGGAATAAAATGCAGAGCACTGATCACTCATTGTAAGATCTTAGATGAATGTGACTGTCTACTCCCTACTCCCAGGTTTATTTTATGGAGTGTTATTTATTTTTGGTTTAAGCAATGAGTGCTAAGGGCAATACAAGGCACTTACTGTGCCTGCCTAGTGGCTCCAGTGATCACTAGTATGTCCAGAAATCCCAGCTATATATTTTCTCCTTCAAATATGTTCCTCTTTTTATATTTTTGCTCTCAGTGAATGAAACTGTCATGTCTGTTTAAAACAGAATCTTCGGGGCACCTAGGTGGCTCAGTCGGTTGAGTGTCCGGCTTCAGCTCATGTCATTATCTCACAGTTTGTGGGTTCGAGTACCGTGTCGGGCTCTGTGCTGACAGCTTAGAGCCTGGAGCCTGCTTTGAATTGTGTCTCCCTCTGTCTCTGCTCCTCCCGTGCTCATGCTCTGTCTCTCTCTCTCTCTCTCTCTCCCTCCTTGAAAAATAAAAACATTTAAAAAACCCCCAAAAAAACCAGAATCTTGGACAATCCTTGACTCCTTTTCTGTCCCTCCTTCATCTCCTCTACATTCAGCGTCAACAGGATCTGTTGATACTGTCTCCTTCATATCTTTCACGTTTTCTCTGCATGCCTGTGATATGTGTGCCACTTTCTTAGTTCAGGCCATCATCTTCTCTTGCTTAGTTTTCTTCAGTAATTTGTACATGCTTTCCATCTCTTCAGTTTTGCCTTACTTCCTTCACTTCTTTTGCTTGGTATTTGTTATTGGCCTTTTCTCTTGTTGACAGAAAATATATGCTTCTTTCCATATCAAAAATACCATCCCTCTCTTTACCAGTAATAGCTATTATTCCAACTGTATCTCATCCTTTTGTTTGAAGACTTTTTTGGAGCCCATCAAATTTCTGTTCTAATTTGGGCATAGCCTTCTAGAACTGCTGCAAAATTCTTATTTTGGTAAATATTTTTTTTTTAAATGAGAATTCTTGGCTTCATGTTTTTTTTTTTGGTTTGTTTTTGCCTACCTATTTTCTTCTTTTCAATGTATTTTTATGGGATTCTACTTTCAAGGACATTCTTCAGAAGGGTGAAACTGGTAGTAAACTTTGAGTCTTTGTATATTTTTATTTTGCATTCACATAGAATTTTATGTTCAAAACAGTTTCCCCTCAGAATTTTAAAGACGTTGCTCTCTGTCTTCCAACATATAGTGTTGATCTGAGAAGAATATGATGTCTGCATATGTCTCATTTTTTTGTAGGTGACCTTTCATATTTTTTCCTACCTCCAGGGAAACATTAAGATTTCAGTATAATTTGACATTATGGACTTTCACACTGATATGAATAAAAGCAAACACAAAATTTCCCTGTAAGAATATTTGTCACAATTCAAAATAATAGGACTCCCAAAAAATATACATTTTACAATGAAATAATTTTAAATTAAAAAATTATAAACCAAATATAGAACAATACTAGAGCATATACATCGGATAAGATAATTTCCTCCTCCCACAAGACTTGAAGATGATAGATTAGTCTTGCAGAGGTGATAATTATATTTAAAGGTATTAAAATGATAACTACTTATGAAAACATAATATGTTTTGAAAACCAACTTTGATAAAGAGCCAAATCTCTCAGGAATAAAAAATTGTTTCCGAGAAAAAATCCACATATAGTGGGAGATTGAATAGCAAATTAGATACAGCCAAAGGGGAAACTGATGTATTGGAGTGTAGATCTAAAGCAGATTACATATGTCACATAAATCTATAGAATGATGAGAAATACATGAAAGAAGTTATGAGATATGGAAGATAGGATGAGATAAACCAATAAATATCAAGTAGAAACTACAGAAAAAATAGGTTGAGATGTGATATTTGAAATGATAATGGTCAAAAGTATTTCAGAGTATAAGAATTACTAATCATATTTATATTTAGAAGGTATATAATAGCTTCATATTAAACCTCTATGAAGACTGCTTCTCTTAGGAGTCATTTTAAATGCATGCTTTCAGTCTAAACTCCCCTTGTCTGGCTAATTATATATGCTTAAGAAATCAATTTAGATGTCACCTTTTATAGGAAGTTTTGGTGATCCATCATATTTGGGTAGAAGCCACTTATACATGAGCTTCCAGTGATCATCCTGATCTTAGATTCTACCCTGAGTATAGGATTTCTAGTTATTCTGATCATAGCATTCCTCAACAGATTCTCCTACATTTTGAGCTTACATGTGCGTCCTGTTGACCTAGAGCATTTACATCTTTTTACTGTAGAATTTCTACTGACTAGCACATAGCAAGCATTCAATAAATATTTAAATGTTTTTATTAAGTATAATATTTTATTTTTATTTTAAATTCATTAAGAACATCTACAATGTTCTATTGGTTTCAGGTGCACAACATAGTGATTCAACAACTTTATACATTGTGCAGCACTCTCCACCATAAATGTAATTATCATCTGTCACTATGAAATGTTATTACAATATTGACTATACTTCCCATACTGTACTTTCTTACACCATTCACAAAAACTCAAAATGGATTAAACACCTAAATGTGAGGCCTATAATCAACAAATATTTTTTTAACTAAATTAAATTTCACACAACATCCTGCTTTTCTGAAGCACACAGAATCTCAAAATATCAAGGCAAGACTTCCTATACCATTTCGATGCATCATGAAGCAAGTACCGCACGTTAATTTATAACTGAGTGTTAATTTTTATGCATTATGTGTTTCAAGAAAAAAATTCACCTTCTAGTCAAGGCTTTAAAGAAAACATTAAAATATTTTGTTCTCCATGAGATGATGTTTTTCAAGCTTGACTAATGAATAAATCTCTCTAAAAAAAAAATTGTTCAGAAATCCTCACAACTAACTTTATTCACTTATTTAAAAATATGAAGGCCTACTGAAGACATAGCAAGGAATTATTTTCATTGTAAATTTTTAAAATATGTACAAATATAGAACTAATAAATTCTCTTTATAAATCTGACAAAACCTATAGATCAAAACAAATTTATAGATGAAGTACAAAGTCTATAAAAACAAAAAAAGGCAAATTAAGAATATAGATTTTATGTGATGCATGATTCTTGGCTGAAATTAAACCTCTGCTTGCTGTTATATCTTGAGTTCAGCATGCCTATTCTAATACGTGCCTAGCTATGTCTCCATTCTCTCATTACTTCTTTTTTAAAACTACAATGGGGGCCAAGTAACATTCATTTAGGATTGGGAGGAAATACATCTTTTGTGTGTTAAATCCCTTTGTTCTTTTTTACATCAATCAGCCTGGGAAAATTAAGTATTACTTAGCATTACCTCAATTATAAAAAACAAATATAAACCCAGGCACTATAGGCATTTAGTAATCAGTAAATCATCTAATTGATTCAGAATGTGCCTTTTATAATTTGATTTATTTCAGAAATTAAAACACAGTTAAAAATTTTCAGAGAAAACTCAGATTGCTGAAAGAATGTCTTCCCAACTCCAAGTGCCCCTGGATTCCTGTTGAAGAGACTGCCCTACTCTCTAAGCCACTTTCTCCTCACAGTTCTGTGTTATAGTAAATTGAACATAGGTAGGAGAACCAAACAATAATACATGTTGTTTAAGATTTTGAATCATTGAATTAATGGAGGAGGGTTATGAAAAGTTATAGAAAAATGTATAATATATAAAATACAAATTCTCTTGAATCTAGATTATTTGAAATAGAGATGATCATTTCTCCTTTTAGTTCTAAATTCATAAATCTGATTAATTTAGAAATGTTCTCATCTTAATTTCCCTTTGGCTCTTTTTAAATTACATGGCTGCTTTGGAAAATAACTTTATTCACCATGTATGGCGGTGATAAGTTTAGAATGCATACTTCTTAAAGACCATTTCCTTCTCTGTATAACTTTTGTTGTGTATCAGTTACTTCTAAGGACAGAGGCATTAAAATTGAATTAGATTATTTTTTTTAAAGGCACATTTTTATTCCAACATACTGGATGAGATTCCTTGCAGGGTAAAGCAAATAATGTGGAAGTGACACATTTTATCCTTTCTTGGAAGAAAAAGCATTATAGATTGAATCATTCGTGGCTCTTATTTATTTCGTTATTTTTTTAGCAGAAATTCAAGAACTCCACACTCCCCATAAAGCTCTATTAAGTTAAATAGGGCATTAATTGTCACCTTATGTTTAAAAAAAAAAAAAAAAGTCTAATAGCCTGTCCTATTGGCAAGATGCATATATAGTTTCTGCTTTAAAAGATAATTACTGTTTTATTACCCCTAATGTGTATTTTGGAAAATGAAGTAAATAGTAGATGTATCATTAGTTGTTTTATTTTTTAAATGTTTGTTTATTTTGAGAGACAGAGAGAGAGAGAGAGAAAGAGAAAGAGAAAGAATAAGAATGCAGGGGAGGGGCAGAGAAGGAGACAGAATCCCAAGCAGGCTATGGGCTGTCATCTCAGAGCCCAAATGGGGCTGGAACCCACAAACCGTGAGATCATGAGTTGAGCTGAAATCAAGAATCAGATGCTTAACTGACTGAGCCACCCAGGTCCCCCTCATTGGTTTTGAATTAAGCCTATTTCATGTCTATCTCAGATATAAATATTATGGAGAAACGTTTCATAATATTTGCCTGTCCGCTGAAGCTTAATGTTACTTGGCAACTTGGAGCAAATTTAAGTACTCCCTTGATATGTCCTAATTCCAGGATATTTATTATGTTTCAAGGTTTTCTACAGTTATGCTTTCTTCAACCACAATCTTAAACTAAAACTTAATATCCAAAACTTACAAAAGCAATGATCTGTCTTAACATAGAATTACAAAGTATAAAATTACCCCAGTTGAATTTTCTTATCTCTTTTGGTGGTTCCTTAGTTACCTCTAGGGAACCCCTTGAACTCTTTTAAACCATTACCAGGTTGAAAACTAATCTAAATTATCTTATGGAATCAGATATGTTCTGTGGCCAACACAAAGACTTTTTTTGTGGCAGGCCAATGAGTTAAAAATGAAAAAAGTTGGGAACTCTCATTTGTGAGGTCTAAAAACAACCCTGGCTCTTCAGCTAAGCTAAGGAGGGAAAAGAACAAGGCCAAGATTATTACTGTTACTACTATTACTATTTTGACAAACGTGGAGTATTGTGGGAATTTCTTTGGGATTGATTTAAGAATTAAGAATCTTTAAGAATTTAAGGATTAATTCCTGAAGTCCAATTTTGGGAAATTCACTGATTCTGGTCTTTGGAGGCATTAAATAGATTCCCTTCCATTGAAACCTTAGATGGAATGAATGCGTTGAGTTGATTGGAAAGAACTGCTGTGTACTCATAACCTCAAATGTGATGGCATTCATGCTCCATAAAATACACTGTCTCATTCCCAGGTGCTTGAGGAGGAAGATATAAACTTGCAATGCTTTTGAATTTGGGCTGAAAAAATGGCTGGTTTAGAAGAAAATTATACATATACATATACATCTGGTCTGTAGCAGGTACATAGTTTTATGAGTATTGAAGTCAGAGGATGAGGTTCAGGTTAAGTAAAAATAATGAATAAAACCTAAGGACAGACTTTGATTCATTTAGTTATAGAGTTGCTTGTCAAAACAGAGTTGTAGAACATTGAGGACAGATTGAGATATGTTATTCTATGAGCCCTACTTTTGAATTTTTATTTCTGTAAACCCCTAGTTATCGAAGATTCTTTTCCATTTTTATCTTTAACAGTATTCCTATGGAAAAAATGGAAAATCATCTTTATCCCTAAAGAGATTTTCAATCTGGATTTCTCATGGCCTCTATCAGCCTGATATTTTAGGGTGGAGTGGGGCTTTGGGAAAATTAATCCACTTTTTCTAATGGATTCCCAATTAAGGCCTTCTCTGTTCAAGGATACAGATTCACCTAAAACTTCTAATGAATAACAGAACTTGCCAGATTTTATCAGAGATATGAAAAGTCCTGATGAATTCTTTGAATTTGGACAGCGCCCTTCGGTCCCTCCTATCAGAACTGTTGACAAGGGGATACATTTCTTTCTTCCAGAACCTTAATATGCACATGAGTCAAAAATTGGTGATAAGGTATATGCACAATGCTGTAGATTATCTGCACCCAAATCCCCCACTTAAATTAAAATTTAATAATTTATATTGAGGTCATTTTAGGCATTTCAAGAAAAGGAAATTCTAAGCGGTTGCAGATGCTCTAATTAACATGCTTGTTGAACTAATGAGCAATACTTTCATATCTTAAGGGTGCATCTGTTGAACACAAAGTTCATCCACTTGCCTTTTTTAAAATTTCATGGTCTGATGTTGTATGTCTTTGAAGAATTCAAAAAAGTAATTAAAGGAGTGTATTCAAAAGAATGGTAAACTGAGCAGGCACTGGGACATGCTTATGAGTGTGTAACTAGAATTTAGATACATTTAGATGTCTAGGTTTAAAGTCCATTAAGAAGACAATTTCGTTACATGTTTAATTTATGCTATTTCTAGAAAGTAAAACGATAATAGAAGTATCCAGAAATTTTTGACTTTGGAGATTTCCAGATATATATAAAATAATGAAGTCAATTTAAATTCGTGTCTGAAAGTGACTTGGTCATAATATCCACATAACTTCTAAACTGATGTAGAAAGTATCCATCCATTGCTGCTGGAGAGTTATGTCTGTGTTTCCAGATGTTTGTGTGTCGTATATTTATTCCATATCCAGTATTGGGTGGTATATTTTTTGGTGGTGTTAAACCATAGACTGTGGTACTTTTATGCTGAAGTTGATGTTTACTCATGATGCAACTGAGAAGCAACAGAACAAAGTGGTTGAACACACTGGCTCTGAGTAAGATGGCCCTGAATAGAAATGTCTTCTCTACTTACGAGCCATAAAAAGGTAGATAATGGAACTATAGTAATTATTATAGAGTTGTTAGGATGAAGTTAGTATCTGGATTATAGAAATCCTAAACAAATATTAGTTGCTGATGCTGTTATTGCTATTATTATATAATATTATACTATAATATATTATTCTGTCAGTTCCCATAGATGCAAAAGAAAAAAAATACTTCTGTTATAAGACTAAAGCCTTATGGGTCAATTTGTGAGTGATGAATGAATTGGCCAAATTGGCCACACTAGAAGAAATGGTGTGGCAACAAATCTCTCTACCCTGCTGCCTGTGCATGGTCTCTGTCACACATATCATTGTGTGGTTTCCTATTAATAAAATGGTGGGGAAAACATCTTAAGTGTTTAAAAAAAATGCACTTCCAAAGTACTAACAGAATGATTGATTTTCTGTAAAATTAACTCTTTATTAATCAAATATTCATAAAAATTAGATTTTACTAAATTTCTAAAAAAAAATTTCTTTAAGTATGAGTGATGAGAGGTGTTGTAGCATTACTACTTATTTGGGATGAGTAAATAATCATGTTCATTCCTCCTCTCCCTCGAGGTAGGTTTCAACTAAATTAGCTGAAAGCACTCATGTATTCTAATTATAGAGATTTCCATTCTTTTTGGAGATAAATACTTCCCTTCCAAACTTTATCATCTTTGTTTTAAAATTTTTACTCTTGTCATAGCTACCTAAAAACATTTTGTTACACAGTAATTCCATTTACTCTTCTTAAAACTTCAATGGAAATATAGAACAGCTGGTCATTTTTCTAGAGCGTAATCATCTTTAATGTTGTAGAAAATAGACCTGTCTGTAAAAGGAAAACAGGGTATTCCTATATTCATTCTGAATACAAAGAAATCTCAGTAGTGTTCTCAGGTGAAAATGTTAAGCAATATGTTAGAATACAAAAGTGGAGAATTGTGTGGGATTAGAGTGACATAATGAGGAAAACACAGCAAGAGACAAATACATTTTATTAAGATATGAACTTGGGCATAGTTGCAAATTTTTATTTCAGTTGTCTAAACCATGCTTACAAGATATGAATTTCTCTAAAGTTCCCTTTTCCCATCTGTATTTGTCCACTTGGGCAGCCATGAAAAATACCATAGGTGGAGCTGTTTATATGACAATTTTTCTCACAGGAGGCTCAAGGTTCAGTTTCTGGTAACAGTCCTCTTCCTAGCTTGCCAATTGTAGCCTTTTCATTATATCCTCACAAGGCAGAGAGTGTGTATGTATGTTCTGATCTTTCTTCCTCTTTATAAAAGGACACTAATCCTATCATGGGGGCCCCACCCTCATGACCTCATCTAAACCTAATTATCTCCCAAAGGTGTCATCTACAAATACCACCATATTGGGGATTAAGACTTCAAAATCTGAGTTTGGGAAGGACACAAACATTCAATCCATAACACCATCTCTCCTTTGCCTAATCTTTTGGAAAGGAAATATTTAACAAGGAGATGAAAGTAACATTTCTTCTAATAGTTTTTCCTGAACAAAATGAAAGAAAAAACTCAAATACCACCAGACAGGTTTAATTGATCAGAGGTGGAACTGTGCAAGATCCACTTAGTTCTATTATTAAATGAATTTTCTGTTGCAATTTATAAGGTCATTCAAATTTTTATTCCATGTCAGAGTATTGTTAACTACAGCTATGTTTTACCAAATTTGGAAATGATTAGAAAATATTAATTGTATTTTTTAAATGACACTCTAACAGTAAAGAGATCACATTATAGTTGACCCTTGAGCAACACAGTTTTGAACCACATGGGTCTGCTTATGCCTGGATTTGTTTTCATAGTGCTATAAATGTATTTATTTTCCCTTATGATTTTCTTTTTTTTCAACTTTTTTTTTTTTTTTTTTTTTTTTTTTTTTTTGGGACAGAGAGAGACAGAGCATGAACGGGGGAGGGGCAGAGAGAGAGGGAGACACAGAATCGGAAACAGGCTCCAGGCTCTGAGCCATCAGCCCAGAGCCCAACGTGGGGCTCGAACTCACCGACTGCGAGATTGTGACCTGGCTGAAGTCGGACACTTAACCGACTGCGCCACCCAGGCGCCCAATGATTTTCTTAATAACATTTTCTTTTCTCTAGCTTTATTGTAAGGATACAGTATGAAATGCATATAACATACAAAATATGTGTTAATCAACTGCTATTAGTTAACAGTAGGCTATGAGCAGTTAAGTGTTGGGGGAGTCAGAAGTTATATTCAGATATTTGATTGCATGGAGGTCAGTGTCCCTAACCCCTGTGGTGTTCAGGGGTCAATCGTATATAGTAGAAATAGTTCAGAGGTTAACATTGGTAGATACATCACAGTTCTGTCACATTCTAGCCTTAAAATTACTGATAAGTGACTTAAATTGTGTAGCCTCCTGTGTCTTTTACTATAAAATGTGGGCAACCATATCTGCTCTGATATTTTACAAACTTTGTAATTCAGACAACTAATATGTACAAAGGACCCACTATATTCTAGAAACTGCGATTAGACTTAGGATATGGTACTTAATAAAATAGATATACCTCCCTTGAGAATCTTTTTTTTTTTTTTTTAGTGGATAAGAGACACATTAAGGAAATATTTACAAGTACCCATATATGTCCAAATAAAATGATTTTCTATTTGTCTATTTGCATACGTGAATTTACAGAGATCTAAGTTAACTAATTATTAATGATACTTAGTATACTTATTTCATATATTTGAAATAATATGCTGTAAAATAAGATTGGCATAGGAATTGCTTTCTTCATGAACAAGTCTTATTCAAACTGTTTGCATTCATCTGTAAAATTAGCTTTTTCCTTCACCACCAAAACTCATTTTGAGTTATCTAACCATTTTCCAGAGCTCATCATAATTTGTCCAAGTAATTTGTCATACTGTACTCTTCAAAACCATGTATGATGCTGTCACCAGAAATTTTACACACTATGAAAAGTATATAGAATAAATGTACTATTATAAAATTTTAATGCATAATGTAAAATACATGGTTTTAAACTTAAGTCACATTACATATTTATATAAGCCATTTATATAACATTAGTATTTCAGAATTTACTGACTTTTAAGGCATATATTTTTAGTTTTCCATTTTCTGTCTTGCTATCTGCAGTAAGCTTGAAAAGGCTAGAATAGTCACATCTAAGAATTATAATTACTTCAGTTTATTCTCTCAGTAATAATTTTTAGATCTAAACTTAATATCTTTTCCTTGGGTGACCTTCATATAGGTTCAAACCTACTTGTGATAGAGGTAATTTCAGGCTAAGAGATAGTGACAATTTTATTTAATACAAGTAATTGAGAAGTGCCATAAAATATCCTAGATAACATAAAGTTTCACACATAACTTGGTACTTTTCTGAAGGATGAATTTGTGATTAATGGGCTTATGTAATAGTCAAAGAGGAAAGAGTGTGTAAATTGTGAAACAGCATGTGCATATTAAACGTTATTATGAATCAAATCCAGCAAACATTTAGGGTAATGATCTAAGTGTAGAATGGGCATTACATGTTTTGGCAGGTTTTGTATAAATTTAGTTCCTCTTACAATTTTTTTTTTTTTAATGTTTATTTATTTTTGAGACAGGGAGAGACAGAGCATGAACGGGGGAGGGTCAGAGAGAGGGAGACACAGAATCTGAAACGGGCTCCAGGCTCTGAGCTGTTAGCACAGAGCCCGACGCGGGGCTTGAACTCATGGACCGTGAGATCATGACCTGAGCCAGAGTCAGATGCTTAACCGACTGAGCCACCCAGGCGCCCCATTTCCTCTTAAAAATCATTACTAAAATCAAGACAATGAGCAGATCCATCACCCATAAAAATTTCCTGGTAATGTCACTTTTCCCATTCCCAGGCTATCACTGATTCACTTTAAGTACAGATTACTTTGCATTTTCTTTAGAATTGCAAGTAAATGGGGGCACCTGGGTGGCTCAGTCAGTTAAGCTTCCAACTTAAGCTCAGGTCGTGATCACTCATTTCATGAGTTCAAGCTCTGCATGGGGCTCTGTGTTGACAGAACCCGGAGCCTGCTTTGGATTCTGTGTCTCTCTCTCTCTCTTTCTCTGCCCCTCCCCACTCATGCTCTGTCTCTCTCTCAAGAATAAATAAATTGTATATAATTCTTTGTGTAGACACATTATTCATTTCTTTTGTATCATATCATAGGCATATGTTTAACTTTTTTTTTAAGTTTTTTTTTTTTTTTAGTTCATTTATTTTGAGAGAGAAAGAGCAGGGGAAGAGCAGAGAGAGAGGGAGAGAGAGAGAGAATCCCAAGCAGGCTCCGCACCAGCAGTGCTGAGCTCGATGAGGGGCTCCATATGAGATCATGACCTGAGCCAAAACTAAGAGTCAGTCAACTAACTGAGCCACCAAGGCGCCCTGGCATATGTTTAACTTTTAAAGCAATTGAGAATTTGCTTTTCAAAGTAGTAGCACCATGTTACTTTATCACCACCTGTGTATGAGTTCTGTCTGCTCCACATTATCACCCATATTTAATACGGTCAGTCTTTTAATATTCAAATTTCTAATAGGTGTATAATGGTATCTCACTGTAGTTTTAGTTTGTGGTTTTCACCTAATGTTGGAAAGCTTTTCCTATGCTTATTTGTCATCTGTATGTCTTTATTTTTGGTGAAGTGCGTTCAAATATTTTACCCACTTTTTAAAACATGTTTGTTTTTGAGAGAGAAGGAGAGTGCAAGCAGGGCAGGGGCAGAGAGAGAGGGAGAACTAGAATCTCAAGCAGGCTCCACAGACGTTAGTGCAGAGTCTGATGCGGGGCTGTATCTCACAAACCGTGAGATCATGATTTAAGCTGAAATCAAGAGTCAGACATTTAACCAACTAAGCAACCCAGGTGGTTTTTTATTGAAATATTTTACCCACTTTTAAATTATGTTGTTTGTCATCTTTTTATTGAGTTGTAAATGTTCCTTACTTATTCTTGATGTAAGAACTTTGTCAGGTTCTTGTTTTACAACTGCTTTTTCTCACTATGTGACTTAATTTTTAATTTTGTGAACAGTATCTTTTGAAGAGCAAAACTTTCAATTTCAATGAAACTCCAATTTACTGGTGTTTTCTCTTATGAACTGTACTTTTTGTATTACATATAAGAAATATTTGTCAAACTTCTATCTTATGAAAATGTTGTAATTTTATTCCTTACATTTAGGTCTATGATCCATTTCAGGGTTTTTATTTTTATTTTTTGGTGTGAGGCAAAGTTGAGGTTTCGTTTTGGTTTTTGCATGTCTACCCAATTGCAACACCGTTTGCTAAAAGATTATTCTTTCTTCATTTAAGTTTTTGGCAACTTTGTTAGAAATTTCTTCCTTTCTGTTCAGAGGTGTGGCCAAAATAGACGCATTTCCTTAACGATTGCCTCTTTGCATTTTACTTTGGCCCTTTTCCTGAGAGGGCAGCCTTTTGAAGATCCCCTGATTATGTGGGTCTTCCAGTCCTGGTCCCTCTCTGTCACAACCAAGGCATTGTGTCATGTTTTCATGCATATTTGTGGCCATTAAAAGTCCTAATCCCTGGACCAATAAGTTTCCTCCCCGCTTGCTTACTTTCCTGAATTCCTGTTTTTAGTATAGAATATTTTCTTGTCAGCTTTATGCATTTAAGAGCCATTTTAGAATCGTTTTATGCAGCATTTAAAAAAATACCGAAGGGTAGGACAAATGGTCCCTCACACTGCTGAGAATGGAATTCTGCACACCTAATTTCAGCATGACTGTTGCATAGCCTCATGGAGACAAAATTTAGAGCTCACCACACTGATTTTGTATTAAATATTCTGGGAAGATGCAATTTCTCCAATTGGCAGCTTGGTACAGCGCTTTGAAGTCTGGCAGTATTCAACAGCAATTGGTACCATGGAGGACAGGCATTTCTATGTCATATAAATAAAATAAAAGCCAATAATCAAATGGTTTACTGCATAAAGTGTTGTTAGCATCTTAATAGAGGCATCTATTTCTGTATTTCTTAATGTGTGCAGTCTATACCAGTATAGTACATGTACCACTTGGTATAGGACCAAAGGTATTCTTGGTGCTTTTATAGAATCCTGTTTCAGTAAAGTATCTGTACCTCTCAAGCACATTTTGACTTTGTGGTTAACGTTTCTGTTATAATTATTGTTTTCCCACTTTTTATATTAAGCTCCTCTGCTCTCTGCTGTCCTTCTGTATGCCTTTTATGTTAATGTCATTCATAGTGATTCCTTCAGACTATCCTGGGTTTCAAGAGTGAGTAGTAACATAACAATGAAACAGTAAATAAAAGCAGGAGGAAAAAGTCTTGATTTCTGATATGTGGATTCCACATTATCATTGAATATTAAGGCCCTGGTGATTTCTAACAACAGCATCACAAAGAGACACAATAGCATAGTCAGCTTGGAGCAGAGAGTGAAAAACAAAACAAACTTTTCTCAAAGGCTCTAGATAGCTTGTTACTCAAAGGAAACCCTTTGTGTGTGTGTGTATGCGTGTATATGTATATAAGACATGTATATAAAATCTCCTTTTACTGGTAATTGTATATCAACAAAAATGGCAAGATTTTCTGACATGGATTTATGAATACCCTGCTTTAATCTTTCTGTTACCTCTCCTGCCACTTTAGCTCTTCAGTTGTCTTACCTTCAACAGCAAAAATAGTCCAATATTATTAAATTCAGCAACTAGTTTTCTTATTCAGGAAAAAAATTAGAATTATTCGGTGTTGATTGCTGGCCATGTTGATCATGTAGTGTGGGCCTATATTCTTATTTAACTTACTCACTTTATAAAGTACAATAGTTAAACTATATGACTATTAAATGACTTCTAATACTTCATCACGTCTTTCCATGTGCCTCACTTTTGTGATGGGAGTATTAGAATACTTATTGTATATAAATCACTTAGAACAGTGCCCAATACATAGTGTTAAAGGAGTATTTCTTGTTATTACCAGTTTTCCCCTCTCACCATTACTGCTGTCTACATCTGCTTTTTTTTTGATTGTATGGTTCTGTCTACCTGCAATGTCCTTATTCCATTTTTGCTTAGGAAATTCTACCCATTATCCAAAGCCTTCCCTAACTCTCTTCATCTATATTTATGTCTCCTTTTTTTGGTCTGCTCACTTTTTGTTTACATTGTTACTAGAATTCTACCCACATTCTACTTTTGTAGTATGGCCTGCTGTGTATATGTTTAGGTGGATGAGAGAAGGTGGTTTTGGACTATATAATCTCCAAGATGGAAGGGATCAGGTTTTGTTTACATACTGTATAGCATAGAACAAGTGCTTAATATATGTTAGATGAATTGCCAAGATTATATTGCTAAGGCATAAAGGAATATTCACAGGTGGTGATTCTGGACCATTTTTCCCCATCTCCTTGAATTAAGATTTTATAGACTAAAGTGGCTATATAGTCTTGGAAGGGTTCATTGCTACTTTTATAGATATATATATTGGCAGCTTGGTACAGCACTTTGAAATCTGGCAATATTCAAGAGTGATTGGTACTGTGGAGATTTATTAAAATTTATTTTGACAGAGTGTGAGTGAGGGAGGGGCAGAGAGAGAGAATCATAAACAGGCTCTGTATTATCTATGTGGAGCCCAATGCAGGGCTCAGTGTCATGAAACGCAAGATCACGACCTGAGCCGAAATCAAGAGTTGGATGCTTAAGCGAATGAGCCAACCAGGCACCCAAGAGTTAAAATATATTTAATATAATATAGTAAGGTGTTTCTCTTGTCTCCTTAATTTAATGTGGAGGTAGAGAAACAACCGGTGAAAACCATTATCTGAAAATCTAATTCACTAGAAACAAGTCAGGGTAGTGACATTGTGAAGACCAGAATTCTGGAGTCCTGACTCCATATCAATGTGATCTATTCGTTCTATTCCTCTTCTTGCCAGATTTGGAGGCAGGCTGACTTAGGAGGGAGGTGAGTGATTTTGGAGAATTGTAGTAGAGATTCCAGAGCAGAATACACTGAATGTGTTTTTCTTTTTTCAGCCCAGAAAAAACAATCCCTACTATTATTAAACATGTTAAGCACCTGCATTCAACTACTTACTCACACCCAACTTTAGGTATCTTTTAATAGGAATGACTGCTTTATTATGTCCTTCTGCCTTATGTTCTGACTCTCCCACAGAGGTGCTAATAAGTGGTGCATTGAAATGAGATTTACAATGTGACAACCAAAGGAAAGAAACATAGGTCATGTGTATTCCCCTTCTGGGATAAGGAAAATTGCCTCTAACTAATGTGTTCAAATTTGGCATGCTGAATCTGTAGTGACAATGAAACGTGTGTGTGTGTGTGTGTGTGTGTGTGTGTGTGTGTGTGTGTGTGTGTGTTTGATAATAGACTAAGGAATTGTCATTTTTATATAATGCTTGGGAACAATATGTTTCTGATCTGTGTGCTTAAAAAGTGATCCTGTCATATCTCCAAAACAATGTTATTTCTAAGTTAGCACAATGAATGACTGAGATTTAATTCTGTGCTTTTCAAGTGGTACATCTGAAAACGTTGTCCATAAAGACATTTTCATTACTGAGTGTGTACTTATACCACCTTGCTTTTTTGGTATAGCTCATTCCTCAAGCACAAATAATAAGAAAAAAGTACTATCAATTAGCAATAAAAATGCCCCCCAAATCATTTAAATAGTGACTTTATGTAAAAGGCAGCACTTCCCCTTTGAAGCTGGAGGCCCAGATCTCCTGGCCAAAGAGGGGGGTCAGCATTCTTCTCCATCTTCCTAGCCACTTGCAGCTTTTACCAACTGCATGGAATGATTCTAGTTGAACTTATTAAAAATATCAATTCCCTCATTTCAGCTGAGATCTCAGTACTACTGGGAAATATTTTTTTCAGTCCTAGTTACCTACATTTTCTATATCAGTTTGTTAACAAATGTACAATTCACCTCAAGTTCCAACCTTATCCCACACGATCATTCTCAATTAATGATCTTGAAACCCACTTCAGTGTGAAAGTAAATATTTACTTTCAGTGTGAAAGTAAAGATTCCCAGGCAGAACTCCTTCAACTTTCATATCAGCCTCAAAATGGACCCAGGACTTTAAGTACTTTCTTATTTTTTTTTCTCCAGGGAGAGGGTCCTTTTCAAGGCCATCGAATCTTTTTCTGTCCTTGAACCTATCTCCTCCTGCCTTTATCTTGAAAACTGTTTCATCAGTTTCTTGTCTTCTCGCTTGTAGTTTGGACTTTCCTACCTTTTATAAATGCTTAACCTTTTCTCATCCTAGATTAAAACCTTTCTTTACCCTGATTTCACCTCAAGCTATTATCTAATCTTTTAACTACACAGCTTTACCAAAAAGTACTTTTCAGTCCGAGGCTTCATGTAAAACCTATTCCATCAACACTTGACTACAATCCAACCTCTATTTTCACCATTGTGGACAACGCTCTTTCAAAGATTTCCTTCTTACAAAGTTTGAATATCTCTGTAAGTCTCAATTTCATTGACTTCTTTTTGAATACCTCTTCTATTGGTTTTCTTAACTCTTTTTTCTGAAAGTTTCTTGAACCTGAGATCTTAATACCTTCTTTCATCATTAACCTCTAATTATGAAGTCAAATCACTTCTACCCCTGCAAGAATCCATTTTTCTTTTTATTTTTTTTTCAATGTTTATTTTTTGAGAGAGAGAAAGAGTGCATGCAAGGGAGGGAGGCGCATAGAGAGAGAGAGAGAGAGGGAGATACAGAGTCCTAAGTCAGGTCAGAGCCTGACGTGGGGCTGAAAACACGAATGGTGAGATTATGACCTGAGCCAAAGCTGGAAGCTTAACCAACTGGGCCACCCAGGTGCCCCAGGAATCCACTTTTCTATGACCAGTATTGTTCACCTAGTTGAGAATATCATCTGTTTTCTAGACCACTGCACTAACTCCCTAACTGGTCTCCCTCAGTGCTATGTGTTTTATGAATAAATATGTTCTGCACAATATTCACACTATTTCAATTTTTCAGTAGTTTTATAATCTTAGTAAAAATAATACATGATAATACCTGCTGTTATAAAACTATAATCAGGAGCCCCTGAGTGGCTCAGTTGGTTAAGCATCTGACTTTTGACTTTGGCTTAGGTCATGATCTTGCTGTTAGTGGGATTGAACCTTGCCTCAGGCTCTGCACTAATAGCATAGAGCCTGTTTGGAATTCTCTTTCTCTCTCTCTCTGCCCCTCCTCTGCTGACATGCTCTCTCTCTCTCTCAAAATAAATAAATATGAAAAAAAATGAAGTTAAACAACACTGCATGTAACAAATAAAACCTGAGGAGATATCACTACTAACAGCACCATCGATTGTTTATTTGTATCATTATTTTAACCTGTCTCATGTAAATTTTTTAAAGTTTTAATTCCAGTATACTTAACATAGTGTTATATTAGCTTTAGGTGTACAATATAGTGATTAAACAATTCTGTACATTACTCATTGCTCATCATGATAAGTGTACTCTTAGTCCCATTCTCCTATTTCACCCATCCCCCGCACATGGTAACCATCAGTTTGTTCTCTATAGTTAAGAGCCTTTTCTTCTTTTTTTTTGGTTTATCTATTTTCTAATTTGTTCATTTGTTTCTTATATTCCACATATGTATGAAATTGTAAGGTATTTGTCTTTTTTGGCTTACTTCACTTAGCATTATACTCTCTGGCTCCAACCATGTTGTTGCAAATGGCAAGATTTCATTCTCTTTTATACCTGAGCAATATTGCATTGTATATATACCACATCTTCTTTATCCGTTCATCAGTCGATGGGTGCTTGGGTTGCTTCCACTTTTTTGGCTATTGTAAATAATGCTGCAATAAACATAACGATGCATGTATCCCTCTGAATTAATATTTTCATTCTCTTTGGGTAAATAGTAGAATTATTGGATCATATTGGATCAATTTAAGTTTTTGAGGAAAAAAATACTCCATGCTGTCCTTTATGGTGATTACAACAGTTTACATTCCCACCAACAGTGCATGAGGATTCCTTTTTCTCCATATTCTCACCAACACTTGTTGTTTCTTGTCTTTTTAATAATAGCCATTCTAACAGTTATGAGAGGATATCTCAGTGTGCTTTTGATTTGTGTTTCCCTGATAATGAGTGATGTTAAGCATCTTTTCATGTCTCTCTTAGCCATCTGTCTTCTTTGGAGAAATGTCTGTTCATGTAGTCTTCCCATTTTTAAATTAGATTATTTGGGGTTTCTTGGTGTTGAGTTGTAGAAATTCTGTATATATTTTGGACACTAATCCTTTATCAGATATATCATTTGCAAATACCTTCTCCCCTTCAGTAGGTTGTCTTTTAGTATTGTTGATTGTTTCCTTTGCTGTGTAGAAGCTTTTTATTTGATGTAGTCCCAGTAGTTTATTTTTGTTTTTGTTTCCCTTGTCTCAGTACACACATCTAGAGAGAGATTGCTATGGCCAATGTCAGAAAAATTACTGCCTATGCTCTCTTCTAGGATTTTTATGGTTTCAGGTCTCACATTTAGGTCCTTGATTCCTTGAGTTAGTTTTTGTGTGTGGTCAAAAAGAGTGGTCCAGTTTCATTCTTTCACGTGTAACTGTCCAGTTTTGCCAACACCATTTGTTGAAGAGACTTTTTTCCCATTGCATGTTCTTGCCTGCTTTGTTGAAGATTAATTGACATATGGGTTTATTTCTGGGTTCTTTATTCTATATCATTGATCTATGTGTCTATTTTTGTACCAGTTCCAACTGTTTTGACTGCTATAGCTTTCTAGTATAACTTGACATCTGTGGTTGTGATACCTCCAATTTTGTTTTTCTTTTTCAAGATTGCTCCTGCTATTTGGTGTCTTTTGTGGTTCCAGACAAATTTTACGATTGTTCTAGTTCTGTGAAAAATGCCATTTGTTGGGATTTTGATAGGGGTTGCATTAAATCTGTAGATTGCTTGGGTAATATGGGCATTTTAATGTTAGTTGTTCTCCTAATACATGAGCATGGGATATTTTTCCATTTATCAGTGTTATCTTCAATTTTTTTTTCTTTTATAGTTTTTTAGTATTTTATAGTTTTCAGAGCACAGGTCTTTCAGTTCCTTGGTTAAGTTTAATCCTAGGTATTTTATCATTTTTGGCATAATTGCAAATGGGATTGTTTTCTTAATTTCTTTTTCTACTGCTTCATTATTAGTGTATAGAAATTCAATGCATTTTTGTACACTGATTTTGTATACTATGACTTTACCGAATTCATTTATCAGTTCTAGTAGATTTTTGGTGGAGTCTTTCAGGTTTTCTATATAGACTACCCTGTCATCTGCAAATAGTGAGAGTTTTACATCTTCCTTACTGACTTGGATGCATTTTATTCCTTTTTGTTGTCTGAATTATGTGATTTCCACTACAATGTTGAAAAAAAGTGGTGAAAGCAGACATTCTTGTGTTGTTTCTGACCTTAGGGGAATAGTTCTCAGTTTTTCACTGTTGAGTATGATGTTAGCTGTGGTTTTTTCATAGATAACCTTTATTATGTTGAGGTATGTACCCTGTAAACCTACTCTGTTATTTTGAATGGATGTTGTGTTTTGTCAAATGTTTTCCTGCATCTATTGAAATGATCAGAACTTTTATCCTTTCTCATGTTGATGTGATATATCACATTGATTAACTTGTGAGTATTGAACTACCCTTGCATCCCTGTAATAAATCCCACTTGATTGTGGTGAATGATTTTTTTACTGTTTTGTTGGGTTCATTTTGCTAATATTTTGTTGAGGACTTTTACATCTGTGTTCATTAGAGATGTTGGCATATAGTTCTTTTTTTTGTAGGGTCTTAATCTTGGGTATAAACATAATGTTTAACGTTTGGGTATAAACATAATGCTGGCCTAATAGAATGGATTTGGAGGTTTTCCTTCCTCTTCTATTTTTTGGAATTGTTTTGTCCTATATTGTTTTGAAGTGGTCAGCCCGAACAGTAAATATGGCTTATCGTTTGTAATTTAAGAGGGATTACCAATTTTGTGTCATGTATAGTGCTTTAGAAATGTCATTTAAGATATTACAGCAAATACTGGTAGTTTATCTTTAGCATTGTCAAGATGAAGCTTGAGATAATTTTGTAGGTTAGTTATCACTCTGATTTATTTATATCCACCTTTTCCTGCTTTGGAAATTTGTTTTAGGCTTACTATGTATTCAGTTTACGGGGATGGTGTCTTTATATCTTGTTTAAAATTAAGAATTTAGTTAAATGTTAACGATGTAGCCTTATACATGTAGCTTTATACCTACATGATACAGTATTAGAAGTTTAAAAATTCATTGTGTTAACAAACATTAATTGGCTTTCTTTAGAATGAACTTAAGGAGACTATAAATTGAATATTTATAAAGAATATAATGGATGTAAATGATTATATTTTTTGTAATTGAATGGAATTAAAATATATTATTCAAATGAAAATGTGGATGTTTATAGTTCTGCACAGATATAGGTTAGAGTCAACCAAATTTGGACAGAATTTCCAGATTATATTTTTATGTTTATTTATTTTTGAGAGAGATAGAGACAGTGTGAGCAGGGGAGGGGCAGAAAGAAAGAGGGAGAGAGAGAATCCCAAGCAGGCTCTGCACTGTTAGCACAGAGCCTGATGCGGGGCTCAAATCCCATGAAACCATGACATCATGACCTGAGCCTAAACCAAGAGTTGGACGCCACTGAGCGTCCACCGAGCCACTCAGGCGCACCTAGATGATTTCCATTGACTCCGTGATTCTAAGGTTGAGTATTTGTCATGACTCTAGGCATAGAACTGTGCTAAGTAAAAAGTAATAGCAAATATCATTTATTAAAAGCCTACAACTTATACACTTGTATTCAGTGCTTTGCACAAGACATTTTGAAGTAGTTCAAGCAATGTTTAAGGAACGAATCTCATTTTTATTAGCTTACTATTGAACTTCAAAATAACAGAGGATGGGGCCTGAGGTATGTATACTTTTTCTAGAGTTATTTTTTTTTGCAAGAAAAATCTTGCCAAGAATTGGTTTCAATGTTAGTTTTTGTTATGTGGAAAGGTTTTTTTTTATTCTCATCATAGATCACCACAGATAATTTTTATTTCTGTATATTGCTGATACGTATATAAATTATTTTAGCTTGAAGAATACTGTGCAGACAAGGATAGGCTGTACATTGGTGTTCATACTTTACTGTGTCTCACAGTCACATGTCTTGGGGACATGCTGAAATACAAATGTCTGGATATTAATTAACCTGAGAATTTCTTATTTAGCAGGTGGGAGGTGAAATTTCCAGTTTCTCCAATAATACGGATACTGGTGGTCTGGGTTCTACACTTTGAGAACCTCTGCTTTATGAGTATCTAAAATGAATATTGAGAGGGTCACCTGGGTAGCTCAGGCGGTTAAGCATCCAACTACAGCTCAGGTCATGTTCTCATGGCTTGTGGGTTGGAGCCCCATGTTGGGCTCTGTGCTGACAGCTCAGAGCCTGGAGCCTGCTTCAGATTCTCTCTTTCTCTGCCCCTTTCCCTACTCATGCGCTCACTTGCACACACATGCGTGCGCTCTCTCTCTCTCAAAATTACATAAACATTAAAAATTGTTTAAATCGAGAGAGGATTATGGCATCCTTGGCACTGTTAATTTCATTTCAGTGAGTTTTTTGTAACATAGCTAAGTTGCAGTTATGCAAAATTTTAAACTATTAGGGACTTAAATGTTACAGGTACTTTGTATATATCAGGTCATCTATTCCTCAAACACCAATATAGGGACTATTATGAGGACAACTGAGGATCGTAGGTTACAGATAGGCTAAGTAACTTGTCCAAAGTCACATTAATAAGAAGAACTGGAGCCAGGAATCAAACTGAGGCAATAGGACTTCAGAAACTTGTTCTTAATCACTTATACTACTCCTTATATCTATTCTAATAATTCACACAATAAATGGCCTAAAGGAAGACTGAAGCCCTGTGTTATGTTTCCTTATACCTGATCTACGTAAGCACAGTGATTGACTAAGAGTGTGGGTCCTGCCTTCACCTCTTCCTCATGAATAGAGAGCATCAGTATCACAGTCAATTAAAATCACATGATAGGGCTATCTAGAAAAAAATATTTAAGTCTCTTTCTGCTCTTTAGGGGAAAAGATACCACTTTTAATCACGAGTTAGTCATTTCCAGATGTCACATCGAAGGTTTCCATATTTATGACTCTTTGAAACCAGCAGCTGGGAAGTGTGACACTAATTAAAAAGCTAACCTTGAAGAAACTGTATGCTATGTAGTATAATTCTTGAGCTATTTCTCCTTTTTTTGAGACACTGCCATAGAAAATGATTTCTGAGTTTTAAATAGGATTTCTTGGATTTTTTTAACAGATATTTTGAAAATCATGTTCATATCATATATAGAATATATGGTAGAATGCTTCCTTTCTATTCAACTTTAAGATTCTTCTAAGAATGTTAAGAAATATGAATAGAAAAATTGATTGTTTTTGTTTTTGATTGAAGTACAAATTGGAATCAAATTAGGATATTTGATGAAATACATGGATGGACGATCATGGAGGGAAACAAATTTATTAAATTACTAAGATTTGTAGAATCCTCTGAGAACCTTGAGCAGAGAAATAAATATTAATATGTGAAAAATTTAAATGTGTGGATATTAAAAATAGAATAGGCTGTATCAGGTAATTTCAATATATTCTTAGTTATACATTTTTTTATAGCTTAATAGACAAGAAAATTGAATATATGGGATATCAAAGAAGGAAATACATGTGATTTTGGTCAGTTCTGGGAATATATGAGGATGAAGACATAATGTTGAAAGGATGTGGCAATTTTTATCCTTTAATGTTTAGTTTCTTTCCATTTAAATAGAGTGATTTTTTTCCACGTTTCTCTTTCTAAATGGGGATTGAGACTCTTAAGCTTCCTTCCTACACTAGGCAAGTCTGAAGTGTGATGTGCAAATATTCCAGTACCACTGTGGGATCTGACACAAAGTTACTGTCTGTGAGACTTTGCTTGCCATTGCAAAATGGCTTTGTCTCTCTCTCTTTTCCCTGTCTGACCCCCCCTCCCTTCTTTACCAGTACTTCCTTGGGCTGCATCTTAATGCCCTAACATTCCTAACAATCCTGTACTGAGTCTGCCCTTACTCAGAGATATGTAAATGACGATCTGCTCTTTAGAATAAGCTGATCAGAATTTAGCAGGTAATTTTGGAACCCTCCCTTACTCCCCATTAATGGAATTTTGACCTGGTTTTAGGTAGACAATACAACATGGCACCCAAGAATCCACAACTTAAATGTGTAATGGTCTAGCTCCTAGTTTTCTGTTCTAAAAGTCTCAGAAAAATGCTAACTCAAAAATTTTTAAATACTTTTGTGTTTTTCCATGTTTATATTTCATCACGTCAAGTTTTGAGAAATTACAAATTTTACCCAAATTGGTCATAAGCCATAAAATTATAAACAGAAAGAGGCTAAATATTTTGAGACCTATAAAGTAATATACACATGAAATTCTTAAGGATTTAGTCTGTGAACAGATAACAAGCAAAAAGGAATATGTCCTATGATATAAAATTAAGTAAACTAAAAGATGTCAATTCTTCATTTCTCAGAAATTGGCTTTTGTCAGAAAATATGTCCTTTAGAATTAGAAATGAAAACTCATCTATATTAGAACCAAAATAGCAGATAGTAGCTTGGCTCTTAAAAGAAAGCAGGTGCACTTCTTCCTTAAAAAAAAAATGAGGACAGAAAAAATAACAAATGATAAGCAATCAAAAGGAAAGCAACCAGGAATGTAATGTAATAGATAATTTAGAAAAGTGAATGCTAAAATGACAAACCAAAACTCAAATTTCATGAAGAGTAATAGTACTTAAAGTTTGGATAACAACCAATTTTTCTCTGTTTTCTTGAACAATTAAAGGGAACCTAAATAAAGTAAAATCAGTTTCAAATTCTTCATTTTCACGCCTGATGCTTTTCTTGACAGGCTGAAGCAAAGTGCACCTAAAAATGTCTATTGGTAACCTTTCGAAAGAACTCCAGTCTCTTACAAACTTTAAAGGCAACTTCTTCAGAAGACCTTTTCTTAACTGCTTTGCTGACATATTGCTAACATACAGTTCTGTAAGTTTAAGATGTACAATGTGATGATTTGATCCATGTATATGTTGTGAAATGATTACTACAGTAAGGCTGAACACCTCCATCCCCTCACAAAATTACTATTTGTGTGTGGTGACAATGTTTACTCTCTTAACAGCTTTCAAGTATCTAATACAGTACTCTTAATCATAGTCATTAGACTATGTACATTAGATCTCTGGAGCTTAATCTTAGAGGTGGAAATTTGTGCTCTTTGACAAATCTCTCTCCATATTCCGCAGTTAATGGCAACCACCATTTTCTGTTTCTATGAGTTCAGCTTTTTAATATTTCACATAGGAGTGAGAACATATTTATTTCTCTGTCTCACTTATCTGACTAAGCATAATGTCTTCAAGTTCGATCCATGTCACAGAATTTCCTTTTTTTATGACTGCATAATGTGTGTGTGTGTGTGTGTGTGTGTGTGTGTGTGTGTGTGTGTGTGTGTGTGTATCTCCTATCTCTATGCATTCATTCCTGGATGGACACTTACTTGTTTCCATATTTTGTCCATTGTAAATAAAACTTCAATGAATGTGGGTGTGTAAGTATTTCTTTGAGATAGATTTCATTACTTTCAGAAGACATTTTAAATATTAATTTTTACATAACAATTATGTAAGCTGTAGAATTTCCTCTAAGTTCATATTTTCTTCTACCTAAAATGACATAGAAATTATGTTCTAAGGAAATTCTAGCTTTACATTTTTATGATCTGTTTGCGTCATTTGGGTCAAATCATGGAAGATAACATGGTATAGTACTTAGAAATGAGACCTCTGGAGCCAGACTTCTGATGCCTACTACTAAACTACTCTGTGCCTGTTTTTTGATCTGTAGTGTTGCGAGAAGTAATTACCATATAAGAAGTTGTAAGGATTAAATGAGCTGATTAATATAAAGTACTTCAGACATTACCCAGCATATGGTGAGTAGTCTATAATTATTGACTCTTGTAATATTAGTAATTATCCACTGGCAGAAATGGACTTTTTCAGTACTATTTCTCAGTTTGAAACCTCATATGTTTTATCTAAAAATAATAGCTATTGTTTCTACCAGTGTAGTACCTTAGTTATAATAGCTCTGCCAGGTAAATATAAATACGTACATTTTACTGATAAGGAAACAGATGCATAGAGCTTGCCTAAATGCTAAAATTCACACATCAAATACGTATTGGAACCAAAATTTAAGCAAAGTTTGTGTGAGCTCATGTTCTTTCCTCGTACTGTTTTGAAGAATAGATGGGCCATTGTTAGATGGGAATCGGCCTTCCTGATGGATGATCTGTCATGTTTGAGTCTGAGGAACATAGGGGACAGGACATTTAGCTTCTCAGACCTTTCTTTTTTTTTTTCTTTTTTTTTTTTTCAACATTTATTTATTTTTGGGACAGAGAGAGACAGAGCATGAACGGGGGAGGGGCAGAGAGAGAGGGAGACACAGAATCCGAAACAGGCTCTGGGCTCTGAGCTGTCAGCCCAGAGCCCGACGCGGGGCTCGAACTCACGGACCGCGAGATCGTGACCTGGCTGAAGTCGGACGCTTAACCGACTGCGCCTCCCAGGCGCCCCTAAGACCTTTCATTTTCAAGATATCATTTTGACCTGGAACTTTTAGGTGCAAAACAACCAATTTCTTTCCAGAACTACATGTATGTGATGTTGCGTTTTGTAATTCTTCTTAAGCAGGATGAAAGTATACCAATGGCTGTTAATGTGACTAATCACCCACTGCTCATTTAATCACCAGACCCTCACCAGTTTTATTCCACTTTCAGTATTTGCGTTGACCTTGCCAACATTTAACTGATGCCAATCCACATGAATGCTTAAACTTGAATCACCTAATTGCTAAAGATTTATTTCTCTCATTTAAAGGAAATCCAGAGCACCTTTATGTAAAGCATAAAAGCTCTTCCCAATTTCCCGCTTAGAGAGTAGTATGAAAGAGATGGTTCATTTAGGGGAAAATTCATTTAGAAACTTCAAGAAGATGAGAGGGCACTATGATTTAGAAGTAAGGAGAAGTAAAACGGAAATTCACAGGTTATTTTTATGCCTATTTTATGTGTATCTACTTAGAGTTTTTATTAAGGATGTTAGTAGAATTTTATCCAATGCTTTCTGGTAACTTGATGAATATACAGTTCTATTTTTCTTCTTTACCTGGTTGTATTTTTTTCTTTCTCAGCTTTATTAATTTGATTTTCGTTTTACTATTCAGTTATAACTTTTAATAAAATACAGCACTTCTACATATTTTATATAATTTACTGTGAGCAGGAAGTTATGAGAGGATATCAAAATCCAATTCAGGTCATACAGCATGTCCTATCTGATTCACTAGACAGTGGAAACAATGTATTGAATAACAACTCTTCCAGATTAATGGATCATCTCATTTTTTTGTCTTAAAGAGACATTGAAATTTATCACTTTTAGTCCCTTAATTTGGATTCATGCTAAACTTGGGAATGATGTGATAGAGTGGAATTACTTTAGCCATTGTTTCTCCATACTCCAGGAGAGGTTTAGGGTATAGAAATGTAATAGGTCTTATAGTTTAAACAAGAGACATGACAAATTGCTGGCCTATTATGGATTAAAAGCATTAATACATATACATAATTTAGAACATTTCCTGTTCCAGAGTGAAAATATACAAATATAGCTGTGAGAAATTAATATAATGTAGTTCACAAACAACATAAATGATCAACAAGAACAGGTTATTCCTAATATTTGGCTCCATACTTAGTCATATCCTCATGTGAATCCCGAGCACTTTTAATACTATAGAGTCTAATTTCTGTCATTGTTACCTAATTAATTTTTGATCTTAAGTTATTTGATTTTGGAAAATATTTGCTGAAGCCTATTGACTCAAAGAAGATAGACAAATGCAACTATCTGAAAATATAAACAAACCTCAGAAAAACAACATTTGTGGGATACTGCATAATTAGGTCTTTTAATGTTAATATGAAAAATTTCAGTAATTCCAAATATTATTTATATCAAAAAGCAGTTGCATCTTCATTTACAGTAAAGATGTAAAGAGCTGTGTCCACTTTCATGCAGATAGTTCAAATATTCCTCAAACTTTTATGGCAGAGAGTTTGAAGCAGTGGAAATTGCAGACTTAATTGGACTCAGAATATAACAAGATATTTAATGTGATGATGGTGAAAATTGAGGGTCCATCAGTTGAAAAAGAAATGCTATGTATACTGTCAGACTTGCTGAATGATTTCTAAATACTCCTCTTCCCTTCTGTCACTATCATTGGTCTACTCAATAGGAAAACAATGTGTGAGGAATTTTTTAAAGGAATTTTCCAACCTTAATCCAAATGAGAGGCACCCAGAGTTGAGGTCACCATGAACATAGTTTTACTTGAGGGTCTGGAGTTTGAGGTTCACATAGGCCAGTGTCCAACCCCTACCTACAGAGAAAAGATGATGGCTTTGTGTTTCATATTGAAGGAGGGAGGGTGGTCATGGCAACAGATCTGCGTGATTGCCAGTGGTGGGGAAAGGTGTATATTTCCTTGGTCCAAGCCTAATTGTGGATTGGAACTGAGAGGTACTTGCAAGTGGATTGGCAGGGCCAGGTAACAGTGCAATGCAGAAGTGTCCAGCTGAACTGTGTACCGTGGATGTTGTGCATTACTCTGATCCCCTCTTTTGGACCAAGATATTTATTTCCTCCCACTGCTCAGAGTATTGCTTGCTAACAACCAGGAACTGCCATGGCCAAAGGGAGGAACATCACTTAAGGATAAGGCCTCCTTGTGGACAGCAGCTTGTATCCAATAACTGGCCAACATAGGGGCATAAAGACCTAGGCTTCTTACCTCTAATCAGAATATCTGAAGGGCATCCCAGGATCAAGAAGCTGCATTGGAGTTCACCTTTGCCTTCATTCTATTTTGCTGCTGTCACATCCTTATAGGTGCTGTTCCTGAAATCACATCCCTTCTTCTCCTCTTCCTATCTCTGCAATCACCTGCAAATTTCTGTCTCAGAATCTCAGGGAATCCAACCTATAGCAGATGCTGCTGAGGATGGTTCTAGGAGCAAACTCTAAGAACTCTAAAATAAAATCAAATTTTGGAACTGAATTACATGTTGGCTGGCCCTGGGATGGAGTACTAATACCCTTGGTCATATCATTGTTCAAACTTTCACGGGTCTTTGAGAAGTACTAAGGAAGCAATAATTACAATGGCCGATTCTCTTTTTTTTTTTTTTTTTTTTAAATTTTTTTTTTCAACATTTATTTATTTTTGGGACAGAGAGAGACAGAGCATGAACGGGGGAGGGGCAGAGAGAGAGGGAGACACAGAATCGGAAACAGGCTCCAGGCTCTGAGCCATCAGCCCAGAGCGTGACGCGGGGCTCGAACTCACGGACCGCGAGATCGTGACCTGGCTGAAGTCGGACGCTTAACCGACTGCGCCCCCCAGGCGCCCCTGGCTGATTCTCTTCTTAAGCCCTCATAGCCAGTTGAATTCACCTTCTCTGTCACTGAAGAAGAAAGGTTTGTTCTCAAGAGTAAGTTTCTCGGTTTATATATCAGCACAATGGAGAATAGTTTTACTGTGTTTTACTTAAATCAGGAGGATTAAATAAAAGTTTCTGTAACGTAGAATTAATTCACAATCTCCCTCACCGTTATCACACAAAATGCTTCCGCTAGGCTGTCCACTTGGCTTATAGAATGCTGGAAAACTTTCTCATGTCACCCAAACAGGAAGTAAAATATTTCTTTCTGAAGAAACCACCTGTCCCAAGGGAAGTACCTATAAATACTGACATTTGGGAGATTTAAAGAAAACAGTCATCTTGAGGGGCATCTGGGTGGCTCAGTCGGTTGAGTGTCCGACTTCGGCTCAGGTCATGATCTCCCTGTCCGTGAGTTCAAGCCCCGCGTTGGGCTCTGTGCTGACAGCTCAGAGCCTGGAGTGTGTTCAGATTCTGTGTCTCCCTCTCTCTCTCTGCCCCTCCCCCACTCATGCTCTGTCTCTCTCTGTCAAAAATAAACATTTAAAAAAAAAAAGAAAATAGCCATCTTGTGCTTCAGGTACACTATAGAAAATTCTACCAGTCCACAAGTCCATGCATGACACAAATTCTGAATCAGGGTTTGTAGAGCTTCATTCATATATGAACAAACAGGGGTGCCTTGTTGATTCAGTCAATTGGGCATAAGACTCTTGATTTCAGCTCAGATCGTGATCTGAGGGTCATAGGATTGAGCCCTGCATTGGGCTCTACCTGCTTTAAGATCTCCCTCTGCCCCTCCCCCACTTGAACTCTCTCCTTAAAATTTTCTCTTTAAAAAAAACAAACCAAATATGAACAAACACGTTAGTGTTACAGAACCTACAGAACCTGTCTGAATCACCTGGTGTAAGAACCCAACAACACTCGGAGATCCTGGAAGGCAAGCGGTTTATTTCATGTGGGGGGCGGGGAATCAGAAGACATCACTCTCCAGAGATCAGAGTCCCAAGCATAAGCAGAGGGATCAATTTATAGTCTGTTACTTCCACATTCCACATTAGTAGGAATTTGGCACCTGCAGCTAGTGGGGTAGGAAGAAGAACCTGGAAGGGGAGTGGGGTCTTTGGTGGGGAACTGGAATTTCCCTATCAGTCCTGTCAGCCATCTTATAACAAATTTTTCCCTATCCCTATCAAAGAGCTTTAATTTGGAGAATTCACCAAAATACCGCAATAACAAAGTATCTTGGAGAAGTCCATGATGGTGCAGGAAGTAAAACAAACCATTTAATTAATATCCTCATAGAGTTAAGAGAAAGTAGTGCATCCATGACACAATAAGATGCTGAGGGAACAGGCAAACTCCCAATCAACTGTGAGGGTAGAATAAACTTTGTCTTCAAAAATATGCAACCTTTTATTGGGAAAGCTACTGCTCTTCCAAAACAAGGGAATATTGCAAGACAGAAGTAAAGATGGCTATTGGAAACCAAATCTCAGAAGAAACAGAGAATGCCCAAAAAGTAAAGAGCTCTCCCAGGACTGTATCTGTGCTATAGATCTAGAGAACAAATTGGTTGTGATTAGAGCAGGATACAAGGTATTTTGCATACAAAGATATGAGAATTCTCAGAGGTATTTCTCAAAAGTAGTAAGCTGATCAATATCTTGGACCTTGTTTAGAGGCATGTTAGAGTTAAGCCACAGAATCTAAGGAGGAACAATAATAGATGCATTGAAATCTAACAAGATTTAGAACAAGGCCATTATTAACCCAGGTAACAAACAAGAATTCCGCAAGTAAAATACAATTATAGTATACTCCGTGAGCCTCCAAGAAGCGATATTTGCATACTTAAAATTCTGGTTTCAATATTTGATATGCCTAAGTACATTGGGAGTGGGGACGAGGGTAGTATAGGCATATTAATGGTAATAGAATAAAATTTTGCTTTGCAGGAGGTCAGCAAATGTGTAAAATTTAAAAAAGAAAATAGCTTGCACCTTGTTAAAAACATAGAGGTAACTACTGGAAGAAACACCTACAATAGTTGCTTCGGGCTAAAGGTCTTGGAAAATGAGGATGGATGGGACGGAACTTATAGTTATCTTTATAAACTGATTAGTGCTTTTCAAGTTTCTAAATTATTTGTAAGTATTCTTTGATAAAAGAGAAAGCCTATTTATTTGAAAAATGAAATTGTGCTTTAGAGCTATTGCAAATGGTACCCCAGGCTGATTTGCCCTGGCTTTAATCAGATTATAGTAATGGAACTAAGCATTAAACATACTTAAAACATGGGATTCATTATAACAAAGACTTGCTTAACTTTGATAGCTATATGCTGGACATTGAAAATGCAAATGGAATTTAAAACCCAGCATGCTTCATAAAGTTATATCAAAACAAATTAAACATGTAATTAATTTGTAAGCATATGTAATGTTCGATTATAATATATGCATAATCTATATTAATATTTTAAATAATGTCAACTAAAATGCAGTGTAGAGATGTTATGTATAAGGGGATCATTAAATATTTACAAATCTAACAAAGTAATTGCACTTGTCTTAATGTGATGCATTTTGAACATAATCATTTTTACTTTTCATGGAATTAAGTTAGAATAACCTTTTTTTTTCCCCTGACAAAATAGGGGACTAAAATATATCTTGGAAATGGTATACTTCATTAAACCTTTAACATTGGTACATTTGTAGTGGAATTTAGGTAGTGTCTTGGTATAGTAATGGGTGCAGTCTACGAAGACATTTAAGTACATGATTTTAGGTAACTTTTCATTCTAGTTAAAACACCATCTGTGAATTCTGAAGTCTTTGGCATCATATATTCATTGCAAATAATTCTTCTTTTCCCTAGGAGACCACATGCCCTGGTTTGCCCAAGACTTTCCCACTGCCCTCTTGTTTTCCTATCCTAATTAATAATATCATCTCCTTTAACTGACAACATAGTGCTGGTTCAGATGTCAAATTATATTGTCACTCTACTTCTCTGTGACTTAGGGAATTATCCAAAAGAATAGTCAAAAAAGAATTTTAGTCCTAAACTACCAAGTTAGATATTTTTTTTTTTTAAGTATTGCTTATTTTGTTAAATCTAGTCCTGAGTGCACTTTTGTGCCCTTTCCTTTCTCCATGTGGTCAGTAAGACACTTAAATCAGGAAGAGTGTGACTCATACTCTGAAGGTGAATGAATCTGCCTCTCCATAAGAGACTTAATGTTTAGGACAACCTTGACCCGTAACATGAATCTCTTAGTGCTGTTGTCATTCTATGATGCATTTGCACTTGTGTCTAGAAGGCTAGTGTCCTCCACTGTAGACCGCTAATGCCTATCCAAGTGCTTGAATAGAGTTATTTCAAAGTGAAGCCAGACTATTAAAACATTTTAAAATCAACTGGATGAATTCTCTAATTTAACGTAGAGTCAATGGTTTGAATACCTTCTCACTAACCTGGTAACCTTGTTTATTTCTTGTTCTCTACACATCTCTTCTAACTGATCTATAACTATATGTTCTTCAGGTCCTAGTGTAGGTAAGACTTCCTCTGGGAAGTGTTTTCTAGCTTCTCAAAACTCCTCTAGTACTGTCACATGGTACAGTGAATTCTTGTTTAGTTATCTATAACCCCTAATAACCTATGTGTTACCATGGTCCATGGCTGTAGAGTCAAGCACAGATTTATTGAATGAATTGATTTATGTGACCACATCAGAATGTACAGTGTAATTTTGAACACTACAGAGAGAAGTCTTGCCTATTTGGTAAATTCACTTTGGATTGTTAGTACAACTTTTGATGTGGAAGGGAGAATAAGAGATTTTGGCAGGAACAGTGGTCCATCTGTTAGTTGAGGCACTGATAGAGTGGTTCAAAGTGGTTTGGCAGAGTTGAGTCTCTAAATCAGCAGACATGTCCATTCTATAGGCGTCACTGTTGTTTATCCCTGTTCAAATCATGGAATATAGGAAGACTTTGGTATCCATATCTTTGTAGCTTTCCTTTGTTTATAAATCTAATTTTCCTTTGTTTATAAATTTTAAGTAATATTCAAAATAAGAAAAGTACCTATTTCTTATGTGCAAAGAATGATTAAAACCTGATCCCAAAGGAAGTCACCTGCTCAGAATGGCTTAAAATCTCATTTTCCGGGGCGCCTGGGTGGCTCAGTCAGTTAGGCGTCCGACTTTGGCTCAGGTCACGATCTTGCGGTCCGTGAGTTCGAGCCCCGTGCCGGGCTCTGTGCTGACTGCTCAGAGCCTGGAGCCTGTTTCGGATTCTGTATCTCCCTCTCTCTCTGACCCTCCCCTGTTCATGCTCTGTCTCTCTCTGTCTCAAAAATAAACGTTAAAAAAATAAAAATAAAAAAATCTCATTTTCCTTTTGTCTCATGGTTTTCTTCACCACGCTTTCTGTGCCTTTGTGCATTGTGATCCTTTTACTTAGAATATCTTTACCCCTTTAGCTACCTGTCGTATTCCTATTCATCCTCCAAGACCCAGCTTAATTGTTTTTTGGAGCCTTCCTAAAATCCCTTTCAAGTTTGAGACTCTCTTCTGTTTATCTTTTATTCACGTACTTTTTTTTAAAAAAAGTCATGAGTTCTTTTTTAAAAACTCATTTTTTTAGTTTGTTGGTTTCTATAACTCTATTGTGAACTTATTTAAGGCAGGAGAATGTCTTTTTCTTCTTCTCCATCTACAGAAATAGCTCAGTAAAAATCCCCTTAATTTATGAATAGATTCAAATCCACGAGTGGGAATAATTAAAACATGTAGAACTATAGGAAACTGAAGAGATATCTCCTTGAATTCTATGTCTTTGACATATTAAAATCCTTGCTATGAGAAAATCTTCCTAAAGATATCGGTATCTAATTATTTCTATAATACAAAAGGTATTGGGGAGAATTGAGAATGAGAACAATGTATCAGTCTTCATTTGACTAATGAATATGTAAAGCTTTAATAGGAATTTTTAATATGGTGAACTTTTGAGGGAACTGGTAGCATAATAGTGACTGTTGCATGCAATAAATATAAAAATAAAAAATGAACTTGAATCTTGTCATATTTCAGCAAGATATTTCTTTTACTGAAAGATGGAACTTCTATGTTGCATTTCAAGTACACATTTAAGTGTTACAGCAGAATAGAATTGTGACCCAAGAATTGGCCTCTGAAACTTACATGCCTCCTTCAAGTGGTTGCTTTGAAATATCAAAAGATAGCTCTTGTATAGAAGAAGAAATGCTTAAGTAGTTCAAATATTATTCAGAAGTCATTTAGTGAGCAGAATTCAAGGCATAAAAAAATTACAAAGATGGACATGACCCTGTCTTTGCTTTCACTGAGCTCATGATCTAGTGAAGAAGAAAAGTAAATCAGAAAGTTACAATTCAGTGATCTAGGTGCTTGATAGAGAAAATGAGAGGACCATGCTTTGGGGGATTACATTGGTGGCTTATTTCCACTCTTCCTTTGTCCCCATGCATGGTTGCAGAGGTTGTAACCTAATTTCTTATTTCATTACTACATCATACCTTCAATTCATGTAATTTACCACTTACTAGCTTTGTGATCTTGAGCAAGCTACTGAATCCTGAGTATTAGTTGCCTCATTTATTAAATAAGAAAATTTCTTTATCACATAAGAATTATCTCTGTCTTGCAATGTTGTTATAACTGTTTAATGAAATATTTAAACACTTAGCATGGTCTCAGCATATAGCAATTATCAACAATTATTTTTTTCTGACACTCTTTACGATTTTATCATCGATGGGATTCAAGGGGAAGCATTAGGTTATTTATAGGTTTACAATGTGATCTGCATTGGAAAACATTCTATGATCACTTTTTCCATTTTGTTCAATCCATGCCATGATGCCGTGAGTGACTCCAAGGCAGGAATTGTGGTTCCATTCCTTTTTGTAGTCACAGAGCCTATACTATGTTCAATTTAAGTGCTCTGTAATTTGTTGGGGATTGGATAAACCTGAATCGTATTTATTTTTAACTAGGAATAAAATTGAGCAAAGCTGTGAATGATATCATAATCTAAGCAGTATAAAACGCATATAGTTTTAATTTCTAATTCTTCCAATTATAGTTGACAGGCAATTACTACAGATAATTGCCATCATGTCTGTTAATGTCAGCACATGGTGGAGAGATATGGTCTGATTTGATTTAATCAGCAGGATTACTGAGAGGCTCTGATTCTAGAAGTTTTCATGGGGTCCATTGATACGGAGAATATTCAATTTAATTTCCAGAAACTAGGTCAAGGAGAAGAAAAACACATTTCTGGTGGGTGAGTGCAACAAAAGAGACAATAATAATGGATTTATGATTAAAATCCAGCATTTCTTTAGAAACTCTAAATCACTTTTGAACCTTCTAGTTAAGGACCAGTCTGACCTGGTCAGTAGTAGTGGATTTTAGCTTTTCTTCTGTGTGCAACCAAAGTTCATAAAGTTGCTTGCATGTGCCTTAAAAATGTCTTTATAAGCTATTGCTGCAGATATTTAAGAAATACAGTTTAAAATAGGGAAATGTTGTAGACATCCTGATTCACCAGAAATGGGTTAGGGAAAGCCAATCAAAATTTAACCCTCTTATCTTAAAAAAAGCTAATGCTATCCAGTAGAAAACCACTTTCTCTGAAAAAGCAACTTGAAATTTCTAAATCTTGGGCTTTTACCAAGATAAATATTAACAGACTGAAAAATATGCATATCTTCTTTGCTTCACAGAAGCCAACAAGAACATTTTACAGCTTAATAATAAAAATGCTTATTTTTGTTGGCAGTATATACATAAAAGTTATTGAGTGCTTAGTGTATTCTAACTACCATGAAAATTGTTAGATATTTTATGTTAACATTTTCATGTTAATGAAGCAGATTAGCTATTTTGCCTTTTATAGAACTTCAAGGTTAAGTAAATTTTTCTAGCTTGTAAGTTATATAGCTGGAGGACTTGAATCCAGATCTGTTTGATATCATCATAGAGACCATGGGTGGGAAAGTCCATGCACCCCCAACCAGCAGTTAAAAATTTTAGTCTCATAAGTAAACTCAAATTCTTTTTCATTCATCCACCCACCCACCCACCCACACACAGAATAACTAAAGGAACTTAATAGAGGTTAAGACTTGTCTTACCAACTGATTTAACAGACCTTAATTCCAGCTGATTTTGTCAAAAGTTTAGATGGATATTTGGAAATTTTTGTCAGGGGTATAGAATTTAATGAAGTTTGATAAAATTATGTAAGTGCAGAAGTTTTATATTTTTAAATTTAAAAACTTTAGGGGGGTTGCCTGGGTTGGTTGAGGGTCCAACTCTTGGTTTTGGCTCAGGTCATGATGCCAGGGTCATGGGTTTGAGCCCCACATAGGGCTTTGCGCTGAGCATGGAGCTACTTAAGATATTCATTCTCTCTCCCTCTGCCCCTCTCCCCCACTCGCTCGCTCTCTCAAATAAAATAAATGAGAGGTATATCATTTTCTATTAAATTAATGCAGAGTGTCAGTATTTCAGAATAGGACTCTTCTTAAGAGGCTCATATATTTAAAATCGTCACAGTCTCCAAAGTCATCACTCACAATGTGCATTTGGGTGTGTGAAAAGCCTACTATTTAGAGCTCAGTCAGTATAAGAGGCCCAATGTATAAATACAAATTTTAATAAGTCTATAATGGTGTTAACGCTCATTAAACAGCAGTTGGTAGATAACATTGAATTTCTATTCACATTCAATACAACTTGATTTCTTAGTTCTCAAATTTTACTGTGAATTAATTACATTTGTGATGTGTGATGTTTCTCCTGAGTTTGTATCAATAACATTTCAATTATCAATTCCTTCTGTGTACATGAAACAGCAAAATACTTTTTTTTTTAATATTATGTGTAATGGTGGATGAAGTGTAACAGTGAATTTTTAGTATCTGCCTTGACCAGTGATTGCTTTTCAATCTATCTTGAGGGTTTTCTCCACTCCACATGTACCTTGGTGGTTCAAATTGACTGAAGTCAGGATGTTGAAAGGAGAAAAATGGAGAAGTATGCAGAAAAATGGAACACTTGATTTCACGGTCAATTTAGTCTCTTTTTGTGTTTTAACTTTATTTTTAAAAAACGAATACTAAAAAAAATTTGGAAAAACACATAAGCAAAGATGAAAGTATATACATCACTGATAACTCTGACACAGAAATAATTGCCGATAACAGTGGTTTTTAAGTCCCATATCTCTTGTACTCCTATGTGCAGAACACTTAAAAAAGTCATAAATATAGACATTTAATGCTAATTGGTAAGAACATTATTCTCAGTGGAAACAAAAGTGGATCTTTCTGAACCAATAAGAGCTACTTACCAGATAATTTTAATTCCATTCACTTCTAAGCATATGGGAGTATTTCACTTTGTGTACCTTTGGTCAGCTAAGGTCATGTGTGAGAAAGTCTGAACAATGAGTTTTAATCAGAAGTGATGCATGCCCATGCTCTTATGGAGTCAGATCATTTATTTGTAAATGGAAACATTCCTTTCCCATCTTACGCAATAAACAACAGCTTTCCAAATGACCAGTCCATTGGTTTGAGTAAGAGCGAGCAACAGAGCCCCCTCCTGACCAGCAAAGGATCTATACCATGAGCAAGAAAAAAACCTGTTATTTTAAGCCATTAGGATTTTGAGGTTTGTTATGATAACATAATTTAACATGTCATGACAAATACAACCCCAATTCTCATTTTTCCGCCAGATAACTTTATCCTCATGAAGGAAGGAAATCTGAGCCAAAGCTTACAGAGAATAATCGATATTTAGGTCAAAGCATGTGGATGTTATTAAAAATTATGTTTAAGGCAAATTTCTCAGTTGTAAGAATATGCTGTGTGAGTTAATAAATCAAAGTTTTAGTAAGAAATTTCTCCTTGTTTTGAGAACTATAAATATAATGATCTTTGCAGCAATGAAAATCTAGGAAACCAAGGGCTAAATGATAAAATAACAATGCCTTCTTAAGCATGTCCCTAAGAGCAGGCAGAGTTGTTTTTATGAAGAAACACTTAAAAACCAAATTCATGAAAAAGTGTTAATTACAAATATCTGGAAGAAAAAGGGAGATAACTGCAAAACCTATAGAATTTGGATTAATACAAGAAGTTGTTATAACAATTTTTTGCCAATGAATTTAAATAGAAAATGCCAAAATATGTATAAAGCCTCCATATAAATGATCAAAGCTCACATAAGAATAAAATAAAATCTGAGTTTTCTAGTAATTATTTTAAAAATCCAAAATTAAAAAACCTCCCTAAGGATATGATTCAGGAGTCCTATTGAGAATTATACCAAACATTTAAGAAAGACATAATAACCGTACACAAAGCTTTCCTTCTGACATCAAGAATGAGACAAGAATGTTTGGTACACCTTTTTCTACTCAATAATGCACTGATAACCAGCACAATAAATAAAAGTGAAATAAAGGAATGATATATGAAACGGAAGAAATTAGTATTCAAAGAAAATATGAATTTGTAATAAATTAATCTATACATAACTTATTGTACATGCATTCTTTAACAAGATTGGTTACAAGGACAGCATGCAAAAAATTCATTGTATTTTGTCATGCTGGAAAATATTTAGAAAATGAAAACACTACCACAGTATTTTTAAGAATATCCATTTCCTACTACTTGACAGAAAGTTGACCTATGTCAATTGAAGGCTGTTTATGAATTGGAACATTCACTAGTCTACATATGTTAATCTTCTGAATTTGAGCAATGGGTCTTCTGCAGTCCCAATCAAAATGCTGTGAATATAGCAGAATTGGGTAAAGGAACTAAACAAAAAAAATTGGGGTAGAATTAGAGTATGTGGGGTCAGTGAGTTCAAGGGACATGGAAATTTACCAGGACCTTATGGAAACAGAAAAAATAATATTCTGCAGATGGTCTCCATTCTTACCACAAGGGTGGAACAAGAAACATTGCTGCAGTTTGATCTAACAGAGTAGAAAGTCCAAGTCCGTGACTTTGTAGAATTAATGTTTGTAACAAATATAGAATGTGGAACATGTTAAAATGAAAGTCATTTGAGGTAAGTACAGATGTCCACTGATGTCTCCCTTGGATGAAGTTCTGGAGAAGTTCATGGTTAGAGTTTATGTAATAAAGAATGAAGTAATTAAAAGATTTTTAGTTAAAATAAAAGGATTAAATTGAGGCTAGGCTCTTGAGAGCTTATTGATCACCATATTGCAAACCTGTTTCATCATTTGTGAACTTTGGACCTAGATAATGTAGAAAAGAGATTAAATATTTACTTTGCCTTCTCTGTACTGTCTGATACATTGTTTCGTGCAAGGAAATTTTAAATGGAGTAGATTTAAAATAAAGCCCAACATTTATCGTAGTTTACTAAACTAACACACTTAGTTTTTTTCTTTTGTGGATCATGCTTTTGTGTTGAATCCAAGAAAACTTTGGCAAGCCAAGGTCATAAAAATTTTCTCCTTAGTTAAAACATTTTTCAAGTTCTAATTTTTACATTTAGGCCTATGTTTCATTTTAAGTTACGTTTTGTATTTGGTGCTAGGTATCAAAGTACTTTTTTTGCATATAGATATCTAATTTTTTAAACACCTTTTGTTGAAAAGAGCATTTTTCCACAGAATTTTCTTTGCACTTTGGTAAAAAAAAAAATTAGTTGGACTTAGATTTGTGGGTTTATTTCTTCTGTTTCACTGATCTACTTATTACCTAATGTTAATACCACTTTGCCTCAATTACTGTAGATTCATAATATCTTGAGATTGGATAGTATTAGTTCTTCAACTTCTTTTCTTACAGCTGTTTGGTCATAGTAGGTCTTTTGTATTTCCAAATGAATTTAAGAATCACTTAATCTTTTTTTTTTTTTTAATACCAAAAAAGTGCTTGCTGGTTTTGTTTGTTTCTTTGTTTGCTTTTAGGATTGAATTGACTCTGTAGATAAATTTAGGGACAATTCACATCTTCACAATATTAATTCATGAATGTGGTAGAACTCTCTATTTAAATATTTTAACGTTTATTTTTAACAATATTTTGTGGGCTCTGGTGTGCATATATTGCACATTTTACCAGACCTGTTCTTAAGTACTTCACATTTCTTAATGTTATTATACATGATGTTTTTCAAATTTCAATTTTCAATTATTTGTTGGTAGTGATAGAAATAAAATGGATTTTGGTACAGAATTACTTCACACCTTGTAAATGTGCTAATTAGCTTAATAGCTTATTTATAGGTTCCAGTGAATTCTCCATATATACAATCATGTTGTATCAGTAAATAAAGTTTACTTCTTTCTTTCCAACATGAGTATTTTTTTTCCTTTGCCTTGCCTGATTGCATTGACTAGATCTTCTAGTCAATGTTGATTGACAATGTTGATTAGAACTTGCCTCCTGATATTAGGAGGCAACATTAACTGTTAAACATTTCAATGATGACTGTATTTCATGTTGAGAAACTTGTGTTATTAGTTTGCTGAGAATTTTTAAAAAAAAATCTGGAATAGGTAGTGGATTTTGTCAAATGCCTTTTCTATTATTTGGTTTTTCTTTCAAAATTTGTTTATATGGCAAACTACATTGATGTTTCAATGTTAAACCATTCCTCAGATACACTGTATTTGGTCATTTGAATGAATTATTCTTTTTGTACATTGGTGAGTTTGATTTACTAAATGCTATTAAAATTTTTGCGTCTATGGTTTTGATTGAAATTACTAATTGTCTTTTCTTGCAATCATTTGGTCTAATTTTGGGACTAGCATTGTTAATGCTGGCCTCGCACAGTGAGTTGGGAAATATCTATTTTTGGGGGGAAGTTTTTGTAAAATTGGTAGTATTTCCTTCAGTATTTGGTAGAATTCACCAGTGAAGTCATCTAAAGTTTTCTTTGTAGGGATGTTTTTAAGTGCAAATTTAATTTTTTAGCTGTATAGGATTATTCAGGTTATCTGTATCTTGCTTAAGCTCTGGTACTTTGAGGGAATTTTCCAACTTTATCTAAGTTGTCAAATTGATTGTCCTAAAGTTTTCATAATAATGTTTAACATCTGTAGAATATATAGTGATGTCACCTCTCATTCCTGATATTATGATTTTTGTTGCCTTATTTTTCCTTATGTTTATGGTTAGAAGTTTATAAATCTTATCAATCTTTACAAGCCAGCATTTGATTTCATTGATTTTCTCTATTTTTTTCCTGTTAAATTTTATTAGTTACTGCTCTTTCTTCAGACTTTGTATTTAATTTGCTTTCCCTTTCCATGTTTTTTTTTTTTAAATAGAAGCTTTTACCACTGATTTTTAGATCTTCTTTCCTAATATAAGTAGTTAATGCAATAGTTTTCCCTCTGAACATTGCTTTTGGAGCATCTGCCAACTTCTGTTAGCCTTTGAAAAAATTAGGTTTCTCCAAAATATATTTTACTTTCTTCTACGATTCCTTTTTTGACGTGTGAGTCATTTAGAGTATGTTATTTAATTTCTAAATATTGGGGACATTTTCCAAATACCTTTCTTATTGATTTCTAGTTTAATTCTGCCATATTTAAGACCATTACTTTTGGGGTGCCTGGGTGGCTCAGTTGGTTAAGCTTCCGATTTGGGCTCAGGTCATGGTCTCCTGCTTCATGGGTTTGAGCCCTGTATGGGGCTCTGTGCTGACAGCTCAGGGCCTGGAGCCTGCCTCAGATTCTCTCTCTCTCTCTCTCTCTCTCTCTCTCTCTCTCTCTCTGACCCTCCCCTTCTTGCACTCTCTTTCTCTCTCTCAAAAATAAACATTAAGAAGCTTAAAAAAAGTGTTTTAAGAGCATTACTTTTATGATTTCAGTAGTTTGAAACTTCTTGAGAATTCTTTTATGGCTTAGAATATGGTGTAGCTTGGTAAATGTTTTGTGTGTAGTTGAAAATAATATGTATTTTGTTGGATCAAGTGTTCTATAATTATCTGATCAAGCTATTTCATAATTTTGTACATGAAAATAAGATAAGGATTTTATTATCTTTATGTTTGTATCTCTGTACTTAAAATGTTTTTTTTTTTCCTCCTTTGGCTGCTTTGAGATTGTCAAATTTTCACTGTTTTTCAGTAATTTAGGATGTACCTCAATATGATTTTCCTTATGTTTATTCTTCCTTATGTTTATTATGGTTTGTTGGCTACTTCGACCAGCGGGCTTATTCTTTTCATAACATTAGAAACATGTGTTGGAAATAATTTTTTTTTTCAAATAGTTGTCCTGTCCCCTCACCTTCTCTTCTCCTGGGATTCCATTTGTATGTATATTGTCAAACATCACTGAAGCCCATTCATTTTCTGTTTTTTCTAGTTGTGCTGCATTTTGGATGTTTTCTGTCACTGTGCATTCAATTTGAGTGATATTTTTTTCTTTTCTAGTGTTATCAGTTCCATACAATACATTTTTTATTTCAGGTATTTTTTTTCTTGAAATTCTAATTGTGTCATTTAAAAAATATTTTCCCATTTTTTAATTTATCATGTTCATATTTCCTCCACCTTCTTAAATATATGGAGTATGTTTTTCAAAAGATTACCGATGTTCTTTCCTTAGTTTTCTTTGTTCTTGTTCTTTGTTATAATGAATGATAAATACCAACTCAAAGATTAGGATAGAGTTAAGGGTCCAGTGTCCTAACAATCTCACCCTTCTCTTCTGACTTTTATATATATATATATATATATATATATACATCTATATATATATCATTGCTATTAGCTTTATTTCTTAAATTGTGGTACAAAGCATAGCATGAGATATACCCTCTTAACAAACGTTAAGTATACAGTACACTTAACTGTGTTGTTATTCCTTTGAGCACAATTATGTACAGCAGAGCTTTTTCATCTAGCATAAATGGAATTTACATGCATTGAACAGCAAATCCCCATTACTCCCTCTCCCAACCCTTGGCAAGCAGCATTCTACTTTTTGCTTCTATGAGTTTGATTACTTTAGCTATCTCCTATAAGTGGAATCCATTTATATTTGCTTTTCTGAGACTGGTTTATTTTACTAAGTTTAATGCTCCTGCATCTAATCCATGTTGTTGCATATGACATAATTTCCTTCTTTTATAAGGTTGAAGGATATTCCATTGTGTGTGTGTGTGTGTGTGTGTGTGTGTGTATAAATACCACATTCTCTTTATCTTTTCATCTGTCAATGAACATTTACATTGCTTGTACATCTTGACTCTTGTTAACGATGCTATAGTGAGCATAAGACTGCAAATATCACCTTGGCATCCTGATATAAGATATTTTGTGTAAATACCCAAGGTGGGATCCTGGCTTATCTGGTAGTTCTATTTTTAATTTTTGAGGAACCTCCATACTGCCTTCCATAGCAACTGCACCTTTTACATTCCTATCAACAGTGCACCATGGTTCCATTTTTTTCCAATTTTTTTTTTGTCAACAGTTATTATTTAATATTTTTGATACTGGTTTTCCTAACTGGTAACTGAGGTGATATCTCCTTGTAGATTTGATTTGCACTTCTCTGATGATTAGTGATATTCAGCATCTTTTTAGATACTTGTTGGTTATTTGTATGTTTTCTTTGTAGAAATGTCCATTTAAGTCCTTTGCTTATTTTTCAATCAGGATATTAGTTTTTTTGCCTCAGTTTTTTCCTATTGAGTTGTACAAGTTTCTTACATATTTTGGATACTAACACCTTAGTAGATAATGGTTTGCAAATATTATCTGCCATTCTGTAGATTGCTTTTTCACTCCTGATTGTTTCACTTTCTGTGCATCTTTTTGAGACAAAAGAATTATAGACTTTACCTCATAGATGCCTATGGAAAGCATCATTGTCCATTGTCTATTTTTATTTTTATGGCAGAGCACAAGTGTGGCAATAATAGTATAAGAACTGTGTAAGGATCATCAATGTTCTTTGGTCGCCAACAGAAAACAAACTAGTACTCAAAGTGTGGTCTGCGGTGCCAATGTGTAAATTATTGGTTCTCAGTCCATGGATAAGGAAGTATAGAAATTAAACATATGCATTTAGAACTTTTATGGAAATTTGGCTTTGCTGTGACATATAAACATGTGATCAGTTTTATTCTAGAAATTTTTTTTTATTTTACAAAGGTATTGATCTTGAGAGATTAAAAATTAAACTGGTCCTTCACCAGAAATGGTTTAAGAAGTATTATCTCTATCAATTTATGTGGAATTAATATTTTTGAAATCAATTTAAAGTATTTTAATTATTATTGGAATTCTTTTGAAAAATTGTATTGCTCTAGAATTACTTAATATTCTTAAACTATTCTCACATCCCATTTTGAGAAAGCACTTTATCAAAGCAATGCCCCTTTCATCTACATAGATATTTAGATTCTAGAATTTTTGGTGATATAGCCAATAGTTTATATTTAAATATTCATTTTTAACTTTACAACAGTGATTATAATATTGAAGACTCAAAGGGCAATGATTAAACAAGGAAACTAAAATGAAACTATTATCATGAAGTTTCCCTTTTTCTCCGAATTGTTTGGACACAACTCTTGAACAACATAATTGTATTGTCTCAACTTTAGACCATCTTTTTTTTTTTTTTTTTTTTAATTTTTTTATTTTTTTTATTTTTTTCAAAGTTTATTTATTATTTTTGGGAGAGAGACAGAGCATGAACGGGGGAGGGGCAGAGAGAGAGGGAGACACAGAATTGGAAACAGGCTCCAGGCTCTGAGCCATCAGCCCAGAGCCTGACGCGGGGCTCAAACTCACGGACCGCGAGATCGTGACCTGGCTGAAGTCGGACGCTTAACCGACTGCGCCACCCAGGCGCCCCTAGACCAGTTTTCTATTTTTGCATTCTGATATAAAGATACATCCTTTGGTAAATATCAAAGAAGAGTTTCCATACACTCAACAAAGGAATTCATTTGATATAATTGTCATGGCTGCATAATATGAATAGTTGCCATTTTAGTTATTTTTATTACATTTTTGTCATATAGTTCCTTAATGTGACCTCTAATTCTTCCTTGAAATGTCTTTAAAAATTATTTTCTGGAGAAGAGGAGTTAAGATGGTGGAGTAGTAAGGGGACCCTGGGCTTTTCTCCTGTCTTGAACACAGCTAAATCAACATGAAACCATTTTGATGGTTTGAAATCAACCTGAGGATTAACAGAACAATCTGTATAATTTGAGGGAGAGAACATGGCAGCTCCTCTTAACAAGCAGACTGAAACACACCAAGGGTCTAGTTTCCTTTATTTGATTTTTTAATTTTAAAAATTTTTATTTCATTCTATTACTATTATGTTGTTGTTGTTGTTGTTTTCTTCCTCCAAAATGACAAGATGGGAAAATTCACCTCAAAAGAGAGAACAGGAAGAAATAAAGGGCAGGGATTTAATTAATTCAGGTGTAAGTAAAATGTCTGAACTAGAATTTAAAGCAGCAATTAAAGGGATACTAGCTGGGTTTGAAAAAAGTATAGAAGACACCAGAGAATCCCTTTCTGCAGAGATAAAAGAACTAAAATCTAGTCAGGCTGAAATTAAAAATGCTATAACCAAAATGCAAACCCAAATAAGGGCCATAAAAATGAGGATGGGTGAGGCAGAGAAGCAAATTAGCAAATAGAAAATAAAATTATGGAAAATAATGACGCTGAAAAGAAGAGGGAAACAAAGGTTAGGGATCACAAAGGCAGATTTAGGGAATTTATAAAACATAATAACACGTTTATCACAGGAATCCCAGAAGATGAAAAGAGAGAAAAAGAGGCAAAAGGTTTATGTGAGCAAATTATAGCTAAAAACTTCCCTAATCTGGGGAAGGATACATCAAAATCCCAGAAGCACAGAAAATTCCCACTAAATTCAACCAAAGCCAGTCATGGCCAAGACATGTTATAGTCAAATTCACAAAATACAGACAAAAAAACCTGGAAGCAGCAAGGGGGGGGAAAAAAAAAGCCTTTAACATGAAAGGGAAGGACAGATCAGGTTTGCAGCAGATCTGTCCACAGAAACTTGGCAGGCCAGAAATGAGTGGCAAGATACATTCAATGTGCTGAATAGGAAAAAACAAAAATGCGGCAAGAATATTCTATCCAATAAGGCTGTCCTTCAAAATAGGAGAGATAGTTTCCCAGACAAACAAAAGCTAAAGGGGTTTGTGACCAATAAATCAGCCCTATGAGAAATTTTAAGGGAGACTCTTTGAGTGGAGAGAAAAAAAGACCAAAAGTAACAAAGACTAGAAAGGACCAGAGAACATTACCAGAAACACCAACTCTACAGGTAACACAATGACCCTAAGTTCATATTTTTGAATAACTCTAAATGTAAATGGACTAAATGCTGCAGTCAAAAGTCATAGGGTATCAGAATGAATAAAAAAAAATCCATCAATATGCTGCCTACAAGAAACTCATTTTAGACCTAAAGGTACCTTCAGATTGAAAGTGAGGGGATAGAGAACCATCTGTTATGCTACTAAATGTCAAAACAAAGCCAGAGTAGCCATACTATGTCAGACAAGCTAGATTAAAAAAAAAAAAAATGTAACAAGAGATGAAGGGCATTATATCATAATTAAGGATCCATCTATCAAGAGGATCTAACAATTATAAATGTGCCTTCAAATTGTGAGCACACAAATTCATAAATCAATAACATAAAGCTCATTGAAAATAATACAGTAGGGGACTTTAACACCCCACTTCAGTAATGGACAGATTGCCTAAGCAGAAAACCACCAAGGAAACAATAGCTTTGAATGACATACTGGACTAGATGGACTTAACAGATAGGTTTAGAACATTTCATCTAAAGCAACAGAATACACATTCTTTTTGAGTGCACACGGAACATTCTTCAGAATAGATCACGTACTGGGTCACACATCAGCTCTCAAGTACAAGAAGATGGAAATCATACCACTCATATTTTTGGACCACAGCGTTATAAAACTTAAAATCAACCACACAAAAAAATTTGGAAAGCCCTCAAATACATGGAGGTTAAAGAACATCCTACTAAAGAATGAATGGGTTAACCAGGAAATTAAAAAAAAAAATACATGGAAGCAAATGAAAATGGAAACACAAACCCATTGGGATGCAGCAAAGGCAGTCCTAAGAGGGAGGTATATTGCAAATCATGCTATCTCAAGAAGTAAGAAAGGTCCCAAATACACAATCTAATCTTACACCTAGAGGAGCTAGAAAAGGACAGCAAATGAAGCCTAATGCCAGCAGAACAAGGAAAATAGTAAAGCTTAGAGCAGAAATAAATGATAGAGAAACAGATCAATGAAATGCTGAGCTTGTTCTTGGAAAGAACTACCAAAATTGGTAACCCCCTAGACTTATTAAAAAATAATAGTAAAGGACCCCAATAAACAAAATCACAAATTAAAGAGGAGAGATGACAACTAACACCACAGAAATACAAACAATTAGGATACTATGAAAAATTATTTGCCAACAAACTGGACAATGTAAGAAATAGATAAATTTATAGAAAGTCATAAACTACCAAATTGAAACAAGAAATAGAAAATTTGAACAGACCCATAACCAGCAAAGAAATTGGGTCAGTGATAAAAAAAAAATCTCCAAACAAAAGTCCTGTGACAGATGGCTTCCCAGGGGAATTCTACCAGACATTTAAAGAAGAATTAATACCTATCCTTCTAAAACTGTTTAAAAAAGTAGAAATTGAAGGAAAGCTTCCAAATTCATTCTACAAATCCAGCATTACCTTGATTCCAAAACTAGACAATGACCCAAATAAAGAAAAACAGGCCAATATCCCTGATGAACATGGATGCAAAAATTCTCCACAAGATACTAGCAAGTTGAATTTAACAGTACATTAAAAGAATTATTCACCACGATCAAGTGGGATTTATTTCTGGACTGCAGTACGGGTTCATTATTCACAAATCAATTAATGTGATATGCCATTAAAAAAAAGGATAACCAAATAATCTTGTTAATAGAAACAGAAAAAGCATTTGACAAAATACAGTATCCATTCCTGATAAAAATCCTCAACAAAGTAGGAATAGGTGGAATATACCTCAACATCATAAAGGCCATCTATGAAAGACCCACAGCTAATGAATATCCCACAGGTATTAGCTGGGATAAAACAGAGTCTCTCCCCATGGTCAGGAACAAGATAAGGATTTCTACTCTCAACATTATTATTTTACATAGTACTATAAATCTTAGCCTCAGCAATCAGACAACAAAAAGAAATAAAATGCATCTAAATTGGGAAGGAAGAAGTCAAACTTTCACTATTTGCAGGCCACATGCTACTCTATGTAAAAAACCCAAAGACCCCACCAAAAAACTGCTAGAACTAATACATGAATTCAGCAAAGTCACAGGATATAAAATCATTGTACAGAAATCTGTTGCATTTCTATACACCAATAGTGAAGCAGCAGAAACAGAAATCAAGGAATGGATCCCATTCACAATTGCACCAAAACAATAAGAGACCTAGGAACAAGCCTAACTAAAGAAGTAAAAGTTATATACTCTGAAAACAATAGAACACTAATGAAAAAAAAAAAAAATGAAGGGGACACAAAAACATTCCATGCTCATGGATTGGACAAACATTGTTAAGATGTTTATACTACCCAAAGCAATATACACATTTAATGCAATCCCTATCAAAATACCGTGAGCATTTTTCACAGAGCTAGAAGAAACAATCCTAAAATTTGTATAGAATCACAAAAGACCCCAAATAGCCAAAGCAATTCTGGAAAAGAATAGCAAAGCTGGAGGCATCATGATTCCAAATTTCAAGCTATGTTACAAAGCTGTAATCATCAAGACAGTATGGTACTTGCACAAAAACAGACACATAGATCACTGGAACAGAAAAGAAAACCTAGAAATGGACCCCCTACTATATGGTCAACTAATCTTTGACAAAGTAGGAAAGAATATCTATTGGGAAAAAAAGATAGTCTCTTCCACCCATGGTGTTGGGAAAACCGGACAATGACATGCAGAAAAATGAAACTGGACCACTTTCTTACACCATACAAAAAATAAAATAGATGAAAGACCTAGATGTGAGACAGGAAACCATCAAAATCCTAGAGGAGAACACAGCCAGCAACCTCTGTGAACTTGGCTGCAGCAACTTCTTACCAGACATGTTGCTGAAGACAAGGGAAATAGGAGCACACGTGAACTATTAGGACTTCATCAAGATAAAAGCTTCTGCACAGTGAAGGAAACAATAACAAAACTAAATGGCAGCCTACATATTGGGAGAAGATATTTGCAAACAAAATATTTGATAAAGGGTTAGTATCCAAAATCTATAAAGAACTTGTTAAACTCAACATCCAAACAATGAATAATCCAGAGTAAAAAATGGGCAGAAGACATGAATGGACATGTTTCCAAAAAAGATATCCAGATGGCTAACAGACACATGAAAAGATGCTCAATATCAGTCATCATCAGGGAAATACAAACCAAAACCGTGATGAGCTATCACCTCACACCTGTCAGAATGGTTAAAATTAACAACACAAGAAGCAACAGGTGTTGTCCAGGATGCAGAGAAAGAAGAACCCTCTTGCACTGTTGGTGGGAATGCAAACTGGTATAGCCACTCTGGAGAACTGTATGGAGGTTCCTCAAGAAACTAAAAATAAAACTAACCTATAATCCAACAATGGCACTGTTAGGTATTTACCCAAAGAATACAAAAATACAGATTTGAAAGGGAACATCCACCCTAATGTTTATGGCATTATTATCAACAATAACCAAACTATGGAGAGGGCCCAAATCTCCATCTCCTGATGAATGGATAAAGCAGAGGTTATACACACACATAGATACATGTACATACACATATACATATGTATATATACATACGTACCTACACGTGCACACACACACACACAATGGAGTATTACTCAGCCATCAGAAAGAATGAAATCTTGTCATTTACACTGGTGTGGATGGAGCTAGAATGTATTATGCTAAGTGAAATAAATCAATCAGAGAAGGACAAATACAATATGATTTCATTCATGGAATTTAAGAAACAAAACAGATGAACATAAAGGAAGTGAGATGTGGGAAGAGGAGAGAACAAACCACAAGAACCTCTTAATGACAGAGAATAAACTGAGGGTTGATGGAGAGAGTGATTGGGAGATGGGCTAGATGGGTGATGGGTATTAAGGAGGTCACTTGTGATGAGTACTGGGTGTTGTGTGTTAAGTGCTGAATCACTGAGTTCTACTCCTGAAACCAGTATTGCACTGTATATTAACTAAAATTAAAATTAAAAAGGGAATAGAGATATTTGATAGAGAGCTACCATAGAAAAAAATTCTCTGTTCCAAAGAAATGAAAACATTGTATACAAAAAGATTACTTTTCACAGAAAGTGCAATTAAAGGCAGTGAAATTTGTTAAACATACCAGAAAAAAATCCCAGAATTTTCTTTATCATTGAGTATACCTTGAAATATGCTATTAGCTTGCATAGTCCTAGAACAGGAGCACAGATTATAAAAATGGTATTTCAAAAATTTTCAGAGGGATTGTTAGAACTGTGCTACTTTAAGTAGCCAGTCCATAACTGGCTGTTAGCAATTTAGAAAGTTTTAAGAAGCATGCACTAGAATATAAATCATCACTCTGTTTAGTTCAAAAAAGTATTGGTATGACAAGCCAACATGCTTAGGGATATAGATGATTTACATTCTGACACAAACTTATTCATTACAAATCAATCAAATTTTAAATAGGACAGGGTTAGATCCTTGTATTTGTTAGGACTGTTTTCAGCTCTAGCAGACTATCTGATTAATTTTTTTTTCATCAAATAAGCTTTTAAAAAAATCTTCCCTCAAATAACAAATTCAGAGGTAAGCATTTGCTTGTTGACATTGGTAAAACTACTCAACAGATCAGACTCTTCCTTCTCTGCCCTTTGCCATCCTTAGCATGCTGACCTTTATCCTCAGGTTGTCACCAATGGTCAAAAGATGTTTACAATTAAGTCAGTAAAATGCAGAACCAGCTGCATCTGGGATTTTAATACGAAAAGTAAAAGTTTTTCTGGATGCCTCCTATAGATACCCTCTTAGCTTTCATTGGACAGAACTTTGAAATCTGGCATACCTAGCTGCAAGAGTAGATAAGTTTAATGTATGGCAGAAGTACTAGTGTTTTTAGGATTGCTATGGTATAAAGGATAGCTAGGTGATGCTGAGTCAGCATTTGACTCCAAACACTCAGTAGCTTGACATAAGTTTACTTGTTGCTTACACAAAATATGTGAGTCTGTGTGATTATCCAGTGTAGATCTTTTCCATGTGGTGACTTCATGATCCTGGCTGCTCTGATTTTATGGCTGATGGATAGAGAGTAGTTCTCTAGTGTGTTTATGCTTCCCTGCTCTTCTTAGTTGTTTACCAAAATCAGTGTGTTTATACCCACATCTGTTTGTGCCACTTATATTTTACTGGTACCTGGTAATTTACTTGAAATGCTATGTCATCATGGTACTATGTAAATACAAAAAGGGTGGTTTTATTGAAACCTGGTTGAATGCTTTGTGAGGAAGTGATAAGGTGTAGCCACTAAAAATTACTCTAAGTTTGGTATAAGAACCCAAAGAAATCTAAAAGGATTCTTAACTCGGGTTGTTTTGCAGGTATTTGATTTCTTGCTCCAGTTAAAAAAAAAATGAAATTGGAAATCATAGGTAATATATTGTAAGGGTGAACTATTTAAGAAAGATCAGCCTGGATCTACAATCAGAGAAATTGTGTGTAAGGAAATTACTATGGGCTCAGATCTAAAGACAAGAGGACCTTTATTGTATTTGTCAAATATTCATCACAGTTTATGATTTTGACCTTTATCATTAAATATTCTGTTTTGCAATCTTTGTACTGATTTTGAGTGGTTTAATAATGGAATGGAATAGAAATAGCTTTTACCCGCTATTGTTAACTGAATCACTTGCTGCATTTTAAAAGAATTTTAAAAAACAAAAGTCAAACTGACTCTGAACCTGATTTGCTTTCCTCTAAAGAGGTAGAAAGAATGAAAACTGAGGTTGGAATAAATTATTGCAAAAACTAAAGAAAATTACAATAAATTGTGGCTACCATTTTCTAATATTTTCCCCCTTTTTATCTCGTACGTTCACTATGTTCCATATATTATCTGAGTATCCAAGACCTTGACGTTACCTGCAGTCTTGAATTCTTCTGGTCTCTTGGCTATTTTATGACATTATTAGAATCATATTGAATTACATGCACCTTCCTCTTAATGTCTAGCTCAAAGTTTGCCTTAGGGAATACGTAATCAAAAACATTGAGATAGATATTAACTATAAAGATAAACACTGTAAGCCCCTTATTTATTACCTAGAATATATCTCTAGGTCAAAGCCATTAGAGTTGCTTTATTCTGCCTGTTTTGTTCACAAAGACACAGATTCCTGCCCTCTGCTTACAAGTTCATATTTCTTTTTTTTTTTCTTTCTTCAAGTTCATATTTCTTTGACTATCCTTCTTGGCTTCTGGATGAGATTGTGATCTTCAGATATCTCTTACACTAACATCCATCCTTGTCCTACCAAAATTTAATTTGTCAAAAATTTTTTCAAGTACTTTTGTTTTATTATGACCAGAACTCCATTTACTCATTCATTCTTTTAGTGTTCTATTAGAGAGCTAGGGATGCTTAAGACTGGCTTTGAGATGAGGAATGTTTGTGTTTCATATCATGTTCATTTCTTTGTGACCTGCAAACACTTTCACATCAACATTTCATTTATTCACAGGGGATATTATTATCACCATATTTTTTAATGGAAACTGAAGGCCAGAAAGTAGCAGTCATATACTCAAGGATATGAAGAGTGAGCAGCAGAATTGGGACTATATGCTATTCTCCTGCCTTTTCCACATCTTCACACCCAAACGCCAGATTTCTATGTACATAACAAGTCTCGAAAGCCTCAAAGATCTTGAGGTGGGTCATGCAAAAGAAGGCTAAAGCAAGACTTATCCTATGGAGGCAGTTTGGGTCCTCCATGGCTAACTGCTTGGCCCACTATATTTTGCATACTTCTTTCTCTGTGATCACTTCCTTCTTATTAAAAGACTCTCCTCTTTTGGTTGATAATGTGCCGATTTCTGTTGCATGTCTTTTTATCTCTCTGTTTACTATTTTCTTTGATTTCCTTCTCTTGTCATCTCGAGCAATGAAGTGATAAATTTCAGATTAGGTTTTATATACGAAGTAGAAATCTTGTAGAATTATGGCAAAATCTGACAGACATACTTTGAAAGTGAAACTTATCTAGACAGATCACATTAACTTATATTCAGAGCAGGCAATTGTCTGTGGGAACATAACAATTCACATAATGAAGAGTTGTCCAGCCATTATTGATGGTAAGTTTCAAATTTTCAATATTTGGTTATTCATTGACTCAGGAAATGAAGCGAATTCCTCTGAGATCCTCTTCATGAAATCCATTGTCATGAGAGTTCCTGATTAAGGGTTTTCTCTCTCTTTTTAATTTCTAGTTTGAATCTTCCCAGATTCACCTCTCCTACTATTCCATGATTGCCGAATGTTTGATCAGCTTAGGGGGTCTCCTTTACTTACAACACCTGTCATCTGCTACAAATAATGGTATTGGAATGAGATCAACAGTTAGTGGTGGGGAATGGGAAATGGCTCTCAGCAACTCCTTGTTAATGTTCTGTTCAAATGTGGTTTTTGGTCCTTTTTAAAAATCTAGTCTATGGCAATCCATTTCTTCCAGTGGTTCAGGCCAATTAGACTCTACTCTTTCCCCCATAAATCCAATCCTTCAACAAATCCTGTAGATTCAACTTCCAAAGTGTCCAGAGTCTGACCATGCATCACCATTTCCACTGCTATCATCTTGATTCTATCCTCCATCACATCTCCTATGTATTATTGCAACAGCCTCTATCCGGGGCTCAGCAGCCAGAGTATAAAATGTGAGTCAAAACATGTTCTACTCAAAACTTTTTAATGGCTCTATAAGGATTTATAGGTTCTGGCTTCACTCTGAGTTTACCTTCTATCATTCTCTCCTTGCTCATTCCATTCAAGCCACATTGGCCTAGCTGTTTTCTCTTTATTTTTATATACCTAGAGTCCTTTTTCCATGCATATCCATTTAGCTGGCTCCCTCATCTTCTGTATTTCTTTACTCATACTTAGCCATCTCAGTGAGACTTTCCTTGACCATTCAATTCAGAATTAAAACTCCATCCCCTACATTCCCTTTCTTTGCTTTGGCTTTCTCCTTAACACTTACTACCACTAACCTATGTTTTCTGTATGTGTCTACTTACTGGCTTATTGTCTGTTTCCCCAAATGAATGTAAGCCATGAGAACAAGGATTTTTGTCAGTTTTATTCACTTTCTTATCCCCTAGAACTTACAGTCCTTATAAAATAATGGGAACTCAAAACAAACTAAAAAGGACAAAAACTTTATTGGATGTATTCAGTGAACATAAGAATATAATAAAGATGTACTTATTTTGCAATACTCTGTGATATTTTAAATAAATAGAATAATGTTAAAAGCAAACGTGTAGGAATATGTCTTCTATATCTTTTCTTCTTTCTATCTGACCACCCATTCATACGAGGCCCATGGTATGATTCAAAACAGTGGGGACTACAGCTAGAAACGAGCCTCTGGATAGCACACAGACCTATACTCTATTGACACATTGAGTTACCAGGCCACACACAGTGATGGTAATTCAGGTTGGCAGAATATTGTCTGTTTTTTTAAATGTGCCTTGCCCTGAACTGTCACTTTAAAGAGGAGACTGTCTTTGGGCTGTGACTTAGTACACCTTTTACGAATGTCAATGCCTCTGTTAAAGTAATCAAGTTCTTAACCTTTGGTCTAGTGAAATATATTGATACTGTGGCCTTTTTATATATTTTATACCATATTAAACTTTGGATATATAATCTTTGCTGACACTTTCATTAAATACTAAAAATACACATATTAACAATATGATTACCCATAGTTTTGCCATGCATAGTTTGTATAGATTTTGCTTCCATTAAATTGTACTTTTCAAGTGCTCAGTAGTAAATACTATAACTGTCAGTATAGTTTGGGATTATAAATGAAGATTAGAAATGTAGTTAGAAATGAAGATATAGGGGTGCCTGGGTGGCTCAGTTGGTTGAGTGTCTGACTCTTGATTTTGGTTCAGGTCTTGATCCCAGGGTCATTGGATCAAGCCCCATGTCAGGCTCCATGCTGAGTGTGGAGCCTGCTTGGGATTCCCTCCCTCCCTCCCTCCCCTCTCCCCCTCTGCCCCTTTCCCCCTATTTTTCATGCTCTCTCTCTCTCTCATATAAAAAAATAAAAATAAATTTAAAAAGGTAACTTATTTAAAAAAAGAAATGAATTTTTTTTCTCAAGTGAGTGCATTGAGTTTTTATTCACGTTAGTTGTATCTTTAAAGCCACCAGAAGCTTATTTATACTTTTATTCCTTTGACCTTATAGTACTCATAATTTTCTAGCAAATTTATGTCGTTTGAATACTATATGATTAATTTTTATCCTAAACTTCTCTGGAACTCCGTCTGACAAGAAAATGTTCCAAATTTTCTCATAATTATTATTACTATTTATTTCTTAGTCCTAAGCATGTACTCTATGCTTTTTATTTTAGAAGAGTTTTTGATCTACAGAAAATTGTAAAGAGAGTAGGGAGTTTCCATGTTTCCTTAGTTTTTACCTAAGATCCCTTTTTTGTTTAGGTATCCCATCCAGGGTAAGTTACATTTAATTGTCATTAAGCTCTTCTTGGCTGTGACAATTTCCCAAAGTTCCTAGTTTTTGATAATTTTGACACTTCTGAGGAATGATGGCTATTTTGTAGAATGTCCCTCAATTGGGATTCATCTGTAGAATTTCCCTCATGATTATACCGATTACACTGAATTTGGGTTGGAATATAAAAATAAAAAAGTTATTTTTACTGCATTATATCCAGGGTACATGATCACGGTTAATGTTGACCTTGATCACTTGGTAGAGGTAATACTTTTAAGGTTTGGCCACTATAAAATTACTGTTCCCTCAGCTCCTTTTCATACTGTATTCTCTGGAATGATATCCATGTACACAGCCCATAAGTAAGGAGTAGGGAGCTATGATCCACCTCCTGGAGGATGATGAATGTACATTGATTATTTAGGATTCTGCATTAGAGATTTGCCTCTTCTTCCTCATGCATTTATTTATGCAATCTTTTATATAAGTATGGACTCATGGATACTTGTTTTACATTTTGTGTTATAATACAGTTCTACTTTATTTTGTTCCGCAGATATTTCAGCTTTAGCTTTTAGAAGCTCTTTCACTTGCCTTCTGTGTTCTTTTGACATATACCGTTTGGTGTATGGTGTGTGTGTTAGGACTTCCTTACTTTCTGAGACTACAAGATGCCATAGACTCATATATTTCCCACCTCAGTAGTAGAATCAGCCATTTCTACAAGAAACATTGCTTTTTTTATTGGAGATTTTTTTGAAACAATTTTTTAATTTAAGTCCAAGTTAACATATAGTATAATAATGACCAGGAATAGAATTTAGTGATTCATCACTTACATATAACACCCAGTGCTCATCTGAACAAGTGCTCTCCTTAATGTCATTCACCAATTTAGCCCATTCCCCCCCCCCCAACCAAACACCCTGCCAGCAACCCTGTTCTCTGTATTTAAGAGTCTCTTATGGTTTGTCTCCCTCTCTGTTTTTATCTTATTTTTTCTTCCCTTCCCATATGTTCATCTGTTATATTTCTTAAATTCCACACATGAGTGAAGTTATATATTTGTCTTTCTCTGACTGACTTATTTTGCTTGGCATAATACACTCTAGTTCTATCCATGTTGTTGCAAATGGCAAGATTTCGTTCTTTTTGATCACCGAATAATATTCCATTGTATATATGTACCACATCTTCTTTATCCATTCATCAGTTGATGGACATTTGGGCTCTTTCTATACTTTAGCTATTGTCAATAGTGCTGCTATAAACATTGGGGTGCATGTGCCATTTTGAATCAGAAATTTTTTATCCTTTGGATAAATACCTAGTAGTGCAATTGCTGGGTCATAGGGTATTTTTTTTATTTTTTGAGCAACCTCCATACTATTTTCCAGAGTGGCTGTACCAGTATGCATTCCCACCAGCAGTGAAAAGGGTTCCTCTTTGTCCACATCTTCGCCAACATCTATGGTTGCATGAGTTGTTAATTTTAGCCATCCTGACTGGTGTGAGGTGGTATCTCATTGTGATTTTGATGTGTATTTCCCTGATGATGAATGATGTTGAGCATCTTTTCGTGTGTCTGTTAACCATCTGGATGTCTTCTTTGGAGAAGTGTCTGTTCATGTCTTTTGCCCATTTCTTCACTGGATTATTTGTTTTGGATTTTGAGTTTGATAAGGTCTTTATAGATTTTGGATATTAACCCTTTATCTGATATGTCATTTGGAAATATCTTCACCCATTTTGTCAGTTGCCTTTTAGTTTTGCTATTGTTTCCTTCACTGTGCAGAGCCTCTTATCTTGATGAGGTCCCAATAATTCATTTTTTGCTTTTGTTTCCCTTGCCTTTATTGGAATGGTTTTAGAAGCAAGGACCTGATAGTCACTAGGTGTGGGTGTTTGTAGGATCTTTCAATATAGGAAGGAACTATATATGTGATACTACCTATATTTGCATATAACCATAAATATTTTTCTATATAATAATCTGTATCTGTATTAAGCTAAACATGAATTCACACAGATGTCTTCAACCTTAATAGTATATTTATTTGCACTGCTTTTCACCCCAGGACTTCACAAGACCTCTGTACCAGGTGTACAACGAACTTACTGGATAATTGTGTGAATAAAAATATTCTCTTCATCATCTTCCCACTTCTGGGCTCCTTTGTTGATTTTTCTTGCACCTTAAATTTAATTGTTCTTTAAAAATACCTTTTGTGTAAAAGAAACTGATATATGGTGCTTTTTTTGTGTGGACACCTGTATCATCAGAAGATATGCACACCTGACTCTCATGAAACCACCTGCTGCAATCTCATTCCAAATGCAAGAGGCTAGGTTTTCACGGTCTGGCTTTACCATTCTTTTATAATCGACTGTCCATTTCTTGTTTTCTCCTCCTTTCAGCCTAGGGTAATTTATCCTAAACTTGAATGTGGCGTGATGATAACTTAGGTTTCACTCGTTAAACCTCAAATGTTTTGCCTAAGCCTTAATGTCTTCTTAATTCCACTCAGAGTCTAGGTTTTTTTTTTTTTTTTTAAATTCAGAAAGATTTGAACACTATACCCACTCTGGTGTATCCATGTTCAAGAGCAGTAGGTGAAGAATAGCCTAATAATAGTATGGACAGCATCACAAAGTTGGAAAGGAAAAAAAAAATAGTGGAAACACATCGCCACTCCATACATTTAGCTCTAGACTACAAATTCCAGTATTGCTATATCTCTTCTTTTCCTCCTTGACTTTTGTTTCCCATAGATTATTTTCCTCCTTGCTGCAAGTTAAATCCTTATTCTTATAAAGCCTTTTGTGTTTTGCCATGGTTTCCTGCAAAGTTCTCGGCAATATGGTCCAATTACCCAAGTCCTCTTCTCTTCCTCTGGTTGCCCTATGTGAACCCTCCAGTATTACACGAAATGCTTGATAATCTGAAAATCAGCCCTGTGCATTCCTAACTCTGCTTTTGCTTTTACATTTTGTCTCCTGGTGTTAGTTTAACAGTTACTCTTTTAACCATCATTTCTCTGTCTCTTTTGTTTCTTTCTGATAGTTTCTAAGATGTTATAACTGAGGTGCTACATTTTACTATGTGTCAGAGAATTGTTTTTGTTTGGCACTAAATGTAACCTCTAAATACAAGGATGCTCTTGAGGTTTCTAAAGCAGCCTCAGTAAGTAGCTGATCTCCATCTCATGTGGGTTTTGAACAAGTTTCGAAGTAACAATTGAGGCCAAAATGTCATCTTTATTATAGGTAAAGGCCAACATGGAGGTTAATTAATTTTAGATTAGTCTGGTAGTGTGTGTGCTAATTACTGAACTCCAGAACTGACCACATTTTCCCTTTTAGGCCCAGACAAGTGGACCTCCCCAGATGAAGAGTCCCTCCTGATAGCAAGGGAGCAGAGTTGCTGACCTGAACATGCTTAGTGATTTTCCTCAAATATACTCAATAGATAAGTCATGGTATTTTGAGGTGGAGTGAATAAAGGGACAGAGATAGAAATAGTATTCTACTGATTTCTTCTCATTTGAAAGAGGGAAAAATATTCCTACTCTGTGTCCTTCTCTAAAACAGCAACAACAACAACCAAAACCAACCAACCAACCAAACACAAAAAAACCCTCCAGTGTCTCTTCATTTCCAGAAAAATCTATCAAGCTATTTTTTTTTCATATATTGCTTCTTTCTAATTTCTATTTCTAGAGTGTCAGATATATATTGGAGCCTCTCAATTCCTTCCATATGTCTCAATTTGTGTGCTATTCGATATTACCCCTTTGCAATGCATTTAGGTAAATTCCTAATACTATTTCCTTACACATTTTGCTATTTGTTACATGTTGAATAAAAATTACTAGTTATGGCAAACACTTATGAATACATGTATCTTCTTCCTTATGAATACAAATTGTATTTTTTGGTTAAGGGGAAGAAACATATGGCCACCTTGAGAAAAATACTCATTTTCGCATCCTTTCTTATAGCTTGTGGAGGTGAGGATATTGAATTTTGAATAATATGATGTAAGCAGAAGTCTATTGGGGGTTTTAGGGGAGATTTGTGTTTGTTAATAATGGAGTTGGTGTGCCTAATTTCATTGAGTTACTGAATCAATTTTAAGAAACCTATCTTTACACTTTGTGATGTGAAAGAAAATCTGGTTTCTTTATTGGCCAATGACCTTTTAACTTCTGTGAACTGTCTTTTAATATTCTTTGTCAAATTTTCTTTAAAAATTGTTTTTTTGTCTTATTGATAAGCAGATATCCTATATGCACTTGGGATACCAATTCTTTGTTAGGTTTATGCACTGCTGATAGTCTCACATTCTGCAGCTTGTGTTTCCATTTTCTATGTAGTATTTGTTCCAGAAACTTCAAATTTAATGTGGTTAAATATGTCAATAGTTTCCTTTTTATATAGGTCTTTTGTGATTATCTAAGAATACTTTATCCTGATGATGGACATAAATCTATTCTACAACTTCTTCCCTCAATTTTAAAGTTTTGCTTTTCTCTGGTTGTTAGGCTGTATAAAATTAATATTTGTGTTTGGTGTGAGGTAAGGTTTATTTTTGGGCTCTCTGTTCCGTTCTAATGATCATTTTGTCTATTTGTACAAGAATATTGCTTTAAATACTATTTATAGTTTTATACTATTAAATACTATTTATAGATTTATAGTTAGGCTTGATCATCTTCAAAAATCTTTTCTTGTCTCTATTGGGCTTTTCATGCTTCCATATGAATTGTTTTAAGATCATCTGCTATAGGGGTGCCTGGGTGGCTCAGTCAGTTAGGCGTCCGACTTCCACTCAGATCATGATCTCACAGTTTGTGAGTTCAAGCCCCATGTCGAGCTCTGTGCTGACAGCTCAGAGCCTGGAGCCTGCTTTGGATTCTGTGTTTCCTCCTCTCTCTGCCCCTCCCATGCTCATTCTCGTCTTTCTCTGTCTCTCAATAATAAATAAACATTATATTTGTTTTTTCTTAAAGATCATCTGTTATAAATTCATATAAAGCTTTGTTGGTCATTTTATTGAAATTGCCCTGATTTCAGAGGTTGATTTGAGAGAATTAGGTTTTATAATATTGAGTCTTCTGTAAGCATGGTATCTCTCTCCATTTATTAAGATGTTTTTTGTTCTTCAGTAATTTTGGTTAATATTTTTGTAGACGTTTCAAACCTTTTTGTGTGATTTTATTCTACTTTGATTTTATTCCAACAAAATGGGCAATATTTTTATTGCTTGCTATTGACAATGGATACTTTTTATATTTCATTTTAAATATGTGCTACTTTTATAGAAGAATGCTATTTAGTTTCCTACGTTGATCTTGTATTCAGAGCTCTTAACAGATACTCTTGCTCTAATATTTGGTCCCTTGAATGTCTTTGATTTTATATATAGACAATTGTACACATTAGTTTTAAGTTCTGCTACATGCTAAGATTATACTGCAGTAGCTAAAAAAATGAAAGGATGTATTTGCAATAAGGAGCCTGGAGGGAGACCGTCTAGGGCAGTGATAGTGGCTCAGTGGTTTCATTGAGGACCAGACTCTCTTAACTTCATGTTTGCTCGTTGTGACAGTATTGCTTTCATCCTCATTATTACAAGATGACCACTGTCCCATGAGGCATAAAGTGAGCATTTGAGTCAGTAAGACGGCAGAAGAATGAAAGGACAACAAACTGACTTGGGCCCTAGGACGCTTACCCTTCTTCAACCTGGAGGGACTGGACTTAAGCAGAATTCTCTATAAGACCTTTTCTTTCCCTCTGTATTAGGAAATACTTTCTTGCCCTGTTGCAGGCAATTCACTTTCCCAGGCAACACCCAAATAACAGTTGCATCCAAGTCCAGATCACCTGGTGTCCAAATGGATTAATTATCCTTCAAAGATTAGGGCTGCTCTTACATTGAGCCCTTGTCCCTATGGAAAAGGAGGTCTAAGAAGAAGATAGACTCAGTACAAATACAGAAAGTACAAATGTGGGATCTTTATCCTTTCCTTTCTGCTAATGCATGCAGTTACTCTCTAGTTATTGACTGAGTTTGTATCTAGCAACGTTGGTAAACTCTCCTATTCCAATATATTTTTTGTAAATTTTTTTGTTTTCTTTGTTATGTCATCTGTAGATTGTGACGTTTATTTCTTGAATTATTTTTATGCTCTTTAATTTCTCTTTAAAAAAAATTAGTGTTTATTTTTGAGATAGAGAGTGAGCATGAGTTGGGGAGGGGCAGAGAGAGAGACACACACAGACTCCGAAGCAGGCTCCAGGCTCTGAGTGTCAGCACAGAGACTGATGGGGGGGCTTGAGCCCATGAACCATGAGATCATGACCTTAGCCTAAGTCGGCGCTTAACCAACTGAGCCACCAGGTGCCCCTTTAATTCCTTTTTCTAATCTTACTAAGTTGGCTAGGATCTCCAGTATAGTAATAGAATTAAAAGTTGGATCCTTGCTGATACCGATTTTTACTATTGAATACAGTGTTTATGGCAGTTTTTTGTGAACACCCTTGATCTTGTAGAGAGCTTTCTTCTTGTCTAAGTGTATAAATAGTTGTGCTTATTAATGTTGAATTTTATTAAATGGGATTTGCCAGTTTTGACATGATTATGACCTTTCTACTTCTGTTTGATAATTCAAATTTATAGTCCTTATAAAAACACAAATTGCTATGATGTATTATCTCTTTTATATGTTGCTGGCTTCAGTTTTTAAATATTTTACTTAGATAGGTCTAAGACTATGAATGAGACTGGCTTGTAGCTTGATTATCTTGTACCACTTATGCTATCATTTATGGTTATAGCAGTATATTATGAGAATTGAGTAATGTTTCTTTTTTGTATTCCATAAAAGAGTGTTAAGTTTGGAGTTAAGGGGCACCTGGATGGCTTAGTCAGTTAAGCGTCCGACTTTGGCTCAGGTCATCATCTCCCGGTTTGTGGGTTTGAGTCCCGGGTCAGGCTCTGTGCTGACAGCTCAGGGCCTGGAGCCTGCTTCGGATTCTGTGTCTCCTCTCTCTGCCCCTCCCCTGCTTGCACTCTGTCTCTGTCTCTCTGTCTCTCTCAAAAATAAATAAACATTAAAAACAATTTTTTAAAATTTGGAGTTAAGAGTTTCTTGATTTTTTAGTCAAATTTGTCTGTAGAACAATTTGGGCTGTTATTTTATTAGTTACTAATAAAACAACTTCAGTTTTAAGGCATTTCTTATAAGAAATTATGTTCTGTTGACCTTTTCAAAATTATTTGAATATTAATTACATATTTGTTTTCTCTACAAACTTCTTGTTAGTACACATTTTTGAATTTTCAAAATGGGATCATGGGGTATGCATTGTTGCACATTGCTTCTTTCCCACGTTAGGTGTATAAGACTCATTCATGTTGACACAGTGCAGATTAGTTTTGATATATGTTGTTTTCCTTACATTATAAGGTAAAATATTTTCTCTTAATTTCCGTTAAGAATTTTCTTAATTCAAACGCATGGCTATCATCTAGGTATATTTGCATTACTGAATTTTAGTAAAATTGCATTATGTTCAGAAAGCATGCATTGAGTGATTTCATCCTTTTAAATTTGTTACTTTGCTTTATGTCCTATTCAAGGTCAATTTTTAGAAAAAGTTCCTTTTATGGTTGAAAAGAATGTATATACTGCAGTTATTGATGTGATATATATATGTAACATTGTATTATGATTCAGTATATTAATTCATAACATATTTGTTAATTCATATTTACAAAATCTTATCTTTTAAGCCTATTCCATCAATAACTAAAAATGGTTTATTAAAATATAACCACTTTTTATTTTTTTTAAATTTTTTTTTTCCAACATTTATTTATTTTTGGGACAGAGAGAGACAGAGCATGTACAGGGGAGGGGCAGAGAGAGAGGGAGACACAGAATCGGAAACAGGCTCCAGGCTCTGAGCCATCAGCCCAGAGCCTGACGCGGGGCTCGAACTCACGGACCGCGAGATCGTGACCTGGCTGAAGTCGGACGCTTAACCGACTGCGCCACCCAGGCGCCTCAAAATATAACCACTTTAAGTACAGATCTATTTCTCCCTTCACTTTTGTCAATTTTGTTTTTATCAGTTTTCATAGATTTTGTTTCCTCATTTATTTAGAAGAAATTTTATTAGGTGCCTACAAATTTAAAATAATTAAATCTTCCTGGTCCATAGGACTATTTACCTTTAAAAAATAAATACTGCAAACTCACCAATTTTAACATATCTGATTTGCTACAATCCACTGCAGTTACTCTCTTTTCCCCCAGTTGATCTTGGTGAAAGTGTTTGTCCCTTGCTTTGTACTTTATCTCACCTAGATGTGGTCGAGCTATTTCTTTTTTAATGTTAAATTTTATGTTGAAAAATAATATGCATCTAAAGATGTACAAATTATAAGTACACATTTCGACAGCTTATCATAAGGTTAAGCTCACCTGTGTAACTAGCATCCAGATCAAGAAAGAGAATTTTAGCAGCATTCCAGAAGCTCCCTCATATCCTCATATGCTCACATATCAATAGTGTTCCAAGAACAACTTGTCCTGACTTCTAACACTACAGGTTACCTTATTTTTTGCAGTTTAATTGCTCTGTGCATCTGTACATTTATTAGCTAGTATTAATGCAGCAAATAGGAAACAAAAGCTCACAAACACTCTACAGAGTTTCACAAGACACATGGCAGGGGAAAAAAGTAACTTAAGAAGGATCAAAGTATCCTAGAGTCTTCATGGATGCATTCCTGGGGAGATAGGGGTCTCATTCCTGGAGAGGGCATGCCTACTGGCATCCCTCGAGCAGAGGGAAGCTTGTTGGTGGGCCCATGGGTGGGTCTCATATCAGGTGGAGGAACCATCATGTCTGGAGGTGGTATTGCTTGACCAAAGAAATGGGTGGTGTCCCCCATCCTGGTGGATACTGAGCTGGGGCTCCAACAATGCTGCCAGTAGTAGCAACAAGAGTAGCTGCTACAGTGCCTCTTCCCTGTGGAAGGCCCCCAACCCCTCGGACAGGCCCTGCTAATCCAGCAGGAGCCCGGGGAAATGGAACACCAGCTGGCATTCCTCTGCCAGATCTTCTTCCAACCTCAGGGCCTCCTGCAACTCCAGCAATGGTACCTGAGAAATGTCTTTGGGCATTTGGGTACCTTTGTGGGGGGGGGTGGTCCTTCCACAGTCATGGAAACCAAATTCTCCCCACACAGCAACACCAAACCCAAGATCCGCTTTTCTTCACGCTCCAGATGCTTCACATTCTTTGGCTTTATCTTCCTGAATTCCTCACAATCACAGAGGATCAGGTTCATATGCTTGTCAAAAGCCTTAAAGGTGCCAATGAAGATTTGGCCATCTTGCAGGATACATCTCATTCTATGGTCAATGTGCTGCTGCAACTCACTTTCCCACAGTCGTAGTTGGTGTTCCAAAACAGCACCAAATCCAATGTCGATTTCAGGATCCTTAATACCTACAGCTTAGTGAAGACTACAGATAAAGGTATGATGCAGGCACTACCACAACCAGTGCAAGTTGGGACAGAAGCTTCAAACAGTTGATAGAACCTGGTGTTTCATGTGGAAATCAGCTACCTAGATGTTCCAATATGACTGTAACCATCTCTTGCTGTCTCAGATGAAAATGCTTGTCTCAGTTCTGGCTGGAAACTTGCCATGGGTACTTGCTGCTGAGATCCCCTTGGGTAAAGCTGACCCTCTTGGTTGCTTAGTGAGGCTGTCCTTCTGTGTTTGACTTGGACTTCCACCTCTGGTACATCCTGTGCTTTTCTGTGGTCTGTCTCCAGTGTAGGCAGTCCCTGGCTGGCTCCCTGGCTTGCACTGTTGGCTGCTCCTCAGAACAGACCGTCAGGCATCTCCGGAGATGACTCCACCTTGCCGCTGTAGGTTACTTTTCCCACCAGCTGTTTAGGGCCACAAACTCCAGCTAACCATGAAACTTGGGCTCCCTGTTAGTGCCAAGGAAGGAAGATAGCTCATACCCAGCCATGAACACTGATACGGTAAATCCTGCAACCTGCTTCTATCACTGAATACCAGTAACTGTTAGGCATGGACACCAGACCCTCATCACACCTGGATAGGCTGGAGATGTCAGAAGGAACATTCTCTTACGTTGTATTGATGTTCTATCACAATGCATGAGAACACCAGAGTAATGATTAGAGTTTTGTTAATGAGCTATCTTGAAGCGCCATGGCCCAAGCATCAGGATCCCCCTGCTGGAGTCTGAAGACTGGTTTTGCCAGGTTGCTCTGCACCTGCCAATCTTGTGGTGGGCAATGGGGGCCACACAAGCCTGCTACTGATCCTGACTTCCTGAGTTTTTCCCCCAATGAATGGTAGTCCAGGAAGCCTTGTGTACCTGCCATCTGGTCATTTGTCTTTATTTGTTGACATTACTAACTTATTGCTGCTGGAAAAATTATCTAAAAATGTTAAAGATCCTACTGGGATATTGATTAGTAAATCCCTCTTTACAGTGCACAACAAGGCTGAATAATTATGGCTTGGCATTACCAGCCCTGTAGGGATTTGGGGCTCTGACAGAGGTGCTCATGGAAACAGCAGGTGGTTTGGCTCAGTTCCTAAGAGGCCGACTGTGTGCTGTCTGCCTGTCTAGCCCCTGTCAGTATCATAGAGATTTGGGGAGAATTTTTACCTTTTAACATATTGTGGGCTTGCCTCGCTTCTGGCTTCCTCCTGTGTCTGTTCCACCATTTCTTGCTGTGATATTTTGGTTCTTTTCACCTTCCAGAAGCCAAATTCCTTACTTTCTGCTTCTGTACTAACACTCCAGTAAAGCCACAGTTGAGCTCCTGCCAGGCCACGTTACTATGTTTATTTTTTTTTTATCTCATTTATCCAACATTTTCATCTGTTTCTAACAGACATAGTTTTAATATTCCATGTTGATCTCCTGTGAATTTTAAGCGTACTTATCTTAAAGTCTCATTTATTTTCTATTACTTGAGTTTTGTGAGCCTCAATTATTTATTTTGTTGCCTTATCGGATTTCCTTTTATTTATTTATTTTTTTTAATTTTTTTTCAACGTTTATTTATTTTTGGGACAGAGAGAGACAGAGCATGAATGGGGGAGGGGCAGAGAGAGAGAGAGACACAGAATCGGAAGCAGGCTCCAGGCTCTGAGCCATCAGCCCAGAGCCCGACGCCGGGCTCGAACTCACGGACCGCGAGATCGTGACCTGGCTGAAGTCGGACGCTTAACCGACTGTGCCACCCAGGCGCCCCTAGAGTAGGCTTTATATCAGTGGCTTAAGACTTCCATCCTACCTAATACAGACACAGCTGGTTACACATAGAAATACTTATGTGTGTATAGAATATGTATACTATACATACAAGCACATATGTAGAGCATTTTAGGGTTTGTGTGTATATGTATTTTTTATGTATATCATGTATATGTTAGTAGACATACGTGTGTTTCCTATCACTGTCAACTGGAAAAGCCTGAGGTGCCAATAACAACTCAGAACTTGGTTTCTAATATTCTCCAATAAAAGAAACCGGGGCTTCTTAGAGAAAAGTCTCATTCTAAAACTGGGGCAGGAAATATACAAGATGAACTGGAGTACCCTAGAGTATCTGCAAGTCAGGAAGTTCTCAAAGCCCTTATTGAGAAACGTATGTCAAAGGTATATGAGAGCCAAACAAAAGAGTTCCTGATGGCCAGAGCTAGAGCAATCTGAGAAAAAAAACAGTAAAGTAGTACTGGATTATAACCCAAAGTATAAATTAACTATTCTGCTATAAATAAATGATTCATAAAGGAATGAAATGGGGAAGAGGCAAATCTGTGCATAAGTAAATGTTTTCTCTTAAGGAGATGGTACCTGACATCCCACCCTTTATGTGTAGGCCATACATAGTGACTTCCTTCCTAAAAGTACAATATGGGAAAGAGAAAAAGAACAAGCCTGTAGTAGAGAGATCTGGCAAACACTGCCTCAACCAGGTGGTTAATGTTAATATCAAGAGTAAGTCATCTTAGTATTAGGTAGGCTTGATATAATGATGAAAATGGTACTTACCCACTGTGGTCTTCCTTTCAAAAAACCATAACTCCAGTCTAATGATTAGAAGGACATCAGACAAGTCTCGATAGAAGGCATCCTACAAAATACCTAACCAGTAGCCTTCAAATCTATTAAGATCATCAAAAGCAAGGAAAGTGGAGAAACTATCACAGCTAAGAGGAGCCTATGGAGATATGGCAACTAAATGTAATGTGATATTATGAATGGGACTCTCAACAGGAAAAGGATGTTAGATAAAAACTAAAGAAATGTGAGTAAAGTATGGAGATTAATTATGTATGAATATTGATTTATTATAAAAAATATAGCATACTAATGTTAGATGTTAATAGTAGGAATAATTGGATGTGGGTTATATGGGAACTCACATACTATCTTCTCTATTTTTTTTTTTTAAATGTATTTATTTTGAGAGAGACAGAGAGAATGTGAGCAGGGGAGGGCAGAGAGAGTGTGAGAATCCCAAGCAGGTTCTTCAGGGTCAGCACAGAATCTGACATGGAGTTCAAACCCATGAAACTGTGAAATCGGGACCTGAGCCAAAATCAAGAATGAAATGCTTAACTGACTGAACCGCCCAGGTGCCCCTATCTTCTCAGTGTTTCTTTAAATTTGAAAGTGTTCTAAATAAGTCTATTTTGAAAAATTACCTGATTTTTTCAGTTGTGGTCTACAATGGATTTACTATTCTTTCCTTTTCATCTATATGTCTATCCTAAGGCTAATACCATAGGGAATTGATAGTATTGAAATCAAGTAGTATAGTCATGTAGGTATAGCCTAAAACTCTTGTTTTTCAAAACTGTTATCACCTACTCCATATTCTTTGTATTTCTTTATAACATTTAAAATTATTTTGCCAAATTCTATTAGAAGCCTACTGAAATCACGGCTGAGATTATAACGAATCTATAATCAGTTTGGAAAGAACTGATGAGATTACTTATACAGTATCTCTAATTCAGGGACAACAATATATCTCTATTTATTTGGGTTTTATTTTCATTTCTCTCTGCCTGTTGTGGGGAGAGAATTCTTCTTTTACCCTCAAGGTCTTTCAGTTGGACTAAGAATTAAATTTACATGAGACAGGTTAAGAGGAGAAAAAAACATCAAGTTTTATTATGTGTGCACAGTGGCCCGATAATTGGACCCAAGGAAATAACCAAGGCAGGCAGTTTTTATACATTTTGGATAAAGAGACCATGAATCTGTGAGAATTTCTAGGATAAGTAAATCAGATGTTTAGGACCTTTAATGAGTAAGGAATTCTAAGCAGAATTTGGGCTGAGGTAGCAGGTGATAAAATAAATTTTGTGTTTACAATTTTCTCAGCTTTAAAGTCTCTATCTCTGGTGATAAGGATGTCTTTTTACTTCGCAGTATAGGGAGGATATTTTTCATATGGGAGACCTGCTTCCTGCTTTCAGGGAGACAGAGGAGCTTGGGTGGTTTTGCATGGGTTGTTTCTTATTTAATCAATATGCCAATGTGGCACATTTTGGGGCAGCCTGCCCTTGGTTCCTACACAATGTCCATAATTTTTTCTAATGCATGTCTTTCATGTCTTTTGTTCAGTTCATTTCTAAGTAATTTTCAAACTATTATGAGATGGATTTAAAAATTTTTATTTTTCAACTGTTGTTAGTATGTAAGAATACAATTGATTTTTGTACATTGAACTTGTATCCTGACACCTTACTAAATTTATTTACTGTAGCCTCTTGTAGATTGCTCAGGATTTTTCTCACAATCATGTCATCTGCTAATAAAGACAGTTTTATTTTTTCTAAAATATTTCTAGCTAGGGGCTCTTTAATTTTTCCATTCTACTCTCAGTTTTCTGAACTTAGGGAGTTTATTTTCTGCTCTATGCCCTGCTTCCAGGCTTCAGGGACCACTGAGGGAAGTGCATTTGGTTAAGACCTGGAGCACATACAGGCCTCTTCCTCAGTTCTTCTGCTTCTCTTTTTTCAGTGGGCTGCTGGCTTGCACTTTGGATTTCAGTGCACTCTTTCTCAGCTTTCGTGTCTTTCTACCAGCCTGCAGCATATTCCAGGACAGTCCAAGGGAAAGAGGCTGCATGTGTGTCTGCAGATTTACTCAATTGCTGGGGCTCCTCAAGGAATCTAATACATATAGCAGCCACTAAAAGCACACTCTACATTCGACCAGTTAACTTCTATGTGAAGATTTCTATGGCGTATTTCTACAGCTCTGGCAGAAATAAAAACATTCATGTTTCTTTCCTTCTAGAGAAGACTCTTTGCTGTTTGGAATCTGTATATATTTCTTTGTATCATCAGGGCTGTAAATGGAAAAAAAAACCTGTGACGTTGTAGCATATCTTACTCTTATTGCTAGGGTGAAAGCAACAGGCCCTTGCAACTTTCTACATTGTAACAAAGGATGGACATCCTCATAGGGATTTTAATTGGTACAGTGAATTGCTAACATAAAACAGAACCAAACTTTTAGAATTGTGCTTGGAACACTGCAAAGGCCCAGTAAATACTATCAATCAGATACCAGATTGGAAAAGTCTTTTCTTCTTTTAATATTCTTCTAGCCATGTGCTAGATTACTTTTTAGTGGGGTGCGTAGGGGTGTGTGTGTGTGTGTGTGTGTGTGTGTGTGTGTGTGTGTGTGAGAGAGAGAGAGAGAGAGAGAGATTTTGCTACACTTTAACATGAAATAAATTGATAGGTTTCACACACAAAAAAGAAAAATGATGAACTGAGTGTGAATTTGCCCTAAGGCATACCCATGGGTAAACCCAATTCATAATTTAATCATACCAAAGTTTTGGTTATAATTTTCTTATAAACTGCATTTTTTAAGAACAGTTTTAGATTTATGGAAAATTATTTGAGGGTAGCGTAGAAAGTTCCCATAACAATACTTACATTTGTATGATAAATGTGTTATAATTAATGAACCAATATTATTATTGACTAAAGTCCATATTTTATTTATATTTCCTTAGTTTTTACCTAATGTCCTTTTCCACAGTCGCATCCATATTACCAATGTAATAAATTATGTTCAGTCATTTGACTTAATTTTTAATAAATTTAATTTCATAATAAGCATTATTTAGTAAGGTTACTTGGAACAAAGTTACTAAAAAGCAGGATTTGCCTGTTAAAAATTTCTCTAAGAATTGCAAATTTATAACTTCATAAACTTTGGTCTACTGTGTCAAGGAAATTTCTTCTTTGACAAAGAATTTGTGACTGTGGTGTCAGTTGCTACTCTGATAACATCCTGGGAAATGTGCATCCTTTCATGTGTGGCCGGTCGCCTGTTCACAGCCCAGACTCTCCTGCCCAAATTTGACCAGATTGGTTTTCCCCAGACTTCACACAATTAGGCTCTGCTGCCAGTTTACAGGATTCGGGTGCGTATACCACCGTGGTATAGGGTAGAACAATATGTGTTACAGAAATGAGGGGAGACAGCTCATCACCTCATAGGCTTCTAGAAACTTTTTCTCAAAAATGAACCTTCAGCCTGTAATCCTCTCTAGTTCTCTAGTATGTGTCTGTGCTTTGTGGGGATCAACATTAGGCTGCCTGTCGGTCTGGATTCCTGGGTTGTGCAGCACATAGGGAGGGCCCATTGGAAACTGGTTACCTGCAACTTTCTCACTCTCCTCGTTCTGAGTTGTCAGCCTCATAAATATTCTTGTAGGCAGATGGAATCCAAATTTCAGTTCAGCACTTCGATATGTATTCATATATCTCTGGCTTCCTCAACTCACTTTATTTCATTTGTGAAATAAATTTTCATCTGTTTTGCACCTTCAAAAATTTTAAATTCCTCGATAACTCCAAAGTCCCATTCCATTTTTACCATGAGTTTGTTGTCAACGTGTTTTCAAAATTATGACATGGATATATAGAAAATGGCATGGATTTTTGTTTAGGTATTTAACAAATGACTACCTTAAAAACTTAAAGTTTTCTTATTATGTGTGTATACTTACTTCTTTAGATAATAATCATATCTTGTGAAAATATTTTTCAAAATCTATTTTTCTTGTAATATTGAAGAGACAGTATTTCTCTTTTTTTTATTTAAAACATTTTTTTAATGTTTCTTTATTTTTGAAGGAGAGAGAGACAGAGTGTGAGTGGAGGGGGGGTGCAGAGAGAGAAGGAGACACAGAATCCGAAGCAGGCTCCAGGCTCTGAGCTGTCAGCACAGAGCCCAATGCGGGGCTTGAACTCACAAACTGTGAGATCATGATGTGAACTGAAGTTCGATGCTCAACCGACTGAACCACCCAGTCGCCCCTAAGAGACAGTGTTTCTAAATACAGTTAGAAACATGAAAATAGATACTCGAGTCTTTTTTACATTAGTGGGAGGGTCTTTTTTAATTTTAGTATACACATAGGGTTGAATTTTGCTTTGAGATGATGTATTATCATATTCAGTACATAGCTTATATTTTAACTTAACCAAGATATTTTTAAATGAGTGAATGCTGAATATTGCCAAACATCCATTTATTTAAAAATTTCTTATCAGTATTTATTGAGATGCTTTGTGTGTATAAATTTTTTCTCTTTTGGATATATTTGGTTTAGGGTGTCTCAGTGGTTCATTTGGTTAAGTGTCTGACTCTTGATTTCAGCTCAGGTCATAATCTCGTGGTTCATGAGTTTTGAGCCCCACATCGGGCTCCATGCTGGCAGTGCAGAGCCTGCTTGGGATTCTCTCTCTCTCTCTCTCTCTCTCTCTCTGCCCCTCCCCTGCTCACACTCCCTTGCTCTCTCTCAAACATAAATAAGTGAACATTTAAAAAAAAATAGTGCGATCATAAATAGTTCATCAACCAAAAGATACTGCAAAAACCCACTCTTGAATTTTTTATGTCAAACATTATTTTCATGTTTTGTATATGAAAACTGATGTTTGTAAAGAAATAAGATAGCAAAATATAGGCAGGTTATGATAAATATGCTAATTTTGGAGGGAATATTAGAGCATATTTTAATGTATTGACAGAATTGTTTTTCTTTTTAACATATTTGATATTTGTTTCTTACAAAGAAACTTGTTTTATATATTACTATGAGATAATCTCACTATTATAAAACATGGATGGAAGGAATCCAAATTACAACTATGCAACCAAAGAGATTTGAGAATTTACATAAATAACAATTGTATGTTATTTTTAAATTTTTTTTTTCAACGTTTATTTATTTTTGGGACAGAGAGAGACAGAGCATGAACGGGGGAGGGGCAGAGAGAGAGGGAGACACAGAATCGGAAACAGGCTCCAGGCTCTGAGCCATCAGCCCAGAGCCTGACGCGGGGCTCGAACTCCCGGACCGCGAGATCGTGACCTGGCTGAAGTCGGACGCTTAACCAACTGCGCCACCCAGGTGCCCCCGTATGTTATTTTTAAAATTGGCATTGGAATCTTCTGACATTAAAGTAAAATCCATTTTGAATTAATTGAAGTTCATTTTAATTAAAAATTATAGTAAGATCACAATGTTACCTACTTGATCAAGTTAATAATGGAATCATAGAAACTGATAAAATAAAGCACAATTTAATATTAAACCCAAGAAGCTTACATGTCGACTTTATAAACTTTGCACAAATATACCACTTTATCACTAGATTAATCAGCTGATTACCTTAGCTAATTTTTAATATTTAGTGGCTCAAACAATTCCAACAGCACTACAAGAAATAGATTGAGTAAAATGAGCCACAGTGAACTGAGCTTTCTGCTTTTATCTGTGTTGACAAGTCCGATCATGGGTTAGTGTAAGAATGTTTAAATATTAATTTCAGTTAAAATTCAAAATGGACTTTACAGGGTGCCTGGGTAGCTCAGTTGGTTAAGCATCTGATTCTTTTTTTCAGTTCAGGTCATAATTTCATCGTCATGAGATTGGGTCTGGCTTGGTGCTCTGTGCTGGGCATGGAATCTGCCTGAGATTCTCTCTTTCCCTCTTTCTCTGTCCCTCCCCTTCTTGCATGTACGCATGCACCCTCTTTCTCTCTTAAAAAAATCAATACTTACAAAGTCAAAACAAGAAAACCTGAAAACATTGATAAATAAAAATAAGATAGAGAAATTAGGTTGGTGATCTTTAGATTTCCTTCCAAATCAATTTCTCTGCTATATGATCGTTAAATGATCTAATGACATTGCAATTTCTTAGGGCTGCATTTAATCTCCATTGTGTGCCATTATGATCCATTTAAAAATTTTCGGGAGCTGATATTTGGTTGACTTGTATATCAATTTGAATTAGGTAGTTTTCTGAAAAAGTTGTATGTTTGTAATTTCCAGCATTTCTGTGATTTTTTTAGCTGTGGGTATTATCAGGTATTACTTTAACAGCAGGATTTATTCAAATAATTTTCAATAATAAAGCGACATGGTGTGTTCAAATTATCCTAATGTTCATCTAAGTATAGATTTATGGATAAGAAATGTTTTAGAGATTATATGCATGATCCTCTGAATCAAAGCAACCAAAGTAGAGTTAACACTTGGGAATTTCATTCTTACTATAATTTGAATGCATTTAGACATACTGCGATTTCTGATGAAGCTGTTATTAAACATGGCGTTAAGATCTCAGTGGCTTTCTGTTTCCAACCAAGTAGGATTAATTGGTATGGAAATTATTCTCCCATGTAAAACAGCTAAAATACTGGACAAAATATGAGAGCTATTTTTCAGACTTTGACAGCAGGCAGTGCAAGACTGGTCACTGCAAGAGGGGGAATGTATAAAGTGAATTCTACACTTACCCTAGCTTTCTGGCTGAAGACAATTTTTGGTCTGCAGCAGAAGGGATATGGAAGATGCTATGTCTGGAGGTTAACTACACTGTTTATAACAAATGCTCTCTTGAAAAGAGACTTGAGGGGCCCAACTCCATGGCTGCCATAGTCTAAACCTTACAAATTATAATTCCACTTCTCCATACATGTACATGGAGCAGCTCCACATGGGTCTATCTTCTTGAGGGGGAACTTAGAAGAGAGGGCTTAGTGAACTAACTTCAGACTCTGCCTTTGAGGTTGGTTTTGGGGCCTATGCAAGTACTCACTGTCTCCTTCCACCACTGTCCATTATAAATCCTCCTCACCCTTAGCTTTTATCTGTATGTCATGTTGGCTTACCTGGTGGTATGACCCAAACTGTCATTCTTGAAGGATCTCAGCCCTTGGAAACTACTTACTTTTTAGGCGTTGTCCTTTCAGTTATAATGGGCAAGGGAGTCCGAAGAGATAACCAAGTGGATCAATGGAATTTTACACATTCTTTCCCACTTAGTAAAAGCAGCCCTACCTCCTCTTCATGATCAAGGCAAATTATCTCTTCCAAGATATTGAAGTCTTTTCTTGCTTGCTGGTTTCCAGACAAGAGAAGTTCAAAATGCTGGAAGGACAGCCATAGCTTATGGTTCAAAAAAACCCTCACTGTGTTTTTTTGTTTTTTTTGTTTTTTTTTTTGGCAGGTGTTCACCCCACCATAGGAGTCAGGACCTCTAATTCTACAAAACCCAGAGAGGTGGATGAAAGCACAAATTCCCCCAGTAAGTCATTGGGAAACATGGTGAGTGGGACTACTTAACACGTCAACGTTTGATTCCTAGGCCCACATAGTCTTTCTTCTACAGAGACAACCACCTAGAGCTTTTAGCTGTAGTTTGTGTACTGCATTCTGGAGGGACATTCTGTCCATTACCATATGTACACCCATATGTTTCCACTTCAGAACTCTTTGTGTCCAATATTCCAGTGTTTTCCTTCCAGGTTCCTGGCCAGCTGGCCAGGCTTCTGGTCACTTTCCAGGAATCTATATATAGTTTCCATCTCTGCCTACTTTTCTTTCCACACAAAGTGGATGCCAGGTGCACCATTTAAAGGTCATCCATTGGGAATATTTTCCCTTTCATTGTCTCTCAAAGTCACCCCTGCATGTGGCTATAATTCAGCTGCCATTCATTTTCAGCTTACATCCATATACTAACTTGAACTATCTGAAATCCAAGCTCAGAGCTTTTTCTTCTTTTTCAGCTGCACCTATAGAACACTCCCACACACATGCCTGTAAATAGGACCTCAATGTGGGGTGCTGGTACAACTCTATGGGGTGAAATGGGGTCTGGGTTATCTACTCATGTATTCTTTTAATTGACTACTGCTTACAATATCCATATTTATGACTCGGCATGTCAACATAATCCAGCTCAAATGGATAGTGTGGTCACGTGTTGAATTAATGTTCCATTGCCATGTTATCAGGGTCGGGAGCATGCCAGGATTTGTTTTTCAAAAGGCACCTGATTCACTGCTGCAGATGGAGTAGGCTTATTGCAGAACCCTGCACAACCTAACAATCTGCACTGTAATTATCTTAATGGAGCCTGACATAAACTTAACACTGTATCTCAATAGCCCTGCCACATCTGAGTCCATAGATTCTGCCCTGTTGTATAGCCTAAGTGGAAAATATGCTTCCAGCACAGTTTGAATCTGCTATAGGGCTCTTTTTGCTCCAGGCTCTACTCAAGCTGACAGCTTTTAGTGTCAATGCAACTGACACTAGGTGTGCAATGAATTGCCTCCAGAATGTAAAGATGCCTACCATTATCGTGCTGCTTCCTTTAAATTAAGGAGGGCATGCAAGATGCAGAAATTTGTCTAATAAATACTAATTCTGAGGTGATGCCAGTGGATTCCTCACCAGTGGACTCCTAGGGAATTAATCGACTCTTCATTTGGTTCATCTCCTATTTTCTGAAGCACAGTTTGACCAGGATTTCCAGTGTGTTAGCCGCCTCTTACTCTTTCTGACTAGACATCATAGATATCATGGTTTAGGATTTTGTTCACCCAAAACTGTAGGCTCTTTGAAAGCGGGGATCATGGTTTCTCCTTCCTCTATATAGCTCCCAACCTGGTAGAGGGCTCAGTAGAGCAGCTCAATAAAAACTTGTCAAATAACTGGCTGTTTCTTAAAACTGCAGTTAGAAGTCTCTAAGCCATTTTTTTTCTGGATGTCTCCCTTTTTAAGGAGTAATTTTTTTCCTGGAATATCTGAGAAAGTACAAAAGCTATTTCTCCATCTGCAGTGTAAGCCCAGTTATTACTGTGGAAGATAACAGTTTTTGGTTTGTATGGTTATAAGCATGGGTACTATGTGATAATATTATGTCCAAGTAAAAATTTTTGGTAGAATGTTATTTTACATTAATTACATTAATGTAAACCTTCTTTCATGTTCTCACAAGCATACCTGAGATAATCAGCCGAAGCTTGAAAAATATCCACTTTGTTTTAAAGTGACAGTGTTAATGTATTTGGTTGCACTCTAGTGTTTCCCTTGGGCTGAAAACATGTTGTTGAACATTTTAGCTTTCTAACCTGTAAACAAATAAAAAAAAGTGTTTAATTCCCTAGGGGGACATTTTATTTCTGAAGTTTTATGAACTGCTCTCTGTTTTCTCCTCAGGACCCACAGCATTTAAGTGGCTAGTGCTATATAACCTATAATGTGGGGAAACTATGAGATGAGGAGATTCAAAGTTATTTTTTTCTTATTTATCTCTCTCTCACGCACACAGAGGAAGTTTCAACACTTAGTTTGACATTGAAAGTACAGTAAAACCTTGGATTGGGAGTGACTTGTTCTGCGGGTGTTCTGCAAAATGAGAAAACATTTCTAAGAAATTTTACTTATTAGATAAACAAGTGATGTCTTGCAATGTGAGTAGCATGTGATGCCAAATATCACATGATCACAACTGAGCGAATGGTTCTGATCTTTCTCTCTCGCTGTGGGATTATGGGTGATCATCTCCCATGCTCAGATGCTTATCTCTGGCTGCGGTATTTGGCAGAAATCAATGATTTTTCTGGATGTTGGAATGTGCCCACAACTGGTATTAGTGTATTTTTTTGTTACTTCAAAGCACCTATGGACAGTCCTTTGCTTTTCCATACAAGAGTAAGGTTAGGAATGCTTTGCTTCATTCCAGGTTAGCCTGCTTCCAGATATGCTTCCCTCTGCTGTCTTATTGCCTGCTACATTAAATACAGTATATGATAAGAGTTTATTAATACTGTACTATAGTCAACATCCATTAGTGATAGAGAAAGTCGTCCTACACAATAGCCCTCCTCTCTTGTCTCCTTCACACAAGCCATGAAGGTTTTCAAAGGGAAGTGCAGGTTCATTTGTTTATATTTCTTTATATTTTGTATTTTCTTTTCTATTTTGTATTAATTACAGTATTGTAATCATTTTTATATGAATATTTTGGGGTTGTGGAATGAATCATCAGAGTTTCCACTTTTTCTTATGGGGAAATTCACTTTGATACACAAGTGCTTTGGATTACAAGCATGTTTCTGGAATGAATGATGCTTGCAAAGTGAGGTTTTACTATATATATATATGTATATATACATATGTGTATATATATGTGTGTGTGTGTATATATATATATATATATATATAGCTATATATATATGGACCTTGCCTTTTGAGAGCTTACAATTTATAAGAGATGAGACATTTCATAAATAAGATCAAAACTAGTAATTTAAACTGCATGCGACTAGGGGCACCTGGGTAGCTCGGTTAGTTAAACGTCTGACTCTTGCTTTCAGCTCAGGTTATGATCTCATGGTTTGTGAGTCTGAGCCCTGCACTGGGCTCCACACTGACAGTACAGAATCTGCTTGGGATTTTTTCTCTCCCTCTCTCTCTCTGCCCCTCCCCCCTTTCTCTGAAATTAAATAAATAAATAAATAAGCAAATAAACAAACTACACGTGACTAATGCAAAAATCCCATAGTCCTATAGAGGCAGGGAGGTTATTTCTAGCTTTATTTATCCCTGAAGATTTAATAGAAGAGGTGGCTAGCTCTTGGGAAGTGGTTAAAATGGCCAGAAGTGAAGAGAAAAAGAAAATTCCTTCCAGAGATTGCCCTGTAGCCATGAATGCATGACATGGGAAAGTAGGTACTTTAACAGTGTTTAACTGGCAATACATTGCAGACTGTGTTGGTAAGGGTGGTTGCAAACACAACCGTTACATAAAATAAGGAGAGAGCATCCGGGACAGAAGAGGAGTCCAAGTGTACCAAATTCTTGCAGGGGGAACATCTCAGAGATGGGAATAAAGGAAAAGTGGATTCTGGGTTCTAAAGTGAAGAGGAGGAAAGGGATGAGGTTTAGATCAGATGAATTCAGTCTTATGAGTAGGTTTGGGGCAAAGTCATCTAAGAGTGGGTAGAGATAAAAAGATTTAACCCTGGATCAATAGTATCTATTTTTCTTTTTGCCTTAGGCTCCAATATGGGTTGGCATGGTACTTTCACTGATCTTGTCTTTATATAAACGTCAATAATTCTGTTCATGATGGAACTTTCAGCATTAATTTGGATGTTTTTAAACATAATGCACTAAAATACTACCTCTCATAATTATTGAGTTCTTTGACACCTCATTAAACTTTGCATCAGAGACATTTACCTTGACTACAGTCCCAGCCTGGATAAAGAAGAAATGGGAATAAAAAAAGAATGATTTCTGCTTTGGAAAACTGGATAGCAATTCATACATAATAAACTAGCATATTATATGGGTGCATGTTGTTAGTGAACATCAAGTATAACAGGGTTTTTAAAAATTGTGCTAAAATTTTTCACATAGCTAGAACAAACAATCCTAAAATTTGTATGGAACCACAAAAGACCCTGAAAGCCAGAACATTCTTGAAAAAGAAAAGCAAAGCTGGAGGCATCACAATTGCAGACTTCAAGTTATATTACAAAGCTGTAGTGATCAAAACAATATGGTACTGGCATGAAAACAGACACATAGGCCAATGGAAAGAATAGAAAACTCAGAAATGAACCCACAACTATATGGTCAACTAACCTTTGACAAAGGATAAAAGTATCCCTAATGGAAAAAGTCTCCTCAAAAAGTGGTGTTTGGAAAACTGGACAGCAACCTGAAAAAGAGTGAAACTGGACCACTTTCTTATACCATACACAAAAATAATTTCAAAATGGCTTAAAAACCTAAATATGAGACAGGAAACCATCAAAATCCTAGAGGAGAACATAGGCAGTAAGTAAGCTCTTTGACATCAGTTCATAGCAACTTCTTACCAGGTATGTCTCCTGAGGCATGAAAAACAAAAGCAAAAATAAACTACTGGGACTTCATCAGGGTAAAAAGCTTCTGCACAGCAAAGGAAACAATGAACACAACTAAAGGCAACCTTCAGAATGGGAGAAGAGATTTGCAAATGACAAATCTGATAAAGGGTTAGAATCTAAAATATCTAAAGAACTTTTGAAACTCAACACCCCAAAAATGAATAATCCAATTAAAATATCAGGAGACATGAACAGACATTTTCTAAAAGAAGACATACACATGGCCAACAGACACCTGAAAAGATGCTCAGCATCACTTATCAGGAAGATGCACATCAAAACTAAAATAAAATATCACCTCCCACCTACCAAAATGGCTAAAATCAACAGCACAAGAAACAACAGGTGTTGGTGTGGATATGAAGAAATGAGAATTCTCCCACACTGTTGGTAGGAATGCAAACTGGTGCAGCCACCCTGGAGAACAGTTATGGAGGTTCCTCAAAAAATTAGAAATAGAGCTACGCTACAATCCAGCAATTGCACTATTAGGTGTTTATCCAGAGGATACAAAAATACTGATTTGAAGGGATACATGCACCCCAATATTTATAGAAGCATTATTAATAATAACCTAATTAGGGAAAGAGCCCAAAGGCCCATTAACTGATGAATGAATAAAGAATATATAATTTATACATATCCAGTGGAACATTAGCCATAAAAAAAGAATGAAATCTTACCATTGGCAATGATATGGGTGGACCTCGAGTGTATGGTGCTAAGTGAAATAAGTCAGTCAGGAAGACAAATACCATGTGATTTCACTCATGTGGAATGTAAGAAACAAAACAGATAAACATTGGAGAAAAAAAAAAGATGCAAACCAGAAGACAGACCCTTAGCTGTGGAGAACAAACTGAGGGTTGCTGGAGGGAAAGTGAGCAGGGGTATGGATTAAATGGGTGATGGGTATTAAGGAGGGCACTTCTTATGATGAGCACTGGGTGTTGTATGTACGTGATGAATCATGAAATTCCACACCTGAAACTAGTATTACACTGTATGTTAACTAACTGGAATTTAAATAAAAACATGAAAAAAATTGTGCTAAAAATATAGTATAAAATTACCATCTTAACCATTTTTAAGGGTCCAATTCAAAGGTGTTGACCTATATACTCATGTTGTTGTATAACATCTCTGGAACTTTTCTCACCTTGCAAAACTGAACTCTATGCCATTTAACAATACTCCCTCTTTCTTCCTCCCCTTAGCCCCTAGTACCTGACATTCTACTTTTTGTTTCTAATCAGTATGACTCCTTTAGATTCCTCATATAAGTGGAAGCATAGAATTTGTCTTTTGTGACGTACTTCACTTAGCATAATGTCCTCAAGATTCATTCATGTTGTAACATGTAACAGGATTTCCTTTCCTTTTAAGACTGAATAACATTCCATTGTACTATTTGCTGTTGATGGGTATTTGGATTGCTTCTAGTGGGCTATTGTGGATGAGGTCGTTGTGAACATGATGTGCAAATGTCTCTTCAAGACACAGCTTTCGACTCTTTTGGATAGACATTTAGAAGTGGTATTGCTGGATCTTACGTTAATTCTATTCTTAATTTTTTTTTTAAGGAACTGTTATACTGTCTTAGAGGTAAAGTGAGTTTTGCCATTTCATAATCCCACCGAAAGTGCACAGAGGTTCCACGTTTTCTATCCCTTTCTATATCTTCAGCAGCACTTCTGCCTATTTAGGTTTTTGGCTCAGTTTTTAATCACACTATTTACTTTTTTGTAGTTGAGTTATAGGAGTTCTTTGTATATTATGGATATTAACGCTTTATCAGATACATGATTTGCCAATATTTTCCCCTACTCCATAGGTTGGTTGTCTTTTCACTGGATTGATTGTGTCCTTTGCACAGAAGTTTTTAAGTATAATGTAGCCCCATTTCTCTATTTTTGCTTTTATTTCCTATGCTCTCAGTGTCAAGTCCAAGAAATCTTTGTCACATTCAATGTCATGAAGATTTTCTTTATGTTTTATTCTAGGATCTTATAGTTTTTGGGTCTTTCATTTAGGTTTTTAATCCATTTGAGTTAATTTTAGTATATAGTTTGATCCAACTTTGTCTTTTAATAACTGTAGCTTTGTAATGTTTTAGGGAATAAGGAAGTGTGAGACCTCCAACATTGTTCTTTTTAATGCTTGCTTTGGTTATTTGTAGTCCCTTGAAATTCTAAATGTATTTTAGAATAGATTTTTCTTCTTGAAAAAATTTGATAGGGATTGCATTGATTCTTAGATCACTTTGGGTAGTATGGACATTTTAACAATATTATGTCTTCCAGTCCATGAACACAGGATGTCTTTCCATTAATTTGTGTCTTTTTAAACTTGTTTTATCAATATTTTGTAGTTTTCAGGCTTTCATCTTTTTTTAAAAGTTTGTTTACTATTTTGAGAGAGAGATCACATATCCATGAGGGAGGGACAGAGAAAGGAGATTCCACTCTGTCAGCGCAGAGCCGGCTTGGGGCTCAATCTCAACAGTGAGATCATGACCTGAGTTGAAATCAAGAGTCAGACACTTAACCAAGTGAGCCCCTCAGGCACCCTAGGCTTTCACCTTCTTGCTTAGGTTCATCCATAAGTATTTTATGCTTTCTAATGCTATTATAAATGACATTTTTTTCTTAATTTCCTTTTTGTATTATTGATTGCTAGTATATAGAAACTCAATTGATTTTTGTGTATTGATTTTATACCCTGCAACTTTACTGAATTTGTTTATTAGTGTACTGACCGTACACTACAAAGTACTATGGAGTTTATATTTGATAGCAGTATGGCGCAGGGGATGAGACTAGTCCTTTGGAACCCCACACTGGTCAGACTACATATGAAAGACTGTATCTGGTTATGCTTTCAACTTAAGAGGGACTTTGGCTAAATAACCAATATTCTGGAATTCCAGGATTGTATTATCTGCTTTTATATAATGACACTATTTTTATGGCAGAAGAAGCAGATTTTACATCTGTTACTGTAAACAATAGAGGACACATTACTAGGTAGATATTTACCAGAAATAATCTATACTTAAGGAATTCACTCATTTTAAGAATTGTCTAATGGGGGATACCTGGACGGCTCAGTCGGTTAAGCGTTCAACTTTGGCTCAGGTTACGATCTCACAGTTCATGAGTTCAAGCCCCGCATCTGGCTCTCTGCTGTCAGCACAGAGCCTGCTTTGGATCCTCTGTTCCTCTCTCTCTCTGCCCCTACTCTGCTCATGACTGTTTGCTCTCTCTCTCTCTTTCTCTCAAAAATAAATAAACCTTAAAAAAAATAATTGTCTAATGGAATGAATTAACTCAAAAAACTATAAGCCTCTTACCTCCATTAGCTTCCAAACTTAGATTATAAAATCACATAATGTTGGAATATCATCAATCTGTTGAAATATTTTCATTAATAATTTGCCAATAATTGATATATATCAGTAAAACTGAAATTTGATATATCTATTTTATTTTGACATATATTAGATAAATCCATGTTTTTTGTGATTTACACTTTTTTTTTAAAGTATACTTGGCACACAATGTTACATTAGTTTCAGGTGTACAACGTAATGATTCAACATCTGTAGACATTATGCTGTGCTCACCACAAGTGTAGATAACCTATGTCATCACACAACACTATTACAGTATCATTGACTGTATTCCCTATGTAGTGCCTTTTATTTCCGTGACTTACTCATTCTATAAATGGAAGTCTATGTCTCTTTCTCTCCTTCACTCATTTAGCCTATCCACCCCCACTTCCCTCTGGCAACCATCAGTTTCTCCTCTTATAGGTCTGATTCTGCATTTTGTTTGTGCATTTGTTTTGTTTTTTAGTTTCCACAAGAGTAAAATTTTATGTTTGTGTTTCTCAGTCTGACTTATTTCACTTAGCATAATACCCTTAAATCCATCCATGTTGTTTCAAATGGCATGATCTCATCCTTTTTTATATCTACATAATATTCTGTTGCATTCATGTGTGTGTGTGTGTGTGTGTGTGTGTGTGTGTGTACATATAGACCACATCTTTTTTTTTAAATTTTTTCTTTTTAATGTTTATTTATTTTTGGCAGAGAGAGCATGAGCGGAGGAGGGGCAGAGAGAGAGGGAGAGACAGAATCGGAAGCAGGCTCCAGGCTCTGAGCTGTCATCACAGAGCCCTACCCAGGGCTTGAACTCACAGACCATGAGATGATGACCTGAGCCGAAGTCAGACGCTCAACCGACTGAGCCACCCAGGCGCCGCACAGACCACATCTTTATCCATTCATCTATCAGTGGACACTTAGGTTGCTTCCATATCTTCACTATTATAAATAATGCTTCAATATCTGTAAAAGCATATATATCTTCTCAAATTAGTGTTTTTGTTTTCTTTGGGTGAGTATCCAGTAGTGGAATCACTGGATCATATGGCATTTCTAATTATTTATTTGTTTGCTTATTTTTTATTTTAGTTTTAGAGAGTGCAAATGGGGGAGAGGGGCAGAGAGAGAGAGAGAGAGATAGAGAGAGAGAGAGAGAACCTTAAAGCAGGCTCCACACTCAGTATGGAGCCTGATGTAGGGCTTGATTCCAGAAACTTGGGATCATGACCTGAGCAGAAATCAAGAGTTGGATACTCAGTCAACTGAGCCGCCTAGGCACCTTTCTATTTTTAATTTTTTGAAGAAGCTCATACTATTTTCCACAGTGCTGCACCAATTTATGTTCTCACCAACAGTGCATAAGGGTTTCTTTTCTCCACACCCTTGCCAATACTTACTTTTTGTCTTTTGATTCTAGCCCTTCTGACAGGTAAAATGTGATATTTCATTGTGGTTTTGATTTGCATTTTCCTTTTGATTAATGATGTTGAGCATTGTTTTGTGTGTCTTTGGCCCTCTACACATCTTCTCTGGAAGAATTCTATTCAGGTTCTTTGTCCATTTTTTAATGAGATTATTTTTGTTTTGGTGTTGATTTGTATAAGTTCTTTATATATTTTGGATATTAATATCTTATTGGATATAGCATTTGCTATAGCATTTGCTATCTTCTCCCATTCAGTGGGTTTCCTTTTTGTTTTGTTGATGGTTTCCTTCGTTGTGCAAAATCTTTTAGTTTGATATAGTCCCAATAGTTCATTTTTGCTTTTGTTTCTCTCACCTTAGAAGACAATCCTAGAAAAATGTTGTTATGGTTTATGTCAAAGAAATTATTGCCTGTGTTCTCTTCTAGGATTTTGATAGTTTCCTGTCTCACATTTAGGTCTTTCATCCATTTTGAATTTATTTATGTGTAGGGATCCAGTTTCATTCTTATACAGGTGACTGTCTAGTTTTCCTAGCACCATTTATTGAAGAGACTGTCTTTTCCCGGTTGTATTTTCTTGTCTCCTTTGGCATAGATTAATTGACCATCTAAGTGTTGGTTTATTTCTGGGCTCCCTATTCTGTTCTGTTGATCTATGACTCTATTTTTATGCCAATTCCATGCTGTTTTGGCTACTACCGCTTTGTAGAATATCTTGAAATCTGGGATTGTGACACCTTCAGCTTTGTTCTTTCCTAAGATTTCTTTGACTATTCAGGGTCTCTTGTGGTTTCATACAAATTTTAGTATTACTTGTTCTAGTTCTGTGAAAAATGCTATTATTATTTTGATAGGGATTGCATGAAATCTGTATGTAATCTTTGACTAATATGGACATTTTAACAATATTTATTCTTCCTATCCATGAGCATGGAATATCTTTCCATTTGTGTCATCTTCCATATTCTTCATCATTATTTTATAGCTTTCAGAGTCCTGGTCTTTTACCTCTTTGGTTAAGTTTATTCCTAGATATTTCATTATATTTGGTGCAACTGCAAAGAGAATGGTTTTCTTAATTTCTCCTTCTGCTACTTCACTATTAGTGTAGAAATGCTACTGATTTCTGGGTGTTAATTTTGTATCTAGCAACTTTACTGAATTCATTTATTATTTCTAATTTTTGATTGAGTCTTTAGGATTTTCTATGTACAGTATTATGTTATCTACAAGTAGTGGCAGTTTAACTTCTTCCTTACCAAATGGATGCTTCTTTTTTCTTATTGCTGTGGCTAGGACTTCTAGTACTGTGTCTAATAAAAGTGATGACAGTGGACATCCTTGTCTTGTTCTTCATTTTAGAGGAAAAGCTCTCATTTTTTCACCATTTAGTATGATGTTAGTCTTGAGTTTTCAATGTGGCCTTTATTATGTTGAGGTATATTTCATCTAATGCCATTTTGTTGAAATTTTTTTCATGAATAGATGTTGAATTTTGTCAAATGTTTTTTCTTCATCTATTGAGATTATCATATGATTGTTTATCCTTCATTTTGTTAATGTGTATCACATTGATTTATGAATACTGAACCATCCTTACACTTCTTCAATAAATCCCACTTGATCATGATGAAGGGGATCTTTTTAATGTATTGTTGTATGCAGTTTGCTAATATTTTGTTGAGGATTTTTGCATTTATAACAGTTTTTGACCTATAGTCCTCTTTTTTTGTGGTGTCTTTGTCCAGTTTGGGTATCAGGGCAATGCTGGCTGGCCTTGTAGAATGTGTTTGGAAGGTTTCCTTCTTTCCCAGTTTTTTTGTTTGTTTGTTTGTTTGTTTTGTTTTTTTTAAAATAGTTTGAGAAGAATAGATATTAACTCTTTTTTAAATGGTTGGTAGAATTCACCTGTGAATCCCTCTGATCCAGGACTTTCATTTTTTGGTACTTTTTTTTGATTACCAATTCAATTTCATTACCTGAAATCAGTCTATTCAGATTTTCTATTTCTTCTCGATCCCATTTTGGAAGACTGTATGTTTCTAGGAATTGATCCATTTCTTCTAGGATGTCCAATTTGTTGGTGTGTAATGTTTCATAGTACTCTCTGTAGCCCTTTGTATTTCTATGATATAAGTTGTTCTTCTCTTTCACTTCTTATTTAAGTCCTTTCTCTTTTTTTCTTGATGAGTCTGGCTAAGGGTTTACCAGTTTTGTTTATCTTTTCAGATAAATGCATGTTTTATTTTATAAATGCATGTAATTTTAAGGGGTTCATTTATGAAGTGGATATGAATACAAATTTATATGTTCATATAAAATATATTAAGAAAACAGGGATCTGAAAATTAGTGGTTTAAATAAAAAATTGAAAGTTTCTAATCTCTAATACCCAAAGCCTGTAATGTTAGGTTTTATTTATTTTCAGACTGGTTTTAGAAAAAAAAAAAAAAAAGAAATTCTATTTATTTCACTATTATAAGGATTCTCAAAAAACTTTCAAATGGTCAGCTAGAATTTACATATTTATTTGGGTACTAATTTTGTTCCAAGAATGACAAAATTATGTGTATAAAAGTAAAAGGCAAAGAGAAACAGCTCATGTGGCAATTGCTGTGTGATATCACTGTGGACAAAAACTATTGGTTTGTCACAACTTGGAGTTATTTAGCTTGTAAAATTCCAGTGTTTACTTCTGTATGGCAGCTGAGTGGTGATGTGTATAATAAAATCCTGAAATACTGGAATGCTTACTCATTTTCCACTATTTCTGGTTTAAGTAATAAAAATTATGGCTTAGTGATTCTGCCTGAAATATTCACGTAAACACTCTTCTCCCCAGCTCCATTCTTCCCTCCCTGGCACCCATGACAGCTGTGTTGACTTTACAGTTGGTAATTTTAAGAATGTGCTGGGGAAAGGAACATGGGAATAAAGGAGAACATTTTCTCTGTTCAGCCTTGGCAGATGTCTGGAATTCATGCCCAGTGAACTTATATTCAGTGTAGGGAAATATGTCATCAAGAAGATAATTTTGTATTAGAAATTTCACAGATGTAGAGGAAAAAACTACCTGCATGCTCTTTTTGCTGTGAAAGAATAGCATCTGCCTTATTGATGTTCACACATTTTCAGTGGTGGCCACCACAGTTACCGGGTCTTTTTAGATATGCCTTTCTTTCCCAATTCTTTCCCACTTCCTCATTGAACTCCATACTTCTGGCAGCCTGTTGTGATACTGAGGTGGGCTCTACTGGCCACAGAGTCTTTATTGTGTCTTGCGAATATCTTGTGTCTTCTGACACAGTGGCATAGTCGAATGCTCTTGCTGCACAGTAGGTTGCTTAGACCTGTAAAACCTAACGCCTTGAGATTTCCTTCCTGATCCCACATTTCTCCAAACTGAAGATATTCCCAAGCTTAATCAGAATCGTAATCTACAGCTACAATGAAGGGTTTGGAACCTTAAGTACTTGCTGCGGACCACTAACTCTGTCATGTTCTTCTCGCACACTGTTTTCTTCCCTGTGTTTACATTCCAGATCTTTAAGCTGCATTTCTTTATGGTCCATGTTTTCTGCACTCATTTACTTAAGTGTTTTTTGGGGTTGTTGTTGTTGTTGTTCCATTATGCTGTCCCCCATTACTTGTGAGAGGGCTCAGTTGAATTTCAAATACTCTAATATGCGTAAGTTCATTTCTTTCTTTTTCTAACACCTTTAAAGCAATTGCATTTTCTGTAATTTAGTGCTTTTTATTTTTTTTCCATGCCCAATGTTTCTCTTGTAAAATCTCTCATAGTGAGTGATATAAATCAACATGTTCCCCAATTCATACATATATTCTTCTATAAATGGCTATTTGTGTTTGTTCCCAGTTTAGAGCTATTTGTGATGCTATACATATTCTTGCACATATATTTTGTACACATTTGTATTGGTTATATACCTAGAAGTAGAACTAGTAGGTCAAAGAATATGCAGATATTTTTATCTTTGTAGATACAGGTAAAATGTTGAATAATTGTGTTTCACAAATTTTGTTTCAGTTTTTCTTGTATATGTGTAAGAGTTACAGCAGGGACTGGAGGGTTTTGAGCAGAGATGCATCGAGTGTCATGATCTGCTTTCAAAGCTCCAGTCTGGCTCCTCTGCTAAGGATGAATTATGTGGGTGTAAAGGTGGAAGCAGGAAGAGTAGTTAGGGAGCAACTATAGTCATCTGAACTTTGACTGGAATAGCAACAGAGGAGGTGAAGAGAAGTGGCTAGATTCTAGACACGTTGTGAATGCCTAGTCAGTACTCCGTGCTGAGAGATTAGGTATGGGTATAAAAAAGAAAGAACTTAGGCAATATCTAATGATTTTGCCTGATCAACTAACAATGACAAAGACTGAGGGTGACATCGTAGTCATAGATATGATCTGCTTAGGAGATATTAAAAGTGATGTGCCTATTTGAGAACACAGGGAAATAGAAGTAGTCCATTTGATATAAATCTAGAGTTCATGGAAGTGATCCAGACTAGGGACATAAATTCTACTTACAATGACCGTATTACTTTAAAGACTTATCTAATAATAACTTGAAAATGTTATGCTGATCTTTTTTTTCCTTTCACAAATATGCTTGATGTTTTATAACCTCTTGTTATAACTGCCTCAGTCTTTGAAGGATGTCTTCCCTAATAACTGGTACTATGGGCTCTACTTGTGACTTCCAGAAGGCACTTTTCATTGTGTTCATGATTCTGACAACTGCTCTCAGAGACTTTGCTTCTTTTCCTCTGTTAAATTCATTTAGGCCTTCAATTAGTTACCGATCTAGTAAAGGAAGAAATAGTCTCATTTTCTAAAAGCTTAATTAAGACCAATTTCTCCTAATACATTTCTTCTTCCCTGTTATATTTGCCTGTCAGGTCTATCCTAGCATCCCACAACCTCATTGCCATTACCTAATCTGTTCCTTAAGATCTCAATCTTTTTCCTAAAGAAAGATTTTCCTTCCTATTTTTATTTTAATTTTAATTTTCTCATTCTCTGTTCTGATAGTAAAATAAAAGCATGTTTTTTAAAACCATCAAAGAGATGGCATTTCAGGCAAAGGCTCTGTAAACTGTCTTTGTATTCACAAAAAGGAAATCACAGATTCTTTTCAAAACAAGGAACTTTATTCTTTATTATTTGTTTGTTTATAAAATCATACAACCTTCTATGGGTAAAGGCAATGTTGGACATTAGAATCCTAGAGCCTTGTTCAAAGATTTTATACTTAATGAATCAAGAGCCAATCTGAAATCACATGGTAAGTGTGGCCCTTCAATCACTAGAATCCATAACATTAGATGTTCCACTGTCCCCTCCTCTGGACCAGAATATACTTTGAAAGTAATCACAAAGAGGAGCACCTGGGTGGCTCAGTCAAACTTTGGCTCAGATTATGATCTTGTGGTCCGTGAGTTCGAATCCTGTGTGGAGCTCTGCGCTGACAGTTCAGAGCCTGGAGCCTGCTTTGGATTCTGTGTCTCCCTCTCTCTCTACCCCTCCCCTGCTCATGCTTTTTCTCTCAAAAATAAATATTAATTTTTTTTTAATTTAGAAAGTAACTACAAAGAGATGGAATTTGGGCAGGCTTTCTGCAACTCTTTCCAAGGCCTGACTGTCACAGCCCACAGAATAAGGCTCGTATTTGCTAAACTTTCAATAAACCTCATAGAAATTCAGTTCTGCCTCTAGAAAAACAGCTTTTGGTGGACTGTCTGAAGCTGCCTGCCTAGGGCACAAGATGAAAGCCAGACTCACACCTGTGAAAAACAACTATAAGATACAACATAAGCCTCGGCAAATAACTGAGGTAAAAGTGACCCAGTTGTTAAACTGTCACCAAAACTGAGTTCCTGACAGGAGTCCCAATCTATAATTTTTGTTCCCAAATGCCATCCTTGTCTGTCTCTTAATTTTGCTGGCAAAAAAACAGCAGATGTTGGGCTTGATGGAGCTCAATAAATAGCAAGACTTATCCCACAGGAATTTTTTACTAATTGTGAAATTGGACATGGAGTAAGAAAGATTGAAAATGAAATGTCCCTTTTATTACTGAATGGTTAGATTGACCTATGGTGCTTAGGTATGCAGACAGACAATATATGTTTCCTTATTTTGAATGCCAGAATTGGATATATGGATATAAGGCAGTACTAGAAAATCACAGTCTCCTAGAGGAACAGGAGCGGAGGAACGGATCAACAGGGATGCCTTTGGTAAGAATATGACTCCCAAGAGGATGAGAAGGGAAGTATTTGAGTCACAATGAGCAGTGACTTTTCCAAAGTTACCAATGAAATAAACTCCACTTATTTGGGGAGACGTGAATGCCACAGGATAGTGCAAGAGAGCAAGGATGTATTGGGAAAAATTCTTCTACATAACAACCTAAGAAATAACAAATAAATCTTCTCTTTTCTCTAGTGCCCCCTGGAAATAGCATGGCCTGCACAGGATTTAAATTTTAGAATAAAATGCTCGGTGTAGGGTGGACACTGTGCTAGAGGCAGAGAGACCAATTAGGAGGCTATTTTCATGATCCAGATAAAAGATGGTGAGATCCTCACATCCTGGGGATGTACAAAAGAGGAACTAGACTCTATGTCATTTGTAGGAGGGAGAATCAATAGTATCAGACTGGATGTTAGTGGTGAGAGAAAGAAGAGAGCGACCGCAAGTTAATGGCCATATAACTGGAAATGACAATGTCCTTCACTGAAGAAATTGAAGAGGAATCACCATTCCTGGTTGAGAATAATAAGCTCAAATTTGGGCATACCAAGGTTGAGATTCTATGAGACCCCCAAAGGGAGATAACCATGAGGATGCTAGATGTATGGATACTATGTTATATCAGGGGAAAGTGTGATATATACTAAAAATATATCCTTGGGATTCACTACAATCAAGATGGGTATTGGAGATTGAAGTTTTTGGAATTGAGGAAATCAGTCAGGAGGCAATGTTGATGGAGATAAGGGCAGAAAAGACATCTCTGGAGAACATGTAAGTAAAAGAGGCAGGCAAGGAAAAAGCCTGAGAAGCAGCAGGAAGGTCAAGGATATTGAGATGGCCACAGGAAAAAGGCCATTTTAAGGAGAGGAACGCTTATGATACAGCAAATAAGACTGGCAATATCCACTGGCTGTAGTGGGAAAGTGGCAGGGTCCCCAAGAGTTTATCAGGACACAGGTTGGTGTTGTGCAGATAAGGTGGTGAAAGACAGAGGGATGAGGGTGAGTGTGACTAGAGAGGAGAATAAAGACATCTCTTTGAAGAGGATTAAAAGGCCAGCCTTCCAGTTATAAATAAGTCACATAGATGAAAGGTAAAACAACACACACACACACACACACACACACACACACACACACACACACACACTTTAAGAAGCAGTGACTCAAAAGAGAAAAGAATCATGTGTCTAGAAAGGGGTTTTTTAAATTTAATTTCCACAATTTTAAAATGAAATTTAAATAATTCAAATAATGGTAATGGAGTATAACTTTTTAAATACAAATCTAACGAGAATAGTGGAATTCTATTTTGGGGGACAGATTGTGCTTATTTGGGATTCAAAGTTAGTGTTCCCTGTTATCAAAATATATTCCAAATATTCACCAATAGTGCTGATCTGTAATGGCATTTTACATGTTTTGTCTTTAAAAATGTCTTTTCACACAGATGTGTATTGTCAAATAGTGCTCTCAGTCTGTGATCATACAATTTACTTTGAAAATATTCATCATTTGGAAGTCTGAATTTAAGAATTCTTTTAGATGCTTCTCTTGATATTTTCCTCTTAGCATATATTTACAATGCAGACCAGTCACTTCCAATTGAAGGTTAAGTGAAAGCTCTTCAACTGTAGTTACATGGATTTAAAAAAATGATTCTAAACTTTAATTTTTAGAGCAATTTTAGGTTCACAGCAAAACTGAGTGGCAACTACAGAGAGTTTCCATATACTCCTATTACCCACCCTCCCACACTGTCCCACCCTTCTATCTATAGTCACACCAGGGTAGTACACTTGTTATAATCAGTGAACCTATACACATCATTTTTACTCAAAGTTCATAGTTTACATTAGGGTTCTGTCTTGGTGTTGCACATTCTGTGGGTTTGGACAAATATACTGACATGTGTCCATCATTACAGTAACATATACAACATTTCCATTGCCCTAGAAAATCCTCTTTGCCCTACCAATGCATTCCTTCCCCCCCCCCCCCCAATTTCTGGAAACCACTGATGTTTTTTCACTGTCTCTATAGTTTTGTCTTTTCCTGAATGTCATATAATTGGAATCACATAGTGTATAGACTTGCATATTGGCTTTTTCACTAGTAATATGCATTTAAGTTCCCTCTATGTCTTTCCATGGCTTGATAACTCCATTTTGAATAATATTGAATAATATTCTGTCATCTCGATATACCACAGTTTGTTTATTCATTCACCTACTGAAAGACATCTTTGTTGTTTCCAGGTTTTGGCAATTGTGCGAAAAAGCTGCTATAAACCTCCACGTACAGGTTTTTGTTTGGACATGAGTTTTCAACTCTTTTAGGTAAATACAAAAGAGCATAATTTCTGGATAATATGGTAACATTAGGTTTAGTTTTGTAAGAAGTACTAAGCTATCTTTCAAGTGGCTATACCATTTTATCAGCAATTTATTACTCCCAGCAATGAATAAAAGTCCCTGCTGTTCAACATCCTTGCAAGTATTTGGTGTTAGTGTTTTGGATTTTGGCAATTGTAATAGGGTGTACCTTGTCTTCATGTACAGTTCCTTAATGATATATCATGTGAAACATCTTTTCATATACTTATCTGTCATCTCTATATCTTCTTCCATGAGATGTCTATTTGCGTCTTTTGCCCATTTTTTCATTGGGCTGGTTTCTTACTTTTGAATTTTAAGAGTTCTCTGTATATTTTGGATACTAGTTCTTTATCAGATAGGTCTTTTGCAAACGTTTTCTCCCAATCTGTGGCTTGTCTTTTCATTCTCTTGACATGGTCTTTCATAGAGCAAATGTTCTTAATTTTATTAAAATCTTGATTATCAGTTATTTCTTTCATGAATCATGCCTTTGATATTGTGTCTAAAAAGTCATCACCATACCTAAATTTGTTTAGATTTTCTTCTAGGCTATCTTCCAGAAGCTTTATTATTTTGTGTTTTACATTTAGGTCTATGATTACAATTAGGTCTTGATTTAATTTCTATGAAGGCTGTGAGGTCTTCATCTGTGTATACTTCTTGCATGTAGATGTCCAGTTCCAACATCATTTGTTGAAAAGCCTGTATCTTCTCCATTGTATTGCCTGCTCTTTTGTAGAAGATGGGTGGACTGTATTTATGTGATTCTATTTCTAGGCTCTCTGTTCTGTTGATCTATTTGTCTATTCTTTCAACAATACTGTGCTTTTTTTTTTTTATTACTTTAGCTTTATAGTAAATCTTGAGCTGGGTAGTAGTGTCAGTCCTCCAACTTTGCTCATTTTCAATATTTTGTTGGGAAAGAATTTTTAAATACAGGAAAGACTAGAGCAATTCTATATAATGAGGAAAAACTTACCAATATACAGGGTGAGGTTGAATAGAGATGGAAAAACTTCATTTAAAGCCTCCAAAGTTGGGGCGCCTGGGTGGATCAGTCGGTTGAGCGTCCGACTTCGCTCCAGTCATGATCTCACGGTCCGTGAGTTCGAGCCCGCATCAGGCTCTGTGCTGACAGCTCAGAGCCTGGAGCCTGCTTCGGATGCTGTGTCTCCCTCTCTCTCTGGCTCTCCCCCCGTTCATGCTCTGTCTCTCTCTGTCTCAAAAAATAAATAAATGTTAAAACAAATTAAAAAAAAAAATAAAGCCTCCAAAGTCTTTTTGTCAAAAGAAAATAAGCACCATTATACATTTCCAATAATATCTGTCATCATTAATATTAGACGTATTTATTTGAGGTTAGTACTAGAGGTTTGATATTTTTAATATTCTAAGACATTTTATAAAGGGAATATTTAATATGTGTTAAAATAATTTATGCAATCTGTTTAATTGCTTTACACTAAACATGACAAAATTTGTTGGCAAATAAAATGAAAAATTATCAAAAATAATTTTCATTCCTTGTCATATTCTTATTATAATTAACAGCATTTTTGCTATCTTCTTGTTGTTATCAAGAGTACATTTAATGATAAAATTATCCATGACTTGATGTATTATATAGGGCAAAAAATAACAGAGGCAATCCAGCAACAAATTCCTTCTCCATTTTCAGGAGTGGTTGGAGAGAAGGCAAGAAACAACCGGTAGCTTACAGAAAATCTATAGTTTTCTCATTTCCTTCCTGCATCAGGCAGTGTTGGTGAAAAGGGGTAATCTCATGTCAGAAAGAAAAAGAACCATTTTTTAAAAATATCTGACAAAAGAAACCTATAGGATATACAAAACAGATATAAATACACAGTTAATTGATTTGGATATTAAATTTCACTGGTATATAGAATGAGAATTTTTTTTAACATTTATTCATTTTTGAGAGATGGAAACAGAGCGAGAACATGGGGGGAGGGTGGGGGGAGAGAAGGAGACAAAATCTGAAGCAGCCTCCAGGCCCTGAGCTGTCAGCACAGAGCCCTACGCAGGGCTCATGAACCGTGAGATCATGACCTAAGCCGAAGTCAGACGCTTAACCAGTTGAGCCACCCAGGCACCCCTAGAGTGAGAATTTTTAAAACAGTAATGTATATCTGCTAACAACTGAGGTTCCAGGAAAATCCAAGTAGTATAATTCTGATTAGGAGGCATTCTGCTACATCCAACCATAAACCTGAACACACACACACACACTGTGATGATTAATAAATTTCTGTGAGGTTCACTAAACTGAAATTTTTATAAGTATTGTCAGAAGCAGAAGGGGCAGGAATAGCAAATTGTGATTAATAACAGAATTATAAACTGACTCAGTGACATTGTACTGTTGGGGGCAAAAGAATAATTCATTAACAATCATCTCCTATCTCTTCTCTCTAAAGATAGTATTAAAAAAAAAAAAAACCAAACAAACAACAATAGCATTAATTTGCTAAGGAAATTTAATCTTTTATTGAAGAAGTAAAAGCAAAAATATGAGTAATATGCTTTTGGCTATTCTTGAGACTAATATGAGTTTCAAATGCTCTGCATTGAAGCCAGGAAATTTGCTAATTTCAAATGAGATAAATGTATCCTGCTAGAGCTATTAAAATCATGTTGTTGAAAGGGTTATGAATGAGTTCCAAATTCAGGCAGGCTGCTAATATCACAGCATGAAAATACAAAAAAAAAAAATCAACATACCTGTGTTAAGAGATATGAGCAAGGGCATGAACTTTTAGTGTGGGATTACCATCAGTCAAGGACTGTGCAGTATGTTCTATGACATCTACATTATCTCATTTAATTCTTACAGATTATGCTTACCATTAGTGTATTTTATCCTCATTTTAAAGATGAATAAACTGAGGTTCAGTGTCATTCACAACATATTTGAACTCAAGTCTTCTGCTATTAAGCCTAGTAAATATACTTTTCATTTTACTGTGGGTAATGTAAGCATGTTAATTATTTTGTAGGAAATGATCCCTTCACACCCAAAGGCAGTGGAAAAATTAATAGAAATTTCATCATTTCCTTTTTGAAGCCTTTGTGCCTATCATATAAAGATTCAATTTCTAAAAAAAATGGTTTAGGTTTTTTTTTTTTTCTTTTTTGGAAGCAGAAAACTTTAGAGCATATTTTACGCAAGATAAAAATGTTGGCTTTATGCAGCTTTTAGAAAAGGGTTTATTTGCTGAAATATACAGGTTTTCCACTGTGCTTAATTTCCCCTGAAGTAGTATAATGTATATATTGCTACAAAAATGTGTTAAAATCCATCAAATAGAACTTGATTTATGTACTTTACCAAGTATTTGCTATACTTAAATAAAAATTGTATCTACTTCTTAAAAAGTGCTCCTGCAAGCAGAATTTTTAAAGACTTACATAATGAATAGGTATTTTCCCCCTGAATGGCACCCATGGAAAATGGATGAGAAGATATTTCCTCCGATGAGAACTCAAAGGCAGTTCTGCAGAGAAAATACCTTTAAAGATGCTACACAGTTAAGAGATTTATTTTTAAATGAATTTCTAGCGCTGAGGAAAAATTGGCATGGCATTTACTACATGTCTTACATTAACTAAAGAATTAGAGCCTTTTTTAAAATGTTTATTCATTTTTGAGAGAGAAAGTAGTAGGGGAAGGGCAGAGAGGGGGACAGAGGATCTGGAGCAGGTTCTGTACTGACAGCAGTGAGACAAGCGCAGGGCTCGAACTCATGCACTGTGAGGTCTTGACCTGAGCTGAAGTCAGGCACTCAACTGACTGAGCCACCTCGGTTCCCCCAAGATTAGAGCTTTTCATGGCTATTTTAAATCAATCTAAATTCAGGTGGGTTCTCAAGTGTTTCCTCTATATAAATCCTTAAATGTCTCTAAAATAGTGATTATAGGCATACATTTGATAGACAATAAGCTGAGAAGAAAGTTTTAGAAACAAAAGGAATTCTTAAAGTTAATAAAGCTTCTAATTTCATCTCAAGTGATTTTCTGTCCACTTAGGACTAGGGTATAACCTCACTGATAATATCACTATATCTGGATAAAAGACTGAAGATAAGAAGGTTTGACCAGTGATGAAAGCATTAGAAAAGGTAGGGACCCAGAGAACCATATTTGTGGTGATTGATTTAGGATGTGGCTTCCCACATGGAATGTGTCAGCTGTCACAACTGTTCAGTTTGCCTGAAGTTTCAGTGTCTCCCTATGATGGAGTACATTTACATAACCTGCTTCCTTGAACGCTATTGGCATTCTTGACATTGGCTGAGTTTAGAGCACTGACAATATTGTTTTTATCAGCCTGTGAAGTTGAGAGCTGTGACCTAGACCTTTATAAATTCACCAAGGTAGTCTCTGGGGCCTGGCTGGATGGTCAGCTGCCTGCTCTGGTAAACATTCCTTCAGCATCTGTAGGTGAGCGTTTCATCACTCAGTAGATGAGCACTTTTTCCTCTGGGAAGATTTATACTGTGTGATTTATAAAAATGATATCATTGGTTTCCAAAATATTCTCGTGAAAGACAATATTGTGAGTCCTTTGAGAATCTTCTTCACTCTGTCCTCGGGGCTAATCACTGTGCTTGGCACGCAGTCAATGTTGTTGGACAAATATTTCTTGAATTAATAAGTAAATGAATAAGAGACATAATTTAAACAATGAAAATGCCTAGTTAGGAAAGGAAAAAAATTGCTAACTCCAAAACCAATGATGTATTAACCTACGTATTGTATGCAATGATGCATAAGTCACCTACTTATTAGCTTTCAACCACAATGATAATATAACCTTAAATACATTCTGGTAATGATTATATTTAAAGTCTCGTTTTAATATCATCTCTCATTTCTTGGGCTGAGAAAGTTGGGTTACAGGCTTGAAAGTGAAAAGTGAGAGAAAGAAGTTTGCAGAGTTTTGAATCCAGCCAATGTCATGTAAGAATTTTAAGTGCTTCATTAGTTTAAAAGGGTAGACTTGTTAAAACAGTTTTTGGTCATTCCTGCTTCCTGGAAACATTTTACATTTTAATTAATTTCTCACTCTTCATTTGGGAAAGAAAAGAGAACAATACAATTGTCTGTTCAAGTACAAGAATTGCAGTTTTAGACCATTTGTCTGCTTGGGATTGGGATATTCCAGTTAAATAAACACACTGGGGACTGATTTCTGGTTGAAACTATTATTTGGGGAAAAAAACAGACTGGTTAATATGTGAATTAGTGTAGATGGAAAAAATCCAGTTTGGTAGTAGCATTAACTGTCTAGATAACATATATTTTATAAGGATTAATAATAACTAATTCTCATTCTGAGAACAAAAGAAGGAGCAACATTTAGTTCTTATTTAAATACTCCTATTTAAATAGTCCTTTGTAGGCAATTAATGAACTTCTAACCAGTCACTTGAGTTTGTAAATTCCTGAAAATTTGCTCTGACCTCCCTAGCAGACTAATACTGATCTAAGACCATTTTTAGCAAGAGTGGTACCAGAAAGCTCTCAGTAAAAGTGGATTCTAGATGTAGGTAACTCCAAATAAACGTAATATCAACACTATAGTGGAACAATGTCACATTCTGCAGATTGTTCAGATGGTTCAGTCCTATAGGACTATATTGTGATAGAAAACTGTGGAATTGATATAGTCCTAGGGCCAGTCCATGAATATGTATGTTTGCTCAGCCATGTTGATGAAAACCACCTCCGTGTCTCCTTTTTGATGGGTTTAGAAAAGAATGCATTTAACCAGATCAATAATTGAATACCATGTCCTTGAAGGAATAAACACTAATAAACGTGCCATATTCACCCCATCAGCTACAATTTGAGGTATGACTTGGTTAATTTGCAGTAGTCCACTGGCATTTCCATGATGCATCCTTTTTTTTTTTTTTTTTAAACAGCAGCCAGTAAAGTGAAATATTTCTTATTTTACAAGTAAGGAACCAATGTGACGGTTCCGACAAATATTAACTATGACCATTCCAGTTATACTTCTGAGAACTGAACTTTTGGTAGGTCCATGGACCTAGTGGAACCACTGTGAGACAAAACTGGGTTAGAATTCCACCTGACCCCATGTCCTCATGTGCCTTATGTTGCTGGGAATCAGCATCACGAGCATTGTGTCCACTAGTTCTGTCATTACATGAAGGGCCATAGGTCCCTTTGGGAAAGAACTATAGGAATCAGTACTATATACATAATAGTAGTTTTTGCAGACTCTTGCATGGGTACCTGGCCTTTCCTTCAGGTTTTGGTTCTGCTCTCAGACCTGGTTCAGATCTGGAAAGTAGACAAAAGGCTTTCCATAGGGCAGCAAATCTTAGGCTTCTAGACATACTAAAGCAATATTCTTGTTGGGTGCTCATCTTCCTTGCTACCATGAACACCTTGCTCTATTAATCATCTCCATAATTCCTATAGGTCAGCATTCCGATCTTGTTGCCCAATATGCCTATCCTGCTTCTGCCAAAATCATAGGTGCCTAGGGAGCCTGACTTTTTGAAAAAAGCATTGCAAATCATTGGCCTTGAACTACAGAGGATAGCCATCTCTGAGCTTTGTGGTGATGCCACTGCTTCCTCAACATTGCATTCCTTATTTCATGATAAATGAAGTAATCTCCCTGAAGAACATACGAAACTGGTAGATTTCTGGTGTTGTAGAGTACATTCATTCTAGCATGCCCACTTCTGAGACTTTGGATGCTTTCTTCATAGTCTGTGACAGCAGTTCTGGTATCTCTACTTGTCTGGGATTCTAAGGGCCATTCTATCAATGCATTAGATCTGTGTGTGATGTTCTTGCCAGGTATTAAATTCACTTTCTTAAAAATACTGTCCTTCCATAAACTCTCCCTTGTTCATATTTATATCCCATCCTCTCAACCCAGGACTCCCAGAATTCACTTGCAGACACTCTCCCACTTCCTGCTTCCATTTTCAGTAGCTCCTTTGGTGTCCACTTCCTTTCCTACATTTGAGGCCCAACATTTTCCTATTAGGATGATGCAGAGATTTGACCTGAGTTAGGAGATAGAGATAAAAACAGACCCTCAGAAAGATGAACATTGAGTTACAAGGCACCATCATAATTTGAGGCCTCTGCAAATTTTTTAAGCAGGGCACATAGGGAAGGGGCTCTGCCTTTCCACAGGGGGAATGGACCATTACTTCAGGCTTTGAGGGTTTAAAGAAATCTGAAGATTTATAGTTTCCAAGTGTACACACCCTGATAGGTCCATTCTAAGTCTCTGAGTCCTGTTCATTCTATATCAGGGCCCTGACTTTGACGTAATAGTCTAGGCTCTGAAAATTTAAGCGTTCTTTGAAGTTCTGCCACCATTACATTCTGCGCTTGAGCTCTATCTACCCTCTAGCTGCAGGAGATGAATGTCTCTTTAAATACTTACAAGATGGCCATGTCAGCCTCATACTTTCTGTCTTTAATGAACAATAACACTCAACAGCTATCTAAATCTGTAATCCTTATAGTCCATTATTTCCCCAGCATGCTAGGGACTGTGAATAATCCTCTTCTCACCAGTGGTAGGGTTTTGGGGGGTGAGTTACCTCTAGAATCCATTTTTATTAAGAGTTTTCTGACATCACTCTTGGTGCAAACTGTCTAAGGTCCATGTATTAGTCTGCTAAGGCTAGCATCACAGAATACTACCGAATGGGTGGTTTAAAAAACAGAAATTTATTTTCTCACAGTTTTGGGAGCTGGAAGTCCAAGAAGAAGCTGCCAACATGGTGGTTTTCTGGTTTTCTCTCTCCTTAGCTTACAAGCAATTGCCTTCTCACTGGGTCCTCACATGTGTACTCCTGGTGTTTCTTCATCTTCTTATTGGGTCAGGCCCCGCTATTTGACATCATTAGGTAATATCTAATTTTCTCTTTAAAGGCTATATCTCCAAATACAGTCACATTGAGGATTAGGAGTTTAACATGAATTTTGGAGGGACACCATTCTGTCCATAAAAAGTTAAATAGAATCAGAGCCTGAGAAAAGGGATTCCTGCGAATATGATTTATTGAGGGAAGACTTTCAGGGAAAGAGAAGGAAGTGGGGGCATGATACAAAGCGAGAAAGAACTAAGCAAGACTGTAATCCATCTGAGACGAGTTTTGACCTGATTCTATAGAGAACTCTGGAGTTCAAACAGCCCCACAGAATTGACCCCATCTTGAGGCAAGGAGGCTGGCACTTGTACCCCATATCCATCCGTTACTGGCTGCTGGATGTCCCTGGGAGTGTGGCATAGCCCTCAGTCCCAGGAGAGGGCAATTCTTTAGAGAAGAAAGCAGCTGTAAGCAGTTACCAGCTGGTGATATGTGTATCTACTTGTAAAGGAGGTCTGGACAACCAACAGCATCCACTGTACACAAAAAAGTTTGTTTCATGTCTCACAATATGTACACACCACTTAAACCACAATTTCACTTCTAGAAATCTATTGTTGGAAAAAATTCGAAGATACAATCAAACACTGATGAATAATGAAGTATGCCACATTATTATTTATGGTGTTGGAAATTGGCAAGCATTCTAAATGTCTAAAAAGAATAATGCTTAAAGGGATTGTAGTGCATCTCTATCTGGGAATTTCTGCATTAAATTTTCATAGTTTTAATGACTTGGAAATGTTTATCATATGTTGTTAAATAAGAGTAGAGATTTCAAAAAACTACATACAGTTTAACTTCAATTGTCTATCTCTACATATTTATATCAAAATATCAGAATAACATTAATATATTAACTGGGATTATCTACTAGTTATAGAATAAATGAGTTTTGGATTGTAGTTTTTCTAGGCTTTTCTGTACATTTTAAATTACAAAGTCAACGTCTTTATGAGTTATAAGACTAGAAAGATTTCTAGTTATTCTTAGATCAGATTTGTTCATGTTTCTTTTAACGGACATGTCCATTTTGGCCTCGCAAAATTTATTGGCATAGAAATGTTTATATTACCCCCCTGTTTCTAGTAATGCCTAGAAGATCTTTGGTGGTATCCTCTTTTCATTCCTAATATTGGTGATTATATCTTCTCTCTTTTCATAATTGGTCTCACTAAAGGTTTGTTAATTTTATTGAGCTTTCAAGGGAACAGCTTTTGCTTTGTGGTAGCAGAGTAATGACACTCCAAAGATGTCCATATCCAAGTCCCAGGAACTATGAATATGTTATTTAGACAGCAAAGGAACTTTGCCAATGTGATTGGGGTTAAGGATGGTGAGATAGAAGATTATCCTGGATTATCTGAATGGGCCCAGAATAATATAAATCGTTAAGAGTAGAGAAATTTGCAGCTGAGTCAGAGAGAGATGTGACTACATAAGGTCAAAAAGAGGCAATGTGAGGGGCTCCTGGGTGGCTCAGTCAGTTGAGCGTCCGACTTCAGCTCAGGTCATGATCGCACGGCTTGTGGGTTCGAGGCCCGCGTCAGGCTCTGTGCTGACAGCTCAGAGCCTGGAGCTTGCTTATGATTCTGTGTCTCTCTCCCTCTCTCTCTCTACCCCTCCCTTGTTCACACTCTGTGTGTGCCTCTCTGTCGAAAATAAACATTAAAAAAAATAATAAAAAATAAAAAGAGGCAATGTGAGTTGACACTATAATCCTGGCTTTGAAGATAAAGGAAGGGGGCTAAGGAATATGGCAGCAGAAAATTAACACATTGTTTAATTTCTCTTATTCTTTGGTCGTTTATTGATTTCCTATTTATACTGTATCTTTCCTTCACTTCTTATGGTATATTTTGCTTCCCCCCTCCCCTCACCTTCTTATGCTGGAAATTTAGATAATTTAGACGTTTTAAATGTCTATGCTTCTTATGCTGGAAATTTAGATAATTGATTGGGACAAAGAGAGACAGAGCATGAACAGGGGAGGGGCAGAGAGAGGGAGACATAGAATCGGAAACAGGCTCCAGGCTCTGAGCCATCAGCCCAGAGCCTGACGCGGGGCTCGAACTCCCGGACCGCGAGATCGTGACCTGGCTGAAGCCGGACGCTTAACCGACTGAGCCACCCAGGCGCCCCTAAATTTCCCTTTCTAACATAAACATTTAAAGCTAAATTTTTAATTCTCTAAATTTATAGCTGTACCCTACAACTAGTTATGTTGTGTTTTTCTCATGATTTATTTAGAAATATTTTTTAATTACCCTTGTGATTTCTTCTTTCACCATTATGTAGTTTCATTTCTGTATATTTGGGGGATATTTTGGAAACTGTCCAGTTAGTTGTAATACAATTCCATGCTAGCCAGATTTGTGTGATTTCAATTGTTCTAAATGCGTTGAGGCTTGTTTTATAGGCTAACATATTGCTAACTTCCTTTATCATTTCTTATAATTAAGTTCTTCTGTTAATGAATTTTCTTGTATTTTTGTCTGGAACATCTTTATTTTCTTTCATTTCTAGATAAATCTAGATTGACAGGTTCCCTCTCCATCTTCAACATGCTAAGGATGTCATCACACTGTCTTCTGAATTGCATTATGTCTAACAAAATGTGCACGATCATGATTATTTTCCCTATGTTTATGCTTTTAAGATTTTTTGTCACTGGTTTTTAGTAATCTGATAGTAATCTGCCTTGTTGTGGTTTTATTTATATCTATGCTGATTAGAGTTGGCTGAGTTTCTTGGATCTGTGGATTTATAGTTTTTATTAAGTTCATAAAGCTTCTAATTATTATTTTTTCAAATATTGTTCTGACCCTTACCCTTTAATGAGTCCAATGACATGTATTTGACCTCCTAATATTTTTCATGTGTCAATGAGGTACTCCTCATTGTTTTTCAGTCAGCTTCTTTGTGCTTCAGTAGTGCTAATTTGTCCTGTTGTTTGCTCATGTTCACTAATCTTTTCTTCTGCGGTATCTAATGTGTTGACACCATCTGGTAAAATTTTCATTTTGGTAGTTGTATTTTTCAGCTCTCTCAAGTCCATTTTGACTTATATATATATCTTTTCTTCCTCATTATGTTAATATAAATTCCAGTTGCTTTGACCTCTTTGAAGGCCATCTCTTTCCTCATCTCAACAGAAATGCCATGCTCTGCTTAAAGTGTCCGGATCTGGGTCCGGAAAATACATTTAGAAAGAAAGCTAGGAAAAATGATGGGACTCCTCATTTGTACCTTCTCATCTCTCAGGGACCACAGTTCTGTACTACTTACTGTTAAATTTCAGAAAACAGGGGCGCCTGGGTGGCTCAGTCAGTTAAGCGTCCGACTTCAGCTCAGGTCACGATCTTGCGGTCCCTGAGTTCAAGCCCCGCATCAGGCTCTGGGCTGATGGCTCAGAGACTGCAGCCTGCTTCCGATTCTGTGTCTCCCTCTCTCTCTGCCCTGCCCCGTTCATGCTCTGTCTCTCTCTGTCTCAAAAATAAAAATAAAACGTTAAAAAAGTTAAAAAAATTTTCAGAAAACATTTTCCCATATATTTTGTGTAGTTTTCTAGTTGTTTTTAGTGGTAACATTATTCCTGAGTCTGTTTTTTCCCTTATGACCCAATGCAGAAGTCTGCTGTATTTTTAAGCTATGTCCAAAAAAAAAAAAAAAAAAAAAAGAAAGAAAAGAAAAATTGGCCCAACCAATTGATTTGTGAAATGTGAGTATGTTGAATTATGAATAACATAGTTGCTTCTTGTTAAATTTTTAACAAGCTATGCATCTCTATTCAAGTAGGAGAAAGGAATATTTCTTCTGCTTCTCAATTTTCTACTTTGTAGCTGGATCCCAGAAAAGTTTTCCTGCTTAAAAATCATGCATACCCTTTAAGGTCAAGATCACATAATTGTATCTTCCAAAAGAACTTCTTTTTCTCCAAGGAAACAAGGGAAATTCTTTTTGCCTTTGGACTTCTTAGAGCATGTATTTATACCTTTGTTAGGGGACTTACAATATACTATCTTGAAAGCAGGCATGTCTCTTACTTTTCTAGCTTGCCTGAAAATTCCATAAGGGAAAGAACTGAATCATACCATCTCTAAAATTGCCATGATAGCCTACACAATACTTTTCTTAGAGTAACTATCAAAAAGTATTTTTAAATAAGTGAATAGACTTAACTGTTTTGTCTTTGTATTAATTTTGTAATACATATCACATTCTTATATATTGTGTATAAGGAGAAGTTAAGTATACTTTTGAAGTGTCAGTATTGTGTTAAGGAATATTTTGGAGTTAAAAGGGGCTATTTTGGAAAGAATTGAGTCATACCTTTAAGATTCGAGCTAAATGGAACAGTAGAATTCCCATTAGTTTATTTTTAAGTGCCAAAAAACAGTACAAATCCATGATCTTAAAACCTGGAGGCACATTTTCAGTAGAGCTCCTTTTGAAACTTTTATTAATTGTAGGCATACATAGAAGAGAACTACACATTGTTCTGTTTCAGTTGTCATATGAACAGAGTCACCCTGAAATAAAATTAAGGCTACTATTCTGTCTTTAGAAGAGAATGAATATATCAAGCTAACTTTAAGGGGAAAATGTACTATATAACATTTGGAGACCTATAAAAATAAAGAATAGTGTTATTTTTAAAAAGCTAGCTTATTGCTGCTCAACTTTTTTTCTTTTAAATTTTTTTAACGTTTATTTATTTTTGAGACAGAGAGAGACAGAGCATGAACAGGGGAGGGGCAGAGAGAGAGGGAGACACAGAATCTGAAACAGGCTCCAGGCTCTGAGTGGTCAGCACAGAGCCCGACGCGGGGCTCGAACTCACGGAACGTGAGATCATGACCTGAGCTGAAGTCGAACGCTTAACCGACCAAGCCACCCAGGCGCCCCGCTGCTCAACTTTTTTATTGTTAAATTTTCAAATCTACAGAGGAATTGAAAGACGAATACAAGAAATATCTGCCTATCCTTTGCATAAATTCACTCATAGTTTACCAACATTGCTACTGTTTTGCTCTCTTCCTCTGCAAAGACACACACATACACACCCCTTATTTTTGGTTGAATCATTTGAACTGGAGTTGCTGACATCGTGACACTTGAGTTTCAGTATTCAACTACAAAAAAGTATAGAGTTTTCCAAGTTAACCTAATTATCACTAATACAAAAACATCATAACCAATATAGTTCATATGTAAATTTCCCTGATTGCACGAGGTGGAGGTGTAGATTTTAACAGTTACTTAATTATTCATCATTCATTCATTCCTTTGTTTGTTTTAGGTAGTAAGATCCATAAACTTTAACTGAAGTTCCTGCACAGACTTTGAGTGTTATAGGACTTTTGTTTCTTTTAATACCTAACAGTAGAAAAGTCCCAGTCTACTTTTGTTTTTATTTTGTTCTGTTTTTCATAGTATTGAGTCTTTTAAAGGATCCAAGCCAGTTCCTTTGTAAAATGTGCCAAGTCCTGGATTCATTTGATAATCCCTCATGATTGGATTAAGTCCAGATAGTTTAAGCAATAATATACTATGTTAGTGACATGTATTTTTTATATATCACATCAGAAAGTGTAAAATGTCACATTGTCACACACTAGTCATGCTAAGATTGATTGTGCTTAAGTAGAAGAAAGCATAATTTTGTACAAATTTGTACAAGTATAGTATAAAGATTTATATAAAGAACAGTATAAAATTATATATAGTATAAAATTTATATAAAGAATACATTTATATTGATCATAGCAAGTGAAGGCATTTTAAAAATAATGCTAAGTATATCATTTATTGTTGGGTTTCTCTACTTCATTGATAAGTGTATACATTTAAAACACATTCAGATTTTGAATCTGAATATTAGCTGTTATAGCTTTGCTACATTAAAGCACTTATTTATTTCTTTTTGGTGCATATTATCTTGGTTCAAGCTATTATCTTGAAGACCATAGAAAGGTGAATTTCAATGAAAAATGTGTATACATAAAATAAATTTGGTTGCAAAATTTTATTTTTAATGATAAAATGACCAATTAATCTGCTCATAAGCATGAATAGGATAGTGTGTTATTGTAGTTAGGTCCATAAAACTAATTTGAATAGAATTTCATGTATCACAATTTTAAATGAGCCTGAATCACCAACCATCCTATTTATTTGATAACCAGGAGGAAATGATTATGCTAAACATCTTTTAATGAATAATCATAACTTGATTGGAAAGCACCAGAAAATTCTGCAGATTTTGATAAATTGTCATAGAAACTTTCTATCAGTAACGGGCCAAGAAAATGAAATGCTATCGTCTACTTCTGTTTGCGAAGCTACCTCTTTCCTGTTCTTACTGCATGTGCCAGAAACACAAGCATTTATAACTAACTGAAGCTCTCTATTGAAATGCAAATCTAGGGGCGCCTGGGTGGCGCAGTCGGTTAAGCGTCCGACTTCAGCCAGGTCACGATTTCGCGGTCCGGGAGTTCGAGCCCCGCGTCAGGCTCTGGGCTGATGGCTCAGAGCCTGGAGCCTGTTTCTGATTCTGTGTCTCCCTCTCTCTCTGCCCCTCCCCCGTTCATGCTCTGTCTCTCTCTGTCCCAAAAATAAATAAACGTTGAAAAAAAAATTAAAAAAAAAAAAAGCAAATCTATGATCAGAAAAGGTAGGCAGGAGTATGTTGGCATTAGGATTAGCTGAGGGGTAAGGAGAACTGATTTTACTATTATGAACTACTCTTTGAGTCATGGTTTGAAAATAATATTTTTTGTCAGTTCTTCCATCTGGAATTGGTAATATAAAAAATCCATTCCCCTTCTACTTCTTTCCATTCATTTATTCTACAACTACTTACACAATAGCTACCAGGTGCTGGGATATGGTTGAATAGGCAGGAAGAAGATAACATTTCCTATGGAGCTTACATTTTCATGAGAGAGACAAATAATAAACAGATTTGTATCATAAAATGGCAGGTTGGGACAATTACATTAAAAAATAAAGCAGGGATAAAGAATAATTGACAATAAAAGGGCCTTTTACACAGAGTGATTAAGGAAAATATCTTTATTGACATTTTAGCAGAAACCAGTGAAGTAAGAGAGAACCATGAATTGATTTGGGGGAATAGAATTTATGGCACATGGAAGAAAGAGCAAGCATAAAGGTCTTGAAAAAAGAGAGATTGATGCATTCATAGAAAACCAAGGAGGCCAAGGGTGTTAGAGCACAATGAATAAAGGCAGAAGGAAGTGATATGTGATCAAGGCAGGTTAATTAAGAGCTGGGATGTTATCAGAGTGCAGAGTGTAAAGGACAAAACCCTTAGCAGTAGTTCTCAAGCAGGGGTAATTTTGTCCCCAGGGGACATTTGGCAAAGGCTGGAAAACTTGTGAGTTGTCACAACTGAGGGTTTGATATTGACATTAGTGGGTAGAAGAAAGAGATAACTGTCAAACTTTCTACAAGGCAGAGGGCAGCCATCAACAATATAGAATCTTCCCATCCAGAATGGCAATCGTGCCGAGGTAGAGAAACCCTGAGGACCAGAGGGCAAAGAGGTCTCTCGGGCTACTCTGTGGAGAGAGGTGCGCCTGTGAGCAGGTGCAGGTAGAGCTGCAAGAATAAAAGCAGTGCGGCTGGGTAGGAAGTTATTGCAGGGTGGTGGTTTGGACTACTGACAATAAAAGGAATAAGAAACAACGGAGCAATGCAATCAGATAGTGATTTAAATATATGATCAACCAACTATAAATCAAAGGAATGGGAATCTTAAGAATGACATGTTATTTATCATTGACAAAATGAAAGGTATGGGTTAATTTGTCCCACGCTTTTCTGGGCAACCTGCTTATCCAGAAAAAGTCTCCACCCACTCCTGCAAAGCTCCATGGAAAAACGGATATCATCCAGTGCTTAAAGCAGTCAGCCCTGATCGACTCCAGGAAACGGACCCCGGTCCGACATACCCAGGCAAGGACTGGTATTTGCACAGCCGTAGAGGCTGGTGTGGCAAATCCTTCCAGAATCTTGATCTGGTAAGCTGCCTGCAATGCAAAGCTTGACCCCAGGCAAGTGAGTACATCAGGAAGAGGCAGGATGGGACTGGAATTAAGGTTCTGACATATCTTATTGCTACTGTTCCTGATCCCACCAGAGGAGGGGTTAACACTTCCCCTAATTATGGACTTACAGCCACATAGTTCATGGGACAGGGTGTCTCTCACTGAGCTAATGTTCTTTTCTGCCATATTGCTGACCATTGCTTTGAACTATGAGGAGGCAAGAGGCCAAGTTAGGAGAGAAGAGGGACAGCCCTACACCTGCTCTTGATCCTTTCTCAGCAAGTTTTTCCCTACAAAAGCAAAACCAGCACATGTATATGTGCCCATCGGCCATTTGGATTTATTTGTATCCAAATACACAAATATTACTAATTGGAAATATACTTACAAATACTAGTTAGTATATCAAGATATAAGCACTCTTGTATATGTCTGACCTTTCTGGGGTGAAATCTGGAAATATATATAGATATAGATATAGGTATAGATATAGATATAGATAGATAGATAGATAGATAGATGGATGCAGTAAAGCACTATCTTTGTTAGTGAAAATTAGCCAAAAGACTTAATCTAATCAATAAGGAATTGGGTCCATAATTTATAATATATCAACAAAAGGATTCCATTGGATATGATATATTTCTGTGTAAAATAATATGTAGTAGCATGGATAGTGAAGTTCCTTTTTATATTAGTAGATAAAAATATATACATGTGTGCATTACATATTCAGCAAAATGTTTATTAGTAATGATTTTCTCTGAGGAATAGGAGTGAGGGGTGTTTTCCAAATTGTGATTTTTTAATAACTAGTTTGAATTTCTTAAGATAATCATACTTTTGTAAAAGACACACTAAATTTTATTTATTTAAAAAAAATTTTTTTTTATTAGTTTTCTTTATTTTTGAGAGGCAGACAGAAAGACAGAGCGCGACTGGGGGAGGGGCAGGGAGAGAGGGAGACAACAGAATCCGAAACAGGCTCCAGGCTCTGAGCTGTCAGCACAGAGCCGGACACGGGCCCGAACTCGGAGATGGTGAGATCATGACCTGAGCTGAAGTTGGATGCTCAACCGATTGAGCCACCCAGCTGCCCCTAGACACACTAAATTATAAACACAGGAAACTCTCCATCTTAATGTGTTCTATATTTTGCCTTTTAAATGTTGTTTCAATATATCACAAAAGAACACAAAAAGAACTGGAAAGAGAATAATTTTCAGTCCTCCAATTGCTACATCATGATAGATTTGCTTTAAATTCATTTTCACACACAACTGCCTCTTGAATTTCCATACAGTATCTTATAGGTGAAAAATAAAACGAATGCCAAGAAGAAATACGTTGTCTTTGAGTGGTGCTATATTTAAAGGGAAATTTGACTTTTTTGTATCAAAAAGGTGTATTTATTGGCAATATAACACTATAATCATATAGTTATATATACGTTCAGTGTCTTGCTATTACCTAAAGTGAAGAACTAAAAGGAATCTATGCAAATATTATGTAGAAAATACATGCACATGGAGAAATTACAGATCTTGTCAGTGCTAGAAAGAAAAACTGCCCCCAACATGCAATAGCTAGTACTCATAGCTAGATCTTGGTGTTCTTCTTCTGGACATACATTTCCGGGAGCACTGACATCTGACGAGGCAAAAACGAGATTGCTGTGTAATGACAATCATGACAGACATGATTACATGTCTGAACACAAAGACATAAAAATTGTCCAAACCACAAAAATGATCAAATATCCCAATATGTCAGCCAATATAAGTAGTGTTTCTTTTTTAATTAAGGCATTAGCTTAATTTCATTCTTCCTACCTTCCAGATAAGATTTATTAGGCTATCCAATCAGAGAAAATTTCCCCACTTTCTGATACCATCCAAGCCAGAGAAAGCCCTGCTTTTTAAAACCCACTTTGAAATCACTTAACACAAAACCTAGATGTTAAAATATGTCTTTCCCACCCTTCTTCAATAAGCTGCCGCAGAATCACCATGACACAGGTTCTCCGTCACTGCAACAGCATGAAAAGGAAGATTTGTGTCCCTGGTGCTATTGAGTTGGATCGACGATACCACCGGTTCTTGAAATGGACAGATTTGTCTCTATGGGCCCTTTCAGCTCTAAGATTTTTCTGTTCATCTAGTCATATTGAAGCTGTCAAGTTAAACCATTCTTAAATAGTTGATTGTGATGTTTTCTGGTGCTTAAGATCTCCATGCCCCGACATGAAATAGCTGTTTAATCATGAGTAAATTATTTAGCCTCTTAAGTTTTAATTCTTTCAACTGTAAAGTCTGAGGAATAATACCTATCTGGGAGAATTTGGTAAGAATTAAGTCAGATATTGTATACAAGTATTTAGCACTGTTGTTGGTCTGTAGTAATTGCTCAATAAGTGGTGCTTGAATTGACTGTTAGCGTGGTCATTATTATTTTTTATTACTGTAATTCAGTTCTCTGTGTAAAACATGTTTTTCTATGATTTATCTGAGTATATGAGTTTAAAGTCTATCCAATGTCTAAATTTATAAATTTCTACTGCATAAGTCAATATTTTCAAAAAATTAACATCCACATCATTGTGTTGTAACTTGATTTAAGTCTACTATCTTCACCTGTTGGCCATACTACTTTAAATTATCTCAATTTCTTTAATAACATTTATACCAATATGTACAGAAAGCTCAGTTTTTATATTTCCTTTTTATATTTTAGAATAGAACATATAACAATGAATAAAATATTCCAGAAAAGAGTGAAACATCTAAATTTAGGGGTGTCTGGCCCCGATTGTACATGGGTGACTGTTTACCGGTAGACCACTGTGACTTCTTCATTCATTCCTTCAATTGCTTAGGCTATAAATCTGAGTTAGCCCAAGTTCCTTTCTTTCTCTCCTATTGATCATTTCTCCTTCTACTCTCCTCTCCTTGGCTGAGCTACAGCTCCTGCCTCTTCCTATTTAACAATAAATCCTTTATAAAATATATGATGACCTGATAATTTATGTTCCCCTCTGTGTGAACCACCCCAGTTCAAATCATGTCTGTCACCAACACAGACTATCACAAATGCTTTCTAATTGACTTTTCTGTTTCCATTATTTTTGCTTCTCTTTTGTACATTTCTATCTGATAGCTGGGATGAACTTTTAAACAAACAAATCGTATCAGGTCATGTCCCTGCTTACAACTTTCCAATGGTCTTTCAGTAAACTAAAAACTCAAACTCCTTATAATGGCCTACATGATCTAGCCCTGTCTCCTCTCACTCATTTCCTCATCTTTTAACTTTGTCACTATTAGCTCCTCTTTTGATCTTCATTAATGAGTCTCTTCTTCAGAAAAGTTTTTTTACCCATCTAAAGTGTCTCTCCCCCAATCCCTTTCAAGTCCCTTATTTTTTTCATAGTATCTATCATGATCTGATATTATATCACTTGCTTGTTTGATTGGCTATTCCACCTTCCTAACTTCTCAAATCTCAAAGTATAATGGAAACTATTAAAGAGATAAACGGTAGGCATGGAGGTGGCCGAGGTTATTAATGCTAAAACGATGGATTCCCAACAATGCAAATTCCAAGGCAGTTCTGTCAGAACACAATTTATAAAATATGTTAGTAAACACAGGGAACCAATTCCTACTTCCTGTGCCAAGAGGTCAGTTTGCTGTTTTAGATAGTAAAGGCAGTTCTGACAAAACTCACCAATACCCCTTCCTGCAGAGGGACAAAGATGGAGGCAAGGGAGAATGACCTCAGGGACTTTTTCACCAAAGATAGAGGATGATTCCCCTCTCTTCACCACATCCAGAATAACAAAAGTAATTTTAAAAATGAAACAGTAACAAATTCAGAATCAGTAGGGTTTTTTAGTCAATTCTCTTTATTTTTTTGATCTGATAAGTAATAGATTTTACCTGCACTATTTCCTTTATGTTAAGATTTCTCTCCTTAATGGTGACACTATTTCAAATTTCTAGCAGGGACGTAAGACCTCCAAACTGCTCACCCCCATCCTAATTTTAGAAAAGGTAGAGAAAAAGATATTTCTTCATTGAAAATATGCTGATCTTGGTCCAGTCACTGTTTCTCCCTCTATAGGTACTGTGCTTCCCTCTTTATTCAATGTGAATGATCATGTGGATTCAAAATTCAACTTGTCCTTTCTCATTTTGAGAGGCCAGCCTCATATATTCTCTAACAGAGCTCTTACCAAATGACAAGAATGTAAAAGAATTCTCACAACGTAATGCATAAAACTAAGGGACATGCTATGCATAACTCTGTAGCCTTGTCAAAACTTACATAAAATAACCTACAGGGAACAGAACAATTTAACCTTTCTGATTATGCTAAGTAGCAGTTCCCCAGATATATATGTTCACAAAAAAGGACACACTATCATCTAGAAATTGGCCTACGAGCCTCATTAGTTTGCTTAGGTAGAATTGCCCAAGGTTCTTTGGCAAAGCAGATCCTGCAAGTGAACAGAATTAACACGTACTTTGAGATCCTTTCCCTGAACAATCTGGGGTCATGAAAGAAAAATGTTAATTTTCCATTTTTCACCAACAACTTCTGTTAGCAGTGGAAGAGACTCCCTTCAGTGAGAGGGAATCATAATTATATTGAGGGAGAAGTCTGGAGGCCATCCAAACCTAAGAAAGGGATGAAGATTAATGTATTTGAAAGCAATTTGCACATGTTAACCAATAGTCAACACAAGGGTGGCTGATGTGCAGTACAGAATACTTCACTAGAAAGTCACAGTTCTTAGGACACTTCTCTAATTCAGTTCCCCCATTCTATTCCAAAGCAAGGCACCTGAAGTACATGACAATGAAAGAGATTAATCCATCCACAGGGACAGGTGGAAAACAAAAACACAGAGATTTTAGCCATATTGTATACTTGAAGAAAAAAAAAAAAACTGAGCAGAGATAGAACTAATTACTGGGCCACTGGTTTTAATATACCTGGGAAAACAGTTCCAAATGCCTAAAATGTCCCTCTTTGTTTCAGGCTGCCTAGATGACTTGAGAGGATAATGTAAACATTATTAAGCAGGATCTTCGGCTTAACGTCTAAGGATGACATTTCAATATTACTCAGTAACTCGGATCTACCCTTGCAGGATCCACCCCAATGACTTTAAGACAAATAGCAGTGCTAGATGAACCTACTCCCATTCAAAAATGAATACAAAGGAGGGGCACTTGGGTAGCTCAGTCTGTTAAGTGTCCAACTTTGGCTCAGGTCATGATCTCATGGTTCATGGGTTCTAGCCCCATGTTGGGCTCTGTGCTGACAGCCTGGAACCTTCTTTGAATTCTGTCTCTCTCTCTATGCCTCTAACTGACTGCACTCTGTCTCTCTGTCCCTGTCTCTCTCTCTCAAAAATAAACATTAATTTTTTTTTAATGAATACAAAGGAAAAAGAAAGAGAGGAAAAACTAGATAAGGGTAATAAAGACCATGGCATCTATGCAAAAATTCTGCGAAAGAAAAAAATAAAATTAGCAAAACATTCAAAAAACTTTTTTAAAAAAGCATTCTTTTGAAAAATATGCCATATTCATTTATTTATTTATTTATTTATTTATTTATTTATATATATATGAAATTTATTGTCAAATTGGTTTCCATACAACACCCAGTGCTCATCCCAAAAGGTGCATAGCATTTTTACAAACCAAAGTTATAATTGAATTCAATTTAAATCACAAGAACTATTTTTTTTGTTTTCCCATCATAACACTCTCATAACAAATATTTATATTTTTATTATCCCTTTTTAACATTTAAAAATGGAGAATTTTACTGCTCTATATGTAAGATTTAAAGCCCTTTTATCTGTATATACTTTGAAACTAAACCGTATAAACATTATGTTAAAATTCTTATTCCAAACTATTACCAGAACTTGAGTGGTGTCATCAACTATGGATATTGTGGTATAATATTAAACTTGCATGGTTTTCTTTTTCTTGTAAGGCTAGTTTAGTGGTGATAAACTCCTTTGTCTTTTGTTTATCTGTAAAGCTCTTTATCTGTCCTTCATATCTGAGTGATAACCTTGCAGCAGAGAGTAATTTTGGCTATAGGTTTTCTTCTTTTTTTTTTTCCTTTTAATGTTTGTTTGTTTATTTTTGAGAGAGAGACAGAGAGTGGGGGAGGGACAGAGAGAGACAAAGAATTCAAAGCAGGCTCCAGGCTCTGAGCCGTCAGCACAGAGCCCAACACAGGGCTCAAACCCACAAACCATGAGATCATAACCTTAGCTGAAGTCAGACCCTTAACTGACTGAGCCACCCAGACACCCCTGTAGGTTTTCTTCTTTCAGAACTTTGAATATGTCATGCTACTCCTTTGTGACCTGAAAAATTTCTGCTGAAAAAGCAGCTGATAACCTTATAGGTTTTCCCTTACTTTTACCTATAAAAAGTTATAGGTAACTTTTTGTTTTTGTCTTGCTGCTTTTTTTAAGATTCTTTATCTTTGACCTTCGATATTTTAGTTATGTGTTATGGTATGGTCCTTCTTGGGTTTAAGGGCAGTTTTCAGTTATTATTTCTTCAACTAAGTTTTATCTCTTTCTCTTTCTTCTTCTCTTGAGACCCCTATCATATGAATGTTTGTTCACCTGATCTTTTTCAAGAGATCCCTTAATTTATCTTTTTTTTTTTTTTTTAATTAATGTGTATTTATTTTTGAGAGAGAGACACAGACAGAGTGAGTGCAGGAGAAGGGCAGAGAGAGAGGGAGTCACAGAGTCTGAGGCAGGCTCCAGGGTCTGATCTGTGAACACAGAGCCTGATGCGGGGCTCAAATTCACAAATGCAAGATCATGACCTGAACCGAAGTTGGATGCTTAACCCACTGAGCCACCCAAGTCCCCAAATTTATCCTCTTTTTAAAAAAATTCTTTTTTTGCTGTTGAGCTTGTATGCTTTCCATTACTCTTTCTTCCAGATTGCTGATATGTTCTTCTGTATCCTCTAGTGAGATTTTTACCAATTTCCTCTAGTGTGCTTTCTATTTTCACTTATCATATGCTCCAACTCTTATTGGTTCTTTTGAATATTTTCTATCTATTTATTGAAGGTCTCACTGAGTTCTTCCACTCGTTTCTCCAGCCCAGCGAGTACCTTTATGATCATTACTTCAAATTTTCTATCAGGCATTTTACTTACTTCAGTTTCATTTAATTTTCTGAAGTTTTTTTTCTTGTTTCTTATCTTAATGCATATTCCTCTCTCCTAATTTTGCTTGACTTCCTGTGTTAGTTTCTGTGGATGCTGTGGATTTGTTTTTATGTATCTAGTGAAGCGGCTAAGTCTAACATTGGAGAAGTGGTCTTATGTATGATGGCCTCTATGTAGACTGTGTATTTGGTGCCTCTTGCTGACTGTTTGGACCTGTGGCTTTATATGCTAGTTACTCTCTTAAACTGCGGTGTGCCTTGATCTCTCTTGCAGTTCTCTCTCTTTGGTTGTCCAGAAGCTATTTAGTCCTCCCTGGGTTCTTCAGGAGGAATTGTTCTATTATTAGGTGTCATTCTGTGTGTTCTGCAGAGGAGGGGAGTTCAGTCTTCCTTCACCATCTTAAACTGGAACCCAGATTATTCAGTTAACTTGACTGGTTATTTCTTCACAGGTGACAGTTACGTGGGCAGGTTCACATTGTGTAACTCATTGAGCTGTACGTGCATGATTTGTGGGCCTTTCTATATAGATGTTATTCTTCCACACACATAATTATTGTTAAAAGGATTGATTAGCTTTCTTTTTCATAGGCTCCTTTATTTAAATTTAGGCCTGGGTTTTTGTTGTTGTTGTTTGTTCTGGTTTGTTTTACTATGGGAAATCACATAATTTGGGCAAGCAGCCAGGTGTAGGAGCCGTTGGGAATACACCAGATAGAACACATTCTGATGCTGGAGGTAAAATAAGTGTGTGTGTCTGAATGGCACTTTTTCTTTCAGGCAAGCCCTGCCTCACCTGTCATTAGGAACACAAATTATGGGAGATCATTATTGAATATCAGCAATACATACTATTCTGCTCTCTGTGGACTGTGAGGGTCCCAAACCAGATTCATTCTCAGAGAAGACCAAATAAGGAATCACCTTCAGAGAAAATCTTGTCAAAGCAGAGAAATTAGAATGAAATATATATATTTATATACACACAGTAGATATATAAATTTAGTGTGTGTGTATATATATATATATAAATTTAGTGTATAAAACATATATGAATATGAATATATATTTATATTTATGGCGAATGGTATTTTATGTTGTCATTTTTAAATAACATTGCACTCATATTGTCTATTAAAAATGACTAGTTATAAAAACTTGTATTAAAAGAAGAATATTTGGGAGCATCTGGGTGGCTCACTTGACTAAGTATCTGACTCTTGATTTTGGCTCAGGTCATGATCTCATGGTTTGTGAGTTCAAGCCCTGTGTCTGGCTCTGCACTGACAGTGTGGAGCCTACTTGGGATTCTGTCTCTCCCTCTCTCTGCCCCTGCCCCTCTCCCTCCCCCTCACTCTCTCTCAAATAAACTTAAAAGAAGAATATTTGGAATGAAGTAATATCACCAAAGACTTCAATGTACATTGAAAGATTCATTAGGATTTGATGAAGATAAATTGATTCGCATAGTCATTTAAGTTGCTTAATGAATCAATTTGAAATTAAAATTAGTTTAATTTTATTAAATGTCATCTATTTCTATTGCAACGAAAGCTGTAGCGCATTGCTTAGATGTTTATCATAAATATTAACAGTAAAAATTCTAGGTCACTGGGTAATTTTTCATTCTTTTGATTTTATTATCTATGCCTTGGTACAAACAGGACTATTTATCAGCGAGGTAAAAAATCTGACAGGGTAAGCAAATTGAAGACTTTTTCCCGAGTATTATTTATGGTACCAACTACTTAAAACTTAGTTTTTACATTACTTCTGTTCTTATAATTTGACTTGTCTGTTTCTATATGCACAGATTTCCAATTTTTACTTACTTTCTGTTTAACACTACGTTAAGGAAAATCTTCCCACTTTTAGGTTCATTTCTAAAAATAGCCATTGATTCATATACCAAAGTAAAAAGCAAACTAAATATTTATAGTCAGTAGTTTCAAAATATTTTAGTAGGCAGTATAATTTTTCTGTTTGTTTTTTATTAAGTTTTTAAAAGAAATTTTAGGTTCATAGCAATACTGAACAGAAAGTATGGAGTTCTCATATACTCCCTGTGCACACATACACACAGTCTCCCCCTTTGTCAAATCTCCCACCAGAAGGGAGTACATTTGCTACAGTCAGTGAACCTACATTGCCACATAATTATTGTAGTGCAGTATTTTTAACTGACATTTTCTAAGAACTTTAGTGCTAATCTGTTTCTTCAGGCAGTTTAAATGCCATTTGAGAGATAATACCATAGTGACTCAGAATCTCTGAAAACCCCTCTTATTCAGTGAGGCATAGTTTGCAAAGCAGGGTTCTAAGTAATAGTTATAAGTTATGAAGCACTAGTTATTACACCTGTTCATCAACTAATAAGAATTCAACAAAACAGAACCTTATAAATTAATATGCTCCTTCTGCATTTCTTTTTTTTGTTTTATTTTTCAATAATTATTAAGCAATTGTTGCCATACACTGAACATTTCTTACTGTCCAATATCTGTATAAGTGACAGTTATATCTTGTATTTGCATAGTACACCATTGTTTACAATACACAATGCTACCTCATATTTAAGCATAACACATTTATTCTGCTGTGAAATGATCTTCACAATCATGGCCCTGAAACCCTTTGGCATCCTGAGTAATCCAAGAAAGCCCAATTATAACCCTGCTACTATACTTTAAAATCCAGAGGAGTATAGATTTTTCTTTTAAGCATTAGGTAGTAGTTTGAAAAAAACAACATTGGTAGCAGTGGTAACAAAATAATCATATATCCTGGCTGTCGTTATTTATGCAGTCACTGCAATTATGTTAAATTTTCTTATATCCCTATTAAGCTAATATTTTACTGTTTAAAATGTACAATTTTATTATATCATTTCTCCCTTATTTCTTTCTTTCACACTTTTGTTACAAAATCATAGCGTATATAGTCAATAGAGATTACAAGCTTCAAGATCTAAGGCAAACATTATATTGACTAGGCTGGACTGAGGATTAATATGAAGACTTTGGGCAATGATATGATTCTTTAAATCTGATGTGGTGGCACCTTTAACTTCACCTTACTCATCAATTAATAAAGGCTATTTATTGATGCATGGGTTTTAAATAAATACAAAGAAATTGACAACACACTGCAATGAGGACAAATACCTGAATCCACAGAAGTATCCATGCCCAGTAAAGATAATATAGAGCACAGCAGACTAGTAATCATGCAACACAAGAGAGTAAGATCAGGAAACTGAACAGAGCCAAGATGACATTTCTTAGCCTCATCTGGTAGAGTCTATACTAACTAGTCAGGAAGTAACAACCAAGCAATTTTGGTTTATATGCTATTTTACTTTATTGTCTCTGTGTTCATGGTTATGTTAGCTATTGTAATAGGAATGTTTTAACCAGGGATCTCTACATCACAGGGCCTCAGCCTAGGATGAAAGCACTCTGTTTTCTTTTGGACTTCGCAAGCCTAAGGCCACAAAGTGGGAGAGGTGAATGTGACACAACAAAAAATGAGAAGCGCTAAGAAGTTACATTTGACTATGCTGGCTGTCACTCCACCATAAGCCATTAAGAGACACAGCATAATTTTTGGAGATACTTATGTTTAGCCTGGGAGACTTCTCTGTGGCTAGAAAAATCATGCATCAGAGCAGTCCAAGGAAGAGAGAGAATTAATCTGCCTAATTCCCTCCATTCTCCCACTTCCCATTGGTCAACTACCTTCAACTTCTGGGTTTCATTTCATTATTTGGTCCCTTCTGTTTTTATCTGGTATGCCATATTTCAATCCCTGTGGTACGGTGGTTCACTGAAGCCTCGAAGGGGTAGTAGGGATCAGAAACTCTAGGCATGTAGCTAGTCAGCCTAACTGTTCTAGAGGGAAAGGGCTCCACAGTCCCCAGCTCTCCTAGGGTAGGTGGTTGGTCACAGGCAACGGAAGTTCCAGCAGTCCGATGGTTGAGTATGGAGGCAACTGAGGAGGAGAGCAAGAAGCTGCTGGTTTAGGGAATCTGAGGAGGTGCCCAAGTCTTATACAAAGTCCCAATGAAAAGCACAACACTTTAGTTTGGTTTATTTATGCAGAGTTTATTGCCAAAGTGGTTTATTTAAAAAGCTTATTCTGCAAAGGTGTGGGTGGATTGTATTGGAACCATAGGCACTAGTATAATTATAGTACTCTTTTCACTGTGTGCTAGAGTTCCCCATGAGCTGAATCCAAGAAGAAGCCAGAGCCCTTTGATGCGAATCAAAACAGATTTTCCTTCCCAGGGCACAAAACAGGATGGAAAAGAGTGGAGTTGATCAGAAGGGGCAAAGGAAAGCTCTTGCGCACCATTTAATAAATGGAACTTGTTATCTTGTAATGTGAAATTACTTAAATTTCCAAGTAAAGGAATCTCTTCAAGCTTGTCTATAGTGCACTCTACTTTCTGCTTTTAAACTAGTCTCACCTACTAATCCAATGGTTTTCAAACTGTAGTAAGCACCAGAATCACCTGGAGCGCTTAGTACAACACAGATTGTAGGCCCATGACCAGAGGCTCAGTTTCTGATTGAGTAGTTCTGAGACAGGCCCAAGAATTAACATGTCTAACAAGTCCCAGGTGATCCCATTGTTGCTGGGCTGGGGACCACACTCTGAGAACCATTGCACTTGCTTATCATAAAGGCAAGCCTCAATGCAAACATTGTCTGAGGTGATTGCTCAGGTGCCCCCTTGACCTTTCACCATCTCTTGCCTGGCAATCTGTTGCCCACTATAGCAGCTGCTCTTTCTACCTCGCCCCTGCCTATACACAGAGTTTTGATCCTTAGTTTTGCTTGAGATGGTTATAAATTCACGGCTTTAGTGAATTCACTGACTTTAATCTTTTCCTCCTACCCTTTCCGGACTAGCCTCTTGACCATTGCCCTACATTTGGATTACCTCTCTCCCACACTGTTTCTGGTTTAGCTCCCCTGGAAAGGCTTTCTGTCTCCTTTTCTTTGCCATAATAGGCTTCTGATCTTGGGAAGGATCTTGAGAAGGATTCCAATTCCCAGACTTTCAAAACCTCAGTCTTGTTCATTCTCTTCCTCAGTGTCTCTCCAGAGTTTCCTTCCTCACCTCCAGGATAGGTGGTTGTGAAAAAATGACCAGTTGGGACTCTGACTCCAATTAACAAATGCAATCATAATTCTAGTGCCCAGAATGAAAACGCAAAAATGTAATGTATGCTACAATATAATACAGATCAAAATTATTTTTTTCTCTTCTCTAAGTCTAGGTGTTTTACACAGTACGTAAACAGTTTTTGTTTGCTTACTTTTTTAGGTAGATTAAGCTGGAGGCAGTATTCAGGATGGATGGGAAAATGAAGAGCCAAAAGTTCTCTTTGGAAATTTAGAAAGAAAAATGTCTTCTAGCTAGAACATTCAACATATCTTTAGTCTGTGTGATGACATGCTCTTTGGGATGGGGGGAACAAAGGCAGAAAAAGTCATTGCTTTGTGTACTAAGATTAAGTTTTCTAGTAGGAGGGATTTTAGGCTACATATCAATCTTGTTGATGGCTAATGAAGAGAGATTGACATCTTGAAACAAGTAAGCATTTTTAAGGCATCTGTTCTGCTTTCCCTCTCATAGCTCTGATTAAGGTCATATACCTCTGCTACTGTGCATACCCTCCCTCCTAGACTTACCCATGTGAAGGTGGTCATTACTGTCCTGGACATGGTAGTAAAGTGCATTTATTTTCTCTTAATTTGGGGAGCACAACCATTCTGATGAAATCACATTGTTAAACTTCCAATGGCATGTTGTAAAGTCATGATGACTTCCCTGGTGAAGCTGAATTAATTCCGAGAGTTAAGTTGGCATCTTGCCCTCATTGCCATGATTATAGCCTCCTGGGAAAGAAAACATACCCTAAAATTTATGCTTCAGCTCATGGATACCTAATACAACAGTCTTTGAATTAAATATATAATAGTGCCATTCAACTCTTTGTTGGTTAAAAGGCTGTGTGCCTAGTTTTGTATACTTAAATCTTTAGTATGGCCTTGGTGATTTATTTTTAAGTATGGTTCCCTAGAATTTATCTTCCATTTTCTGGGGCATAAGGAATTCCTTCTGTGGAAAGAACTCTAAGAGGTTTCAACAAGAGTTCTGGGAAGACAATGTCATCAAACACTGCAGAAAGGAAGTTGTTCCTCTAAGTGCCTTGTCTTGATTTAGATATGGTAGATCACAACATAACCCACTCAGTCTCTTAACTGAAAGCTTGAGTCAGAAATCCATGGGTGATCTGGGGCGCCTCAGTGGCTCAGTCAGTTAAGTGTCCTCAGTGGCTTAGTCTGTTAAGTGTCCCACTTCAGCTCAGGCCATGATCTTACATTCATGAGTTTGAGCCCTGTGTCAGCCTCTGTGCTGACAGCTCAGAGCCTGGAGCCTGCTTTGGATTCTGTGTCTCCCTCTCTCTGACCCTCCCCTGCTCATGCTCTGTCTCTCAAAAATGAATAAACAGTAAAAAAAAAAAAAAAAAAAAAAAATCCATGGATGGTGTAATACTTCCTCAACCTTAATAGAAATTAAAAATTTGGCAAAACTGGAACATCTTGTAATTAAGTTAACCATCAAGGAAAGTTTTTGCATCTTGTTCTTTCTGAAGTGCTCCACTCATCAAAACCACAGACATACTCTCTCCCTTTCAAAATGCTGCTTAATCCCAGGCACTTGATATGTTTGGCCATACTGGGAAATTAATAATATTCAACTCGTCTCTGATCACTGAGTTCCTCTGTTTTTCTCTATTTCAAAGAAAGAGCAGAAAAGCTTTTTTTTTTTTTTTTTTTTTTTTTTAATTTTTTTTTTTAAAGTATTTTTTTAACTTTTTTTTTTTTAGTTAGGTGACTCAGCTCTTTTGAGGAAACATAATTCAGGAACGTTTCACAGTTGATTAAAAAACATAAAGTGTATGCAATAAAATGCTAATGAAGAGAAATGCTAATCCCGAATAATGTTAAGACGAAATACACATTTTAAAAAATGAGAATAAGAAGTGAGTAAAAAGGTCTCTCTCTCATATAACCACATTTCCCAGGCTTTCATGCCCCACATGGCTTCTCGGTAGGTTAATCGGAGGCCCTGGCCAAAGACTAGAAAGTGGAAGGGGAGAAGCAGCCAAAACATTTCTCCTCTTTCTGTACCATCTGTCCCTTGTTCATGGCCCCAGTTTCCCATTAGATTGTCCTTCCTTCTGTAGTCCCAGCTCTCCTTGGACAGGCCCACTGTTATTCCAGCTTCTTCTGGGCAGCCACTCCCTGAGCTCTGCTAATACCACCTCCCCCACTTGACCCTCCAGCACTCGGACTGCTAGCAGCTTCCACCTCTTTTCTCTTTGGTTTCTTAGCTCTTCCATCTCTCTCTTTTTTTTTTTTTCAACGTTTATTTATTTTTTTTGGGACAGAGAGAGACAGAGCATGAACGGGGGAGGGGCAGAGAGAGAGGGAGACACAGAATCGGAAACAGGCTCCAGGCTCCGAGCCATCAGCCCAGAGCCTGACGCCGGGCTCGAACTCACGGACCGCGAGATCGTGACCTGGCTGAAGTCGGACGCTCAACCGACTGCGCCACCCAGGCGCCCCATCTCTTTTATAACCAACTGTTGACATTAAATTCCTTTTGATTGCAATATCTCAAGTCACTTCAGTTTTCATGATGTACATAATGATTTCTCTTTACCGGTTTTTTAGAATGTTTATTTGAGAAAGAGAATGAGGAGGGACAGAGAGAGAGGGAGAAAGAGAATCCCAAGAGGGCTCTGCATGTCAGCATGGAACCTGATGTGTGGCTCCATCTAATGAACCGTGAGATCATGATCTGAGCCAAAATCAAGAGTCGGATGATTAACTGACTGAGTCACCCAGGTGCCCCTTTACTGATTTTTTAAAGTAAATTTTGTTTTTTAGAACAACTATGGTATACAGAAGATGTGTGAAAGTAATACAGAGAGTTCTCATACACCCTGCATTCAGTTTTCCCCATTAGGAACATCTTACATGAGCACACTTGTAACAATTAATGAATCACTATTAGTATATTATTGTTTTTAAAAGTCTATAATTTATTCCAATCTCCTTTGCTTTTTTGCCACATATCCTTTTTCTGTTCTAAGACCTTATCCAGGATATTAATTACATTCATGTAGAATCATCTGGGCTGTAATAAGTTCTTCAACTTTGCTGGTTTTGTATAACTCTGACAGTTTTGAGAAGTAGGTCAGATAGAATTTTGTAGAATGTACTCTATTTGGATTTATCTGATGTTTTTCTCATGATTAAACTGAGTTTTGGGGAGGAAGATTGCAACAGTAAAATGTCATTTTTTTGTCATCTCATATCAAAGGTACATACTATCAACATCATTGATCTCTATGGAAGTTGTCCTTAGTTGACTATGGTAATATTTGTCAATTTTCTCCATTGTAAAGTTGCTCTCTCCCCTCCCCTTTTCATAGTGTACTTTTTGGAAGGAAATCACTATGTGTGGCTCACATGTAAGGAGTATGGGTGCTCTAGTGATTTTAAAGCCCTTATCTTGTAATTCCACAGGATTGAAGGTAATGTTTCTTGATGTAATGTTACTTGTACAATAGGAGAGCTGGCCCCAGACTGCTCAAGAGATCTTTGTCCATCTTGGCTATGAGCTATTCCTCTCATTTAATATGTTAACTACAGTATGCCTGTGAGTTACACAGACCACAGACCACAATACCTTTATACTATAGAAGAGTTGCCACTTTCTCTACTTCAAATGAAAAAAAAAATCTGAAATCAGCCAAAGCTCTCTTTTTCTATTACTTAAAATAGTCTTTGTATTCCACAACTCAAAGTGGGATACCAGAACCATGCAGTGTTTAAAGCCTCAAAGATTCCCTTCCCTGGAAAGGAACTGGAAGAACAATTAGGTATTCATATGGTAGAATCCTCTTATCCTCGTTTGCATAGATAATAATAATAATAATAATAATAATAAACAGTACAAATGTAAGAGATTCAGATGAAACAGCTGTCAGCCACTGATCAAACAATTAGCAGTAAGGACCAAGTTCTCACTTAGTGGGATAGCCTTTAGCTTTTCACCTGTAATAAGACTTAGTAAAAGCAAGCATGGCACAAGTCTGCTGCAGTGAGCATGTCATCGTTACTTTTGGGAATAAATAGCCTGAATCAGACAAACTAGTCATAATATTTTGAATGTAATGTTTCTTTTGAGGGTATTTAAAAATTGTTCCTCTGAAAGGATTTTAACAATCTTAATCAACAGTGCACTAGGTAGTAATATAGTAATGAAATGTTCATATGAAAATACCTCCTGTCAACTTTTTCATGTTACAACACTGGGCATTGAGTTAAAGTTCTCATTCAACAAAAACCTACTGAACATATATAATATGCAAGCATATCTAATTTCTGTGGTATCCAGGGGAGTGCTACTCAAGGTGCTGTTTCTCAGTGGGATAATGGGCTTATGTCAGGAATATAAATGAGACTCAATTACCTTCATCAAGAGTCTTGTTATAATTTTTCATAATATTATAATCCTATGTATTTCTGTGATGTCAGTTGTTTGTCCTCCATTTTGAGTTCTCTCTCTCTCTCTCTCTCTCTCTCTCTTTTTTTTTTTTTTGAGGAGTCTAGCTAGAGGTTAATCAATTTTATTTTTTCAAAGAACCAGATCTTGGTTCTATTGATCTATTCTACTGTTTTTTAGTTTCTATTTCATTTTCTTTTGCTGTAATCTTAATTATATCTTTTTTTTCTCTACTGACTTTGGATTTTATTTGTTCTTTTCCAGCTTTTTTTTTGGTGTAAGTTTAGGTTGTTTGAGATTTTTCTTGCTTCTGAGGTAGGCCTGTATTTCTATAGTCTTCTCTCTTAACAGTTTTTGCTCTATCCCAAATATTTTGGATCACTGTGTTTTCATTTTCATTTGTTTCCATGTGCTTTTTGATTTCCTCTTGATTTCTTGGTTGATTCATTCATTGTATAGTAGCATGTTATTTATCTTCACGTATTTGTGTTCTTTCCAGATTTTTTATTATGATTGATTTCTAGTTTTATACCATTGTAGTCAGAAAAGATAGTATAATTTCAATATTTTTTAATTTATTGAGACTTGTTTTGTGGCCAATGAATCAGACAACCTAGAGGAAATGGATAAATTCCTAGAAATATGTAACTTCCAAAACTGAGTCAGGAAGAAATGGAAAATTTGAGCAGAGTGACTACAAGTGCAAATTGGTACAGCCACTGTGGAAAAGAGTATGGAAGTTCCTCAAAAAATTAAAAATAGAGTTAACATATAATACAGTAATTCCACTATTGGGCACTCAAGCAAAGAAAACAAAAACACTAATTTGGAGAGAGATGTACATCCTATGTTTATTGCAGCATTATTCACAATAGCCAAGATATGGAAGCAAGCCAACTGTCCATCCATAGATCAATGAATAAAGAAGATGTGGTATGTGTGTGTGTGTGTACATACAGTAGCATTATTTATAATAGCCAAGATGTGAAAGCAGCTGACATGTCCATTGATGAATGGATAAAGAAGATGTGGGGTGTGTGTGTGTGTGTGTGTGTGTGTGTGTGTGTGTGGTGTGAGAGACAGAAATGGAATATTATGAGGCCATAAAAATTGAAATCTTGCCATTTGCTACATGGATGGATCTAGAGAATATAATGCTAAGTGAAATGAGCCAGTCAGAGAAAGACAAATACAATAACTTCACTCATATGTGGAATTTAAGAAACAAAACAAAAAAGAGACAAAAACAAAAGAAAAGAAAACAAAACAAACCCCGACTCCCCAATACAGAGAACAAAGAGTGGTTTGTCGGGAGGGATGGGTGAAATTGGTGAAGGGGATTAAGAGGACACTTACTGTGATGAACACCGGGTGGTGTACTGAATTGTTAAATCACTATACTGTATACCTGAAAGTAACACTATGTGTTAAGTATACTTCAATTAAAAAAAAAAAAAAGTCTAGCTGTAAAGAAATGTGAGCTTAACTACACAATGTTCTTAGTGATATATTTAACTTACATTCTGTCACATGCTCTTCATTTTGTATCTGACAAGTAACAAACAGTTCATAGATTCACACCTGTCCTTGGACTGCATTTTGAGTAACAATGGTCTAGGAAATGATATATAATGGCTTAGTAGTTACCTGGATTTTAGTTTTGCTCTTAGAATATGGTTAAGACAGATCTATATGACTTCAGTTATTCTAAAAATCAGGTTAGAGCTCTTTTGTATTATTCTAGGCATACCTTTTAATGTAAAATCAAGAAGAGTAGGTCTCAGAGATGAAGAAAGGACAGATCATTCAGAAAGTATGCAAAGGATTAGATTTTGAAGTCAGGACAAACATCTGCATACCCTTATAGAGTCCAGAATAACAGAAGGATTTCATTGAGAATGCAGAGTGTTTTTTATAAGGAGACATAAAATTCACATTAATTGCTCTGTTTCCCCCATATGATAGGTATTAAATTCAATCTCCTAAAATGCCCTTTAATGTGATCAGGTCTCTCCGTTCCCACTGCTTCTGCCACATTCAAGACTGTTATTTATCCTGTACGATCATTCATAGCATCTTATACTTTTTTGCTCATGTTTTGCATACTCTGCTTTATAACCATTTCTAACATATATATTTTATATTAGATTTTTAACAATTTGGAAATATCAGAAGTACTTGAGGATATAATTTTACATATCAGATAAAGGGTTAGTATCCAAAATCTATAAAGAACTTATCAAACTCAATACCCCCAAAAATGAATAATCCAGTGAAGAAATGGGCAAAAGACGTGAATAGAGATTTCTCCAAAGAAAACATCCAAATGGCCAACCAACACATGAAAAAATGCTCAACATCACTCATCATCAGGAAAATACAAATCAAAACCACAATGAGAAACCAACTCACACTGGTAAGAATGGTTAACATTAACAACTCAGGAAACAACAGATGTCGTTGAGGATGTGGAGAAGATGAACCCTTTTGCACCGCTGGTGGGAATGCAAACTGGTGCAGCCACTCTGGAAAACAGTATGGAGGTTCCTCAAAAAATTAAAAATAGAACTACCCTATGACCTAGTAATTGCACTACTATGTATTTATCCAAGGGATACAGGTATGCTGTTTCGAAGGGGCACAGGCACCTCAATGTTTATAACAGCACTATCAACCATAGCCAAAGTATAGAAAGAGCCCAAATGTCAATCGATGGATGAATGAATGGATAAAGATGATGATGATGTGTGTGTATGTGTGTGTGTGTGTATATATTATATATACACACATATATATGTATATATGCATATGTGTACACACATACACATACATACAATGGAGTATTACTTGGCAATCAAAAAGAAAGAAATCTTGCCATTTGTAACTACGTGGATGGAACTAGGGGGTATTATGCTAAGTGAAATTAGAGAAAGTTGTTTCTTCTAAGACTCATTTGATGAGTGTATCCTTAAGTTTTCTATAATTTTAGACTGTGAGCTTTTATTTGGCCAATCTTAATCTATGGGAATACTGCAAGGCCTGGTTCTATAAAGAGACATTTATTTTCACTTCTTCCATGAACTCAAGAGTTCTATTAATAAGGGACCTCATCAATTAACTCATTATATTTTGTGTATAGAATCAACCGGAGAGTAAAATTTCAAGTTCTAAACCTGTCCAAAGGCAGAATTATGTTTTTAATTTATCTCGGGAATCACTTTTCTCTGTAGAACACAGGCTTAGATAGGTATCTTTCCCTGTCTTCCACTTTTTCCTTGACTCTTCCCTCACCCTTAATATTAAAGGAATAACTTTTCAAAGATCCTGCTTCAGTGGTGTCTCAGTTCCAACTTACGTGCATGATTGTGTATCCTTGTCTTTTGTTTTCTTTGCAGTCATTAAAATGCAAGGGCTAGTATTGGCAAAGGCCTTCAAAGTCTCGAGAGCTGTGGCTTTAGCTATGTTTTTCCAACATCTTCGTGTTTAACCCTAGGGATTTCCCTATTCTCTTGTACTTTCAAATAGGTATTTCAAATCATCGTTACTATATGATCCTCATCATTAATAATATTTTCAAGCAGGAGTCACAAACTCCCCAAAATGGAAATTCACAGAAGCTTTTACCTTCTGATTTTCCTTTTATTTCTTAAATATTATGAAGAAGACATGTCACTGCTTTAAATCATACTGTTCTAATTTTATAGTGGTGATTCACTAATTTTCTTTTTTTTTTAATTTTTAAAAATGTTGATTTATTTTTTGGGAGACGCAGAGCAGGGGAGGAGAAGAGATAGAGGGAGACACAGAATCCAAAGCAGGCTCCAGGCTCTGAGCTATAAGCACAGAGCCCTGTGCAGGGCTCAAACCCATGAACCATGAGATCATGACCTGGGCTGAAGTCAGACGCTTAACAGACTGAGCCACACTGGTGCCTCAAATTTTCTAATGTCTGCTAAATAATGGGCAGATGCTTTTATAGCATATAATAAAACTTGAAAGCATTAGCCAGAGTTTGAAGTCCCTAGTGCATCCATTAGGAAACTGGGTTGGACAGGTTATTGCTAGCCTTTTCTCTAACACTCATGTGTTTAATTTTCTCTGTCGTTATTTTATCTAAATTACCTTTATATTTCTAGAAGCAGCCCTCAGGTTGGATTTTTTGTTCTTTATGCCAATTCTATTCTTTCCTGCTTAAATGATACTTCCCTTTGTGCCTATTTGATGCCCTGATTGTTGGACAGTAATTGTGCATTAAAAAGTCACCATTTATTTTTTCTCATTGAAAAACTGAAGACTTATTACATTATTCCAAGGATATTCTCTCTTGAGGTAGGAAAGTGCCTTTATGTGAGCAAAGTCTCTTTTGAAATAGCTCTCCAAATGTTAAAAACTATAGCAAATAAGTAATGAAGACAAATGGTCTAATGATGACAATTTTATAATGACATGAATTTGATAGGTTTAAGTTAACATTGCTGTAACAGTCCGTTGATATTCGATGTTAAGATGTTTACTGTCTAGTCTAGCAGACTCTTTTGCTGTCCCCAAAAGAGTGTTCTTATATTTTTTTCATAAAAAACAAAAAACAACAGGCCTGGAATACTGTACAACTGCCTAGGTTTCGTTTGTTTTTTTTGTAATGGTGATGTAATTATCTAATTATCAGAAACATCCAACTGAAAAGTCTAGTACTTTGGGACGTGCTCAGTGGATTTCTTTGTAGACAAAAATATTTGTTTAAAAAAATTTTTTAACATTTATTTATTTTTGAGAAACACAGAGAGAGACAGGGCATGAGCAGAGGAGGGGCAGAGAGAGAGGGAGACACAGAACCCAAAGCAGGCTCCAGGCTCTGAGCTGTCAGCACAGAGCCCAATGCAGGGCTCAAACCCATGAACTGTGAGATCATGACTTAAGCTGAAGTCGGACGCTCAACCTACTGAGCCACCCAGGTGCCCTTGTAGACAAAAATATTTACACTAACGTTTCTTCTACAAATTGAGAGTATTTATATTTCTCTGATTCTTTAGAACTTTTGAGAACTGATTTGTTATTCAAAGTAAAACACATAGAATATAAATAGACTGACTAATCCTCAATTTTACTGTTCTGTGTAGTCACAAGGAACCAATATGTTATTTTTAAATAATTTTAGTGCTTATATTTCACTAAAAATGTCAAAATAATCAGTCTATCCAATGAGTGATAAATTCTTCACATTGTTTTTTATTTAAAAAGCATTAATAGATAATTGGCATGAAGCTAGTATTTTAATGGAACATGTTGATTTATTACTGGGCCAGGATGATATTATTAAATGAATTTGTTGTCAAGAGGCACCCTCCACAGAAATATATGTAAATTGGTCATGAATAAATCACTAATATGAAGAATGTATTAAAATCTTAATCTAATTATAATTTCATTGAAAGTTTACAACTTTCTATTCTTATAGCCCACATCCATTGTTACAAACGTGTAAAAAGAGAAATATTAGCTAATTGTTTTTTACATCTTTTAAAATGCCCAGAGTTCTTTTTTAAAGTTTGTTTATTTATTTTAAGAGAGAGAGAGAGAGAGAGAGCATGGGAGAGGCAGAGTGGGAGGAAGAGAGAGAGATTCCCAAGCAGGTTCCACACTAACAGTGTGGAGGAGCTTGAACTCATGAACCTTGAGATCATGACCTGAACTGATATCAAGAGTTGGATGCTTAACCAACTAAGACACTCAGGTCCCCCAGATTTCTTCATTTGAATACTTTTGGGAATTCTTCATGCGTATGAAAGTGATGCTAAATATAAATCCTCGTATCTCTTTACTTATAAAAAATTATAATATAGGGGCACCTGAGTGGCTCAGTTGGTTGAGCGTCTGACTTCAGCTCAGGTCATGATCTCATGGTTCATGGGTTTGGGCCCAACAACAGGCTCTGTGCTGACAGCTCAGAGCCTGGAGCCTGCTTTGGATTCTATGTTTCCCTCTCTTTCTGCTCCTCCCCTGCCCACACTCTTCTCTCTCTCAAAATTAAAGATTAAAATTTTTTTTAAAAATTATAATATATAACCAATATCTTTAAAAATGTTGTAATACTTATTCAAATCTACTGAGAAATTTGATCTTTGGTGATTGGTAAGAAAATACTCTAAGAAAGCAAGAATTCATAAATAAAACATTTATTTTGAAATAAACCCAGATCTATTACCTATCTAGTATTGTGATTTTTTTAATTAGGCAAACGATTCAAATATCTCTTGCATCGATACATTTTAAAAGAGGGAAATGGGGATATATTTATCATCCAGCTTTCTGGTAGACTACTGTGAAGATTAATGGGATACTATTTACACTTTAATGACAAGCATTTTATCTAAATGAAAGTAACCTAAATTCTACTTCCCTCAGAGCTGGGTGGTGAAGAGCATTATTCATTGTTAAGCATATAACATCTTTTTTTGTTGTTGTTCTCTTAGATCCTAAGAAAAGGGAAACATAATCTTGGGAGACAAAGAGAAAGAAAGTAAAATTTGTGACTAATATCTACCATCTAACTAAAACCTGGAAATGAACAGCTAATTTTTGAGGTCTCTGATGTATCAGATATTATTATACATTATATGTGCTAACTTATTTAATCGTCACAAATGCCTTATGAATAGATAATACTATTATCCTCATTTTACAGATAAGGAAACCAAATAACAGAGAAGTTAAATAACATGTCCAAAATTCACAAAGCTGATAGCTATGGGACTAAAATTCAATTCCAGGTAGTCTAGCCCCAGTCATGCCCTCAACTATGATGTTCAATTGCTTTTATAACAAATACTACTTTTATCAAAGTAACGCCATACTTGATGACATCATATCTGGCTTTCTAATCCCGATTTCCTAAAGCAATTTATTAGTTCAACCAACATGCTTACCTGTTATGTACCAATAGCAATTTTAAGAGTTGGGTTTTCACAAGTGATTAAATCAGCACCCACTTACTTGGGGCTTATATTTAATGAAGGAAGCAGATAGGCAAATATATATTACAATGTGATGAATTTTGGGGCGCCTGGGTGGCGCAGTCGGTTAAGCGTCCGACTTCAGCCAGGTCACGATCTCGCGGTCCGGGAGTTCGAGCCCCACGTCAGGCTCTGGGCTGATGGCTCAGAGCCTGGAGCCTGTTTCCGATTCTGTGTCTCCCTCTCTCTCTGCCCCTCGCCCGTTCATGCTCTGTCTCTCTCTGTCCCGAAAATAAATAAACGTTGAAAAAAAAAAATTAAAAAAAATAAATAAATAAATGTGATGAATTTTAATAGATGTATGCATGAAGTGCTCAAAGGGCACAAGGGAAGGCACCCTCTTTAGGGGTAGGCCATATGCAAATACCCTGTGTTGAAAAAGCAGGGCTTGTTTAGAGAACCATAGACTCAGAATGGCTGGAACATAGAGAACCAAGGCAGACGGAAAAGAGATAAGAAAGGAAAGGTGGTAGAGGATAAACCAGAGAGCACAGTCTGTTCAATTGTCTACTTGATATTTTTCACTTTGAAAACAACATGTTTAAAACAGAGCTCATTTTCTTCTGGTAAAATGTGGTCCTTCTGGAGTGGTTCTCAATTTGGTGAATAATGCCCTAAACTACCTAACCAACCAAGGGAAAAATATTTGAGGCATCTTCATTGCTTCTTATTTTCTCGTATTGTAAGCCAACGAGCTTCCAAGTTCTGTCAATTGTACATCCTAGGTATCTAGACGGTCTCCATTCATCTCTCAGTCTAAATTGCTACGTGCAGTCCAGTACTTCTTTTGTTCTTAACATCTTTTGAGGCAATCCTATATGCTTGTTCTCCCTCCAATGCATTGTATGTATATAGAGAGCAATCATTGTATAATACCAATGCAATCATTCCATTATTCTGCTTAAATCTTCAACAGCTCCCTATTGCCCTCAGGAAAAACCTCCTAATTCTTGGTGCACTCAGCTCTTGACTTTCTGCTGCAATCTGTCCTTCCAGTCTTTTCTTTACTTCCTGATGGCATGCGCTCTGGAATCCTGCTTTCCTGAACCACTTACTGTTATTCTAATGCAGATGTGGAATAGTTTCGTGGTTAAATTTGTGGCCTACCTGGTCAGTCTGACTTGATTTCAAGTCAACTGGCAATTCAACTGTTAGCTGTGTGGTTTTAAAAAAGTTATTTAGCTTCTCTGAGACTACACATTCTTAGCTCTAAAAGAAAAAAATACACAGAATTTTTGTAAGGAGCAAATGAGATAATGCACTTTGCAAATTCCTGGCTTTTATTTAGCATTTAATAAATATTAATTTTGTGTCTTTTTTTTTTTTTTCTCTTTTCTCCTCGGTTCCTGCAAATATGTTGTTCTGTCTACTTGGAATGCCCTCTTTCTACCCAAGGGTTTGTCTGACAATTTTTTCCTTGCACTTTAGTATTATTTGAAATACTAAATACTCTAATAACAAACAGCTGAAATGTCGCCTCTTCCAGGAGGTCTTGCGGGGAGTCCCGAAGGAGGATCTAGAGAAATCTTGTTAAATATCCCCATAGTGACTTTATTACAGTTATCACGGGAATGTAATTATTCATTTGCCTGCTTTTGAGACCTGGAAGAGAGACACTCTTTGAACTTGCTGCGCTCTGGAAATCCAGTAAATTCACAATACTTGTTGACTGAATATTATCAACCAGCTCAAGCAGATGTTTTGTTGGCTTGACTGTTACCATCTTACCAATATGTACTATTTTCTCAAGATAATTTTAAACCTAAGAAAAATCAGATATCTTTGCCCATTTACTCCTTCATTTATTAAATATTCATTGGGATTCTATGCTAGGGCACTTTGCTAGGTTCAGGGATAAAAGCAACAGCAACCTCAAAACAAGCATTTAGTTCATACTATTGATATTTGAAGCCAAGACTTGATGTGTTAATAACCCCTGAGCCTGAAATAATGCTATAACTATTGGTTAACAAACCATCTAGTTAAGAACTGTTTTATTGATCTTTTTAAAATCTATCAGTCTGCAAACCCCTCCAAAATCACTCCTTTATTTACATGTACATATGCTTGAAATACACATAGTGTTACTAAAAGAGACACTGACTTTATGAGACAGTAAGAAGCTTTTGCATGGCTTTGTATATCAGGTGGGCCAAACTTAGCAGACAATTTCTGACATTGGAAATACTTGTAAGTCTACACATGCATCCACAGGGAGGAATAGGAACATCCCAGGTATAGCTATATGGATATAAGCATAAAGATTCTTAGGCCTACATCCTAGATTTGATTTTGAGTGAAACACTTAGCTTCTTTCTCCCTTACTCTTCTCAAGTGGAAAAAGAAAACTATTTGATCACTTAGAACTCTTTATGATTTAGGGCGCCTGGGTGGTTCAGTTGGTTAAGTGTCCAAATTTGGCTCAGGTCATGATCTCATCGTTCGTGGGTTTGAGCCCCATGTCGGGCTCTGTGCTGACAGCTCAGAGCCTGGAACCTGCTTCAGATTCTGTGTCTCCCCTCTCTGCCCCTCCCTTGCTCATGCTCTGTCTCTCTCTCCCCAAAAGAAATATTAAAAAAATGTTCTTAAAAGAACTCTTTATGATTCTCCATAGTCTATGTGTGCCAGACCCATAACTTTATGTCCCTGCCCCCCTCACCACTTGTCATTGAAATCCTCCAGTGGCCTTGTCTCCTTGCTCTTTCTCTTGACTTGTTGAGGCACCTGATGTTAGTATGTCCTTTTTGAAACTTGCCTGCTTTGATTTGATTTCCATGCCACTGGACACATTCTTTTCACACCTTTCTAATTTATCCTCATTTATTTCCCAGGACTGTCTTGCTTTCTATCTTATAGATATTCCTTAAAGCTCTTAATTCAAGCTGCCTCTCTTTTCAAATTTTCCCTTGCTGAGTCAACTTATTCCTTCTGCTTTAACTATCACCTCCATGTGGATGACTCCCCAAATCTAAATTGGAAATCTGATCTCTCTGGCATACTCCAATTCCATATTTCAGCTGCTTATTTGGTATCACCATCTGGCTCTCCTGGATTCAACTTAAATTCAGTGTTTAAGGCAGAATCAGCATTGTGTTCAGGATGTACATCTTTCTCTAGACTTTATGTTAATTGTGTTAGCATCCCCTGGTTATTGAAATTCTAAATCTAGTACAGGAGTCATCTTGGCCACATAGCAAGTTCCTGCAGCATGTACCTATATCAAGCATCCTACTTACCCCTTCTTTTCCCTTTCACTGTCTATTTAATGCAGACTACAGAAGATCTCTGCCCACATCCTCTTCCCGCTTACTGCTACTCTCACCTTTGTTGTCTGCTTAGGATTTGATGTACTCAATATTTAGGTCAAGCTCCTTCTCCTCAGCTAGCCTTGCCCATAGGGACCCACACATGCCCAGCTAGCCCACCGCCATCCCAGGTCCCCAGCCATAGTCCTCAAACCATGGGAGAAAGACAACACAAATCTTCCTAAGTTGTAGATAACCCAGTGCATGGAACACACAGTAGAGATGCTGAAAGTAATGGATAAGATATCCAAGATTTCCTTCTATAAATTTTTTTTTTTGCCTACTCATTCTAAGGATTCAAGAAATATATCTCAAATCAATTGTAATCAAATACATACAAATAACAATACATTGCTTACTGATAGCACCATTGGTTGTATTCTTTTTTCCACTTGCCTATTTCCTTGGGTTTTTTTACATTATGACATTTGTCAAAGGAATAGCTTAGTTTAGGCAGATTAAAATGCTAAGGTGAAAGAAAGGAATTAGATCTGGAACAAAAAGAGGTCTTCTATTTTCCTTCCTAAATTGTGGTCAACGCTGTGAGCTTGGTCAACTTTCTGAGTGTCTATATGAGTGCACCCTTTCACCTTCATATAATACAGAAATAATGCCTGTCCTGATTACTTCTGAGTGATTGGGAAGCTCTAATTAGATGTAAAAAGATCTTCAGAGATTCCCAAACCTCTGGGAATTTGGCTAATCATCCAAATCACCTGGGAGAGTTTCCTAAGGCCTTTTCCCCAGAAATCTCATCTTTAAAGTCCCCAGTAACCTGCCATTTGGAAACCTTATTATACAAAATTTCAAAAGTGAGTATTATTGTAATATAACTCCTGGAGTCTAACAGTTGTCTTCCTGGGTCTTTGGCCACTGTTATTTCTGAGTTCCATAGCATCTTGATCATCTTTGGACTGCTTTTAGTTCTAAACTTCATATGTGTAGTTACCCTGGCTTAGAGTTCAAAATCTTTAGATAATGACAAGTTTTGACCTTTACCTGTAAGGCCTCTGGCAAAGGGTTGATAAATGGATTTAGTCATTTTAGATGGTCAGAGCATTTTACAGTCTAAGTTGACAACATAAATCCACTCTTACATACAATGGATTAAACTAAATTCTCTAAAGTTATGGGTACTTGAGAAAACCCAAAAACACAGATATTTTGGAGTTAATAAAATGAATTGAATGAAAACATGCTTCTCACTCTAATGCTTCTTGGTGGTTTTGAACATCATCTTTCCAGGAAATGTGAGATTTTTAATTCCTAAGCATTCACCATAACATGATCTATTTTTCCAGAAGCAGCACATAACTTTATCTGTCACATATTGTTACTGGAGTTTTGATAACCCATGATTTTTTAAGGCAGCTTAAATGTAAGAATGAGCTCCTAGAATAGAACCAAAGCATATAACTAGAAATTACTTTGTAATGCCTTTCCACGGTTCAGTCTAACATAAAAGAGAGGTTAAGCAGGAAAGAAGTCTAATAATATCATTCTTTGAAGAAGAAGAATGAAGTCTAATAATATCATTAATATTATTCCATACTACTCGGCAAAGCATTCATCACATTGTGGAGATATATAAAAAAGGTCAAATATATATTGTTTAGAAATCAATTGTCCAGTTGACCCTTGGACAATGCAGGGGTATCGGGGTGCTGACCCCCATGCAGTCAAAACCCATGTGTAATTTTTGACTCTCCAAAACTTAACTATTAATAGCCTGCTGCGGACTGCAAGACTCACAGATAACACAGTTGATTAACATATATTTTCCATGTTATATATATTATATACTGTGTGCCTACAGTAAGGTGAGCTAGAGAAAAGAAAAAGTTATTAGGGAAATCATAAGAGAAAATGCATTTGCAGTACTGTACTGTATTAATGGAAAAAAATTGCATATAAGTAGATCCACACAGCTCATGCCCATGTTGTTCAAGGGGCAATTGCATCTTGATTGATTCTGACTTTACCAATTCCTTTGTAAAAGAAAAGAAACTAGAGTATTTAGTACAAATTTGTTCCACGTGCTTAACGGACCCCTGGCTTTGACATATGCCAAGTTTTAGCCTACCTACTCATCTATAATCAGGCCTTGAATAACTTCCATACTATCTATCAAAGGTCCTTGTGTTTCAATTTTATAAATGAATTTCAATTTCCTTATGTAGAGTTAGCATAATAGATAATCACGAAGGCGTGGGGCTCAGGCAAATTCGGGTTCAAACACTGTCCCTATCATTTACTAGCTGTGTGACTTTGGTTAATTACTAACTTCTGTAAGATTGTGCTGCTCAAAGTGTTGTCACTGGACCAGCAACATTTGCATCATCTGGGAGCTTGTGAATTCATAATATCACAATCACTTCTTGTTTGGATAAGATCTTGTGGCAATGCAGTCTTCTCTTCCCTGTTTCCTGCTATGATGGTATTAAGTCATTATAGGTAGAGAAAGGGTACCAGGCAATGATAGGTCAGGTCTGGTTCCTTGAGCTAAAACCAGCCTCATCTGGCCTTTTAGAGAAAGGAGCTGTCCCTCGCTGCTGAATCTGTTTTTCTGATTGCATAATTCCTGTGCACAGAGACTTCTTATGCAGATCCAGACCCAGACTCTCTAGGCACTTTGAATAATTTCAGTGGAGAATATGTGGGGTTTTTTTTGTTTGTTTGTTTTTGTTTTGTTTTGTTTTGGTTCTTCATTTCACACACAATTTGTGGGGAATGAGGAGAGGAACAAGGCTTTGGACTCCTCTATTTGATTACCTCACTCCATAATGGCAGCTCTGTCCCTCCCATGGAGCACCTTTTAGGGTTCATGACAAGCAACTGAAACAGCCCCTCCTATCACTTCAGTGAGCAGCTGTGCAGACAGTGTTACAGAATAGGCTGGCCCTGGTCCTAAAGAGTCTAACATTCTCTCTCCTCTCCTACAGCCTATGCTTCTCTCATATAATCAAGCAAGGAACTGTTTCTACACATCCCTCAGAGTTCCCTAGCTCCTTAACTTTGCTCTTGCTGTTTCCTTTGCGTCACCTGCCTAATCTACCCTATCCCCATCTTTCCATGTCTGAATGGAATTTATTCTTTGACGCTGAGCTCTTGATGCTTCCACATGTGATAACCTTTCTTCTTTGACTCCAAACCTCTTTCCTAATCACATGCTAACCTGTGTCTTGCCACTCCATAACAAGCAAAAATGGAAGTTTCCTGAGTTTAGGAGCAGAGTTTTATGTATTTAAGTCCTATTCATTTTCCCCTTGCCCATCCAAAGTATTAGCACATGATTTTACCCAAGTAGAGCGTCAACAAATGTTAAGTGAATGAAATAGACTTCTTTCTGGAGAGACAAGGAAATATACTAATTTGGAAAGCAAGGTAGACCGTTTGCATGGCTGGGATGACTAGAATAACTCGGTAACTAGATTTTAACTGAGAATTAGAATCATAGGCCCTTTATAACTTGAAAAACACTGGTTGAGTATCTTTATACTATATAGAAAAGCTGAAATTCATGAAGCACTAAAATGAAAAAATGGAATCAGGTTCTAGGACTCCTGATTTTCCATTCTGGTGTTTTTATCCAACTAAATAACATTTTCTTTTTAATTTTACAAACATTATTATAGTATAGTTAATAAAAATTCTGGAAAAAATATATTCACTCTACAATCATACCACCATGACATGTACACTGTTTTATCATTCAGACGCTCACTCAGATATTATACATAAGAATTCGTATTTTTGTACACATGAGATCCTAATTTACCTAAAATATCATGCTTAATTTATTTCACTTAATATTTTCTAATTTTTTCTCTCTGAAGTTGTCACAGTCCTATAAATATCATTGAGTTTGTATGCCAGATTGCCTATGGTTTTTCAACTTTAAGTTATTACAAATAATTTTCTGCTTGTAGCATTTATTTCCTTTGAATTACTTCTGATGGATATATTTGCAGGAATTAGTTTATGAAGTCAGAGTCTAGGAACATTTTTTGTTGGCTTTTATATATATTATCAAACTGCCTTATAAAAGGATTATGTTAATTATGATACCTTCATATCAACCTGACAAGCTCATATTATTATATTTAATGGGAAAATGGAGCTTGACTATTGCCTTAATATGCATTGTTCTGATTATTAGCAATATCTGTTTCTTCTTTACAATAATAATGGTGCGAATTTTTACCTATGTCCTTTGTCTTTAGGTTTTTCGTAATACAACATAAGCCTTGGTTATCTTCAGTGCAAACGTTATTTTTAATCAATCTGTTTTTTGCCTGCCAAAAAACCACGAGGTCAAAACAACTAAATCAGAAAATACTGGATCAGAAACGACTACAGTTATGGTTATGTTCTTTTCCCACCCTCTTTCCCTCCTCTTACCCCCCCACTAGTCACTTGGTTCATTTCTGCTCCTTTCTTTCTGGTTCTCTTTCTCCTTCCTGCTGTGCCTTCTCTGATCTACTCTCCCAAAGCTACCATATGGTTAGCATGTCTGATCCTTCCTTCTGCACCACAACATATCAGTTTATTATCATACTGTGTAAAGCAATATTTCCAAAGTAGGGTACACATCATTTTAAATACCATGTAGACAAACTATTTTAAAATTCTTATTTTGTACTGTATATTAATATGCACTTTCTACTTACATCAAGTTATACTGAACTTTTTAAATGTTTTTTTTAACGTTTTATTTATTTTTGAGAGAGAGAGAGACAGAGTGCAAGTGGGAGAGGGACAGAGAGAGGGAGACACAGAATCCGAAGCAGGCTCCAGGCTCTGAGCTGTCAGCACAGAGCCCGATGAGGGGCTTGAACTCACAAACTGTGAGATCATGATCTGAAACGAAGTTAGATGCTTAACGGACTGAGCCACCCAGGCGCCCCAAGTTATACTGATTTTAAACTTATACTAAAGATTATACTAAGTGAGGATTATACTAAGTAATAAATAATGGCACATAAAGATGTATGTCTTTCTTTTAAAGATGAACTTTCATTTCTCTCACATGTAAAAGAAGTCAGAGATAAGCCAGTAAAAACTGGAAAAGGAGTTTTCCAGAGCAGTCAAGGACTCAGGCTCCTTTTATTCTGCTTCTCTGCCATCCTCAGCGTGTGGTTTCTGTCCCATTATGCAAGGTCGTGTCTTGGGTTGCACCATATTTAAGTCAGCAGAGAAAAGGATGGATGGAAGTGCTATTAACTGAGCAGGGAAACAATGTTTTAGGAAGAAGACGATGAATCTAATTAGACATGTTGAATTAGAGTTGACATTGAAACAGCAATTGGAGATGTCAAGTAAGAGTCTGGAACTCTGAGGAGAGGCCTACAGGTACAAATGTTTGGGTATCCTGCATATATGTGGTAATTGAGGGCACTGGTGTGGATATGAATGCCTAGAAGTTTAATTCAGAGTAAGAAGAGAAACGAACCTAGCACTGAGCTTTAAGTTGGTGCATTTATTAAATGGCTGTGTTGGAAACAAGAAGCCTGTAAGAGAGGGAAAAGTCATTAGCTACATATGCAGGGTAAATAAACAACAACAGAATAGAGAAGAATTATGAAAGATGCCAAGATAAGACACTGTTTCCAAAGAGGTCAAGCCCTTAAAAGCCAAGTAAAAATACTGGCAGAAAAAAAATCCAATGTATTTATCAACATGGAGGATATCGGTGATCTTTGCTAGGCTGTTGCAAAGATGAGACATTTAGAATGAGATCACCAGAAGCTTGATCGGAGCAGGTCGATAAGTGAGCAAGAAGTGAGAAAATGCCAACAGTACAATTGGACTGCAGTTTACAGTATGGCCGTGCCTGGAGGGACTGATGTGGGTGTGTGTACTTGAGGCCTTGCAGGAGCTTTTTATTAAATGGGATGGATCGAGCTGGTTAAGCGTCAGACTCTAGATCTCGGCTCAGGTCATGATCTCACAGTTCATGAGTTCTAGCCCCGCATTGGGCTCTGCGCTGGCAGCTTGGGATTCTCTCTCTCTCTCTCTCTCTCTCTCTCTCTCTGTCTCTGTCTCTGTCTCTGTCTCTCTCCCTTGCCTCTCTCCCTTGCTCTCTGCCCCTCCCCTACCTTGTATCTGCTCATTCTCTCTCTCTAAATAAATAAATAAATAAATAAACCTAAAAAAAGTGGGAATAACTCATTTGACAGGGAGATATACAAGAGAGATAGTGTGAGAGTGCAGAAATGGGGGAGAGGGTGGCGAGCAAAGCTTACAGTTGTATAGGTGAGCGTTAGCTAGTGGGAAAGACAAGCTTTTCTATTTGAACCAGGTGAGGTGAAGCAGGATAAATGAAAGGGTAGAGGTTAAAGCAGCGTGTGTGGGTATTCAAGGGGAAGTAGAGAAGAGAAAGGGCATCTCAGGTCCTTCTCTGGTTTTATATAATTTTCTCCTGCTATGGACATGGTCTAACATTTCCAGTAGGGTTTGGGGGTGTGGGGTAGAGAATCAGGACAGCAGGTCACACTGTGTCATTTTATATGGTACAGCAAGTGTCTCACAATTTAATGACTATTGCATGACAAGTTTTGTATTTCTTTTCATTTGTAATAAAATTCTCACAAGCTAGACATTACCTCACTGTCTCATCAAAAACATTGCCATTATTCCTATCATTTTGATGATCTTTTTTTCCAGTAGGAAGAGAGATTGAATGGGATGGTGGTCTACATTTTTTTTTCCACTTCAATTTGAGAATCTCAGATTAATTACAGAATGCCTTCCTCTTTTTAGCTTTATTTCCCTGACGTAATTTATTTTCTAAGTCTTGCCTCCTATTAGTTATCTGTTTAATGTCTTTCTTTTTTCTATGACTTTCTATGCATAGGGTATCCGGATAAACCTCACAGAGGTGGGAGTGGTGTCTCTACCTTGAACTTGGTGAAGTCTTAGGAGAGATACGTCTTTCTGCATCTTCAACATAGCCATAAAGCAGGTTTAAACACATGCATATCTGAATCAACAACCTTAATTCAAGGCCTAGGGATCCTATTTTAAAAGGTCTCTTCAAGCAGTTTTTGTATCCCACATTTACCAGGGATTCAGGAAGAAAGATTTAATAGAGAACTGAATTCAGCTTCTGAAGTCCTGCTTTGTCATTTGAAAACTGCCTCAGTGGCTTTGGACAAGCCACTGAACCTTGGAGCCTCTGTGTGGACTGGGGAGTCATTATATACCACCCATTGCTTAATAAGCCCACCCTTGTGAGGATCAGACCTGATAGCAAGCGTATGCAAAGGCTTTACCCACACTTGACCCTGCCTGTGTTACTATCTTAAAGTACCTTTAAATGTTCCTTTCTCAGTAATTCTATAAACCTCTAAGTTAATACATTAAGTTTTAGGCATGATCCATTAGCAACTTCCAGCTGAGCAGATTTTCTTGTCACAATCACTGAGCATTCACCCCTGGCTCTCTCCTTGCCCCTTCTAATTATGATGTGAATTCGCATTTCCAGAATTCCAGAGAGGTTTTCTTGCAACCTAAAAGGCCTTTGCAAGGACTCACGGATGTGATGAGAACCTTAAAACAATAGCTAACGTTTATGGAATGTTTAATATGTCCAGGCATTTTGCACATACATGCCCACTCAATTCTCAGATTCCCCAGTTATTATCACCATAACCTCTATCTCTATTTTACCAAAGAGGCAGCTGAGGCACAGAGAGGCTAAATCACTCGCCCAAGGTGTGGAGAGGCAACTAACCACGCAAAACCAGAGGGCTGCTTTCTTTCCTTTGCTGCACACGGATTCTCAATTTCACAGAAAGTATCCACGTTGCCCTAGGCGGGATGAGAATAGCTTCTCCTTAATCCCAGCAGCCGGCAGGTGCCCCCTGGAGAGTGACGTTTCAGCTGAAGGGGACGAGGAGGCAGCGAGCTGAGCGCAGAGCCCGGGGCGCCCAGCCGGCGGGCAGCGACAAGCAGGGTTGGAGCGGCGGGGACAGCGGCAGGTGGCGGGAGCCGGGGCCGAGCTGCAGCCCCGGGAGAGGTGGAACCTGTTGCTGAAGCCCGGCCAGGGCTCTCTGGCTGCCGGGACTCGGCCGTTGTGCGGGTGCAGGTAAGGGCGCGGCCAGGCTGGGCTGGGGTGCACAGCGCTTCCGCCGGCTTTGAGGATTCCTGTTTGCGATTGGGGACGGTTACCTTGGATTTTGCACCGTTCCTCTTTCGACCTTTCCTCAGTCCCTCTCCATCTAGTTCCTCGGGCACCCTCTGTGGAATCACTGTCCAGGAGGGTGTCACTTTGGTCACCAGCCCAACTTTTGGTGGGGGGGGGGGGGGGTTCCCCCCCGGACTCTCCAGGCCACGGATGCCTGTTCCCAGGCTGGCAGAGCTGGGACGCGACGAGGGAAAAGCGGCGCTTTGTTAACCATGAAGTTCAAAAACCCTCTCCAGGGCCATATTGATACAACTGTTAGATCTCCTCGCAGAGCGTGCTTGTTGCTAGCGAGACTTTTCTAAACTGCTCTCTTCACCCGTGGTGATTCTGAGCAATGATCTTTGTGTCTATGGCTGCATCTTGTGCCTTTCGACTTGCCAGAAAGGCTAGAATGTGGTTTCTTACCCTGGTACAGGACACCACCGAGCCCTTGGTGAAGGCACTTGGAGAGATTTTTTAGCTCTTCTTTGGACTGATCTAGGGTTTCCAGAAATGCTGGTTTACCCTCCCTTCTACCAAACCACCAGGCATTTTCCAACATGCAGCCCTAGGTCAAGGTTAGGGTCTGGTGTGGGAGAAAAGGAAAATTAATCTGCCCTACGCTGTCGTTTTCGCTAAAGACAGAACTGTAAGGAACGAAAACGCATTTGTTTACTCCCGCCCCCCCCCACCCCGTTTCCCCTCGGCCAGATTGTAGATACTTAAAATATTTATTTATTTTAAAGACTTTTAAATATGACGTAAGCTATAAGAAGATGCTGGGTTTTTTTCCCCGACCAAAATAGTTGAGGTTGTGTTAACCACGTGTCTGAATTTCTCTTTCCATCAGACAACCAGATTATTTTCTATTGATACAATCTGATGAGGGAGGAGGATAAGCCAACGGTGGTTTGTTAACTTTGGATATACTTGTTTTCAGCTAGAATCCTAATTAAACCAAAACACAGCTCGTGTAAAATTACCTTAATAATGGTATTTTAAGTTACAGTTCAATTTGCAAAATTGCTGTGAAATGGCCAAAGATAGAATCACTCTCATGAACAGAAAGTTGTGTGGCAGACTTGTGTGTACAGCTCAGTGAGAGTCTTCTGTCTGTTAAAAGCTGTGATAGATTAATCATTTAAGAAAATAGCTGCTTCACTATACACTGCACTATCTTTAAAGGTACACGTATTAAGATATGTATCAATATTACCAAAGAGTAGATATTGTTGTAATAATCTAAACTGTGCTTTCATTATTGCTTGATAAGGACACATTACTCATATATCTTTATCCTGTGCTTTTTATCGCTGTATAAGGTTTTCTAAACTCCATATAATCCAATAAGATCTTTCTACCAGCCATTTTTTTCTTGATGTTTATAGGTATCTTCGGGAGAGCTTGGATCTGAAACTTATTTTTTCTTCATTTACCTAGCACTCTATCATCTTATCCGGCATTTTTATTCTGGAAGATTTTGTGAATGTATTATTTAAAAGTATATGTTAGAAACTTGTTGTTTTATTTTTGATTCTTTTACCTCATAGCTCCTGTCAATCACGCTGCTCACCAATATTTTCTCTCACAGATGTCAAAGACTATAGACTGTATAGATATGAATTCACTAGTATCAGTGAATAATTTCCTCCTAGAAAATCAGTTCATTTATGGTTCTTGGCTGTTGTGTGATTCTTTTATGAGAATTCCATGTAAATGTCTCTGTGATAAATATTCATGAACTTTTTCACTGTATTGTATTAAAATATATTTCTAGCTATAGTCAAGATGCAAGATGAGAATTTTGTTCCTCAAAGCTTCATCTACTTAAAAATAGTCATTTTGTTAAATACTATCTATTCTCCTCATTATGAAAAGGGAGAATTGATTGTAGGGGAACCCTTCAAAACTGTCCTATATATTTAAAGAATGCAAGATAAATACAACCTTACATTTCTTAAACATATCTATATGCTCTTCTAACAATCTTAAATTGTTTTCTTAACCACATGATTTCTGTGCTTACCGTTAGCCCAGCGTTGACAGATTATTTTTTTCTTTCTCTTTCTCTTTAGTTTTAAGCTCTGGCTCTATGGGATAAAATGGCTCTTCAATGAATTTTCTGGTTGCCTTGAAGCTGGACATTAAGGGTCCAGAGGGTCCCTCCCTCTGCTGAACCAAAGGCAGATGTAAATGTACTGCCCCAGCAATGAGCTGGCATGGTCACCCCAACAGACAGCTGTCTAGCATGGATCTCAGGTCCTCCCTGTGCCTTGCGGGATTTTGAGATATGAGCCTTCTAAAAGTGAAGAGATCTGGTTCTCTTCCCCGACAGGCTTCTAACTGGCTCTGTGCCTGAAGCAAATCATTTAATTTTGAGTCTAAAATTTTCTCAGATGTAAAAGGAGTTATGAATTCGAATAAGATTCCCCGCAATTTTTCACTCCTCTTGGTTTCCTTGTTTCTGTAGTAAGTGGGCGAAGGATCCAGAGGGAGAAGGCTTAGATACCCTTGACACTTGACAGCAGCTATCTCAGGCAAAGCCCTGAAAATCCTGTGACCTCAACGCCTCCTGTGTAAAATGGGCTCTTAAGAGAATAGGATGGTGTATATGACGGCTGGATGCCGCTTCGGGCATGTGGGAGATGCACAGTGATATTTTTTTAAGGCACCCATCTGACAAATGTAAAGGTTTTTCTAGCTCTGGCCAGGGAGGAGAGAGCAAAGGGCAGAGAAGTCTCTCCTACATGCTCGGATGGTCATTACTGGTGTGGCTCCTATGGTAGCAGCCGAGACCAGGTGATGGAAGGTTAGAACCTCAAGCATGTTATGAATGCCTCTTTGATGTCTCCCCAACCCCCACCCCTGCCCCCGAACACATGCAAAAAAGTCAGAGTGAATCAGGACAGCACAGTCATCAATTTGTTGCAATGCCACACAAGACTGGGAAGACTTCCCTGTTCTAGTTGTCTTGTAAAACTAGCTTCGGTCGTCTGTCACCAGTGAGCACACCTGGTATGTTACATCACGGAATCAGAATAGCAGCACGACCCAAATCATACCATGCCAGTAATTCGGGAAAAGAAAAAAAAAAAAATAAAACGACCCCTGGAGTGCCAAGAAATTGGCTCTTTCTTTGTTGCCACTGAAAATTTGACGTTTCCAAATATTCCCCAAGTACGTTTCTTGTTTGCTTCTTGGGCCTTTGAAAGGGGTCCCATTTAGGTGCCTGCCTAAATGGACAGTCTGGGTCCACTGGAGTCTGGGTTCCAGTGTGACAACAGCAGACTGACATCCTCTGCTAGAACTGACGCCCGTTTCTCCAGTCCCTCACAGAAATCTCCATCGGCCCATGCTTTCAAACCTCCAGAGGTCTACCAAGCACGTTAGAATTTTCTAGCTCTGGCTGCATTCCCACAAAATTTAAAAAATAACAATTTTCCAAATGAGATAGGAATAACTCAACCTGGAGGAAGCAGTAACTATAATATGAAATAATATGCATAATCTCATTCAGTTTTTATGATTTTAGATATTAAGTACAATTACAATCCCTGTCTTCTTCATAAGGAAACTGAGGCTCAGGAATCAGTTGCTCAAAGTAAACATATTAACTAGGCTGAGGAATCAGGATAATGAACTCAGGTAGCCTTAAAACCCACATGCTTAGGGGCACCTAAGTGGCTCAGGTCATGTATGATCTCACAGTTGGTGGGTTCGAGCCCCTTGTCGGGCTCTGCACTGACAGCTCAGAGCCTTGAGCCTGCTTCAGATTCTATATCTCCCTGTCTCTCTCTCTGCCCCACTGCCCCTTTCCCCTGCTCACACACACTCTCTCTCTCTCTCTGTCTCTCTCTCTCTCAATAAATAAATAAATAAATAAATAAATAAATAATAAAATTTAAATTTAATTAAAGGTAACTGTTTAAGTTTTTAAATCTTCCTTTCCATTTTATTTCCTGTCCCTGAATTCTTGGCACACTGGTACTGAAGTGAATGTCGGCTTTCTCTAGGAACTTACCTTCTGATCCTTTTTATAAGCACAGGGTATCAAATTTGTAACAGGCACCCTTTCAGCAGTTTATAGCCTTACCTCTCCTTTGGCTCCTTACTCGGAATCTTCCGGTTATGTCTCTGGAATTCCCTAAACTTCAACAGGTTTGCAATCTTTTTTTGTTTTTTCCATAGCCATTATATAATTGATATCACTTGATATACTACTTCAGGCTTAAAAGTCTTCGGCTAGAATCCCGCGTCTTCGAGGAGGTTCTCTTTGTCCCCGCTTAATTCAGCTGGAGTAGCTATCTCAGATGATTTCTGACGTGGAGTGCGCTTTATGCTCCTTAAAGCGAGCGGCCCTACAGGTTCCCTGGCAAGTAAACCCTGAGCTTCCCCAAGTACCCCATCCTCAGCTTGCTTTCCTTGATATTTTGATATTCCAGGTTTTAGCAACTTCTAATTTGTGTTTTCTCACACAAGTGAGGCCTTGAAGGTTCTACCACATGCAAAGCCCTTCCAGTTGTCTCTGACTTCGTCTTTAGCCCTCAGCCCTCTTGTCTTCATTTAGTCCCCTCCAGCCTTGTATGGACCAGGCTTAGTCCTACTTACAGCTTTGGCATTCACTCTTCTCCCCGCCTGAGAACGTTGCCTGTCAGAGCTGCACTGGGAGGCATTTTGCCCTGTCAGTCTCAGATCGTCACAGTACCATCTGCTGTCCCGGAGCCCACTTGCTCCTGGAGACTACCTCCATTGACTCGTTGACTTGTTTATGATCTTGCTTTTCAGAAAGAGAATCTCAGCTCCATGTAAGGAACTGTGTGCTTTCATTTTCACCACTGGCTTCAGTACCTAGAACAGAGTCTGGCACCTGGGGGATACTGGCAAATATTTGCTCATTGAAAATTTCATTGCCATCTCCCTATCAGATTCCCCTGCATCTTTCTGGAGGTGCAATCAAGTTACTAAAATTTCAACCTTAGGCTGGTCCCATTCTTCCTTTCTGCTGTTTTCTCCTTTCCACCGATTCTACCTTAATAATTAAAAGACCAATCCCTGTATATGTTTTCCCTTTCATGTTGGAGAAAAAAATTTGAAAAAGCTATTTACCATCGGTTGCATTATTTTAATATACATTCAAGCTTTGCAGTATCATTTGATGTTGAATTTTAAGAAAATCTGGGTCTGAACTAGGAAAATATAAATGCCGCATTTACTTTAGATTTAAGTTAAATCTACCCATTCTGTTTTCATCACCATGATAATTTTTCATCTTTAAAAATATTTTATTTAAAAATATGTCCATATGTAATTTTATATAAATGTCCAAATTATATCACAATGCTATTGCTTTTGAATTTGTAATTTTTCTGTTTCCTTTAACTGCCTTTGTCCACTCCTTATTGTCTTCTGTTTCATTATCACAGATAACCCATGTTAGCAACTGAGTTCTATTATCCTCGATTTTCATACACTTTTATAACCATTCACATACATACATGTGCAAACATGTTTGTGTATACACACATGCACGTCAGTCTTTTTGTCATCATTTTTAAGAAATGTGCACCTTATTTTTTCTTACTCATTGATACCTTGTGGAAAGTCTCCATGTCAACCATTATACATGAAACTAAAATTTTACATGTCTGTATAATATTCATGATGGACATATTAAGAAACAATAAATTCAGCCATTCACCACTTTATAAACATTCACTTTATTTCCAGAGGTTTTTATTGTCTTCAGTTTTATCACAAAACAAGGTCATAATAAAAATTGTTGATGATTTCTTTTATTTCTAAGTTCAAGGGGTAGAAATATTTATAAGTTTTAAAGTATGTTGCCCTATTGCTTCTGAAGTGTTATATTCACATTTTTACCAGCAAATTGTGAAACAATCCATGTCCCCACAGCTATCAATGTTATAATTCTTCAGTTTATAATTGTTACATTTATTTAAATATCTTAACTTGTGAAGTTAGTATCTTTTGATGCTTTTCAGATATGTGGATTTGCTCTTATGTAAATTGTTTAATCAGTTCTTGTCCATAGGTTCTGCTGGGCTATTTGTCATCGTCTGATGAATATTTAAGTGTTCCTTAAATATTGTCAATATTAACTCTTGTACAGTAAATATTTCCCATTTTGTCATGTTTTTGCTCATAACTTATACTGTGCACATTCAAACTATTTTTTTTAATAATCCACACATTTAATTCTTATTATGTAAATTCTAAGATTTTAGTGTTTGATTACTGCAGCTTTGTAGTATATCTTGAAATCTGGAGTTGTGAGACCTTCAATGGATTGTTTTGGTTTATCGGGGTCTTCTGTGGTTCCATACAAATTTTAGTAGCATTTGTTCTAGTTCTATGAAAAATCTGTTGGTATTTTGATAGGAATTGCACTGAATCTGTATATTCCTTTGGGTAAGTATGAACATTTTGATAATATTAATTCTTGCAATCCATGAGCATGGTATATCTTTCCATTTGTGTCATCTTCAATTACTTTCATCAGTGTTTTATGGTTTTCAGAGTACATATCTATCACCACTTTAAGTTTATTCTTAAGTATTCTATTCTTTTTTGGTACATTTATATATGGTGTTGTTTTTTTTTAAATTTCTCTTTCTGTGACTTCATTAGTGTTACAGATTTCTGTGTATTACCGATTCTGGGTATTAATTTTGTATCCTGCCACTAGACTGAATTCATTTATTACTTCAGTAGTTTTTTGGCAGAGTCCTTAGGGTTGTCTATGTAATATCATGTCATCTGCAAATAGTGAAACTTAGCTTCTTATTTACCAATTAGATGCCTCTTATTTCTTTTTATTGTCTGATTGTAGTGGCTAGGACTTCCAGTACTATGTTGAATAAAAGTGTTGAGAGTGGACATCTTGCCTTGTTTCTGATTTTAGAGGAAAAGCTCTGTTTTTCACCATTAAGTATGATGTTAGATGTGAGTTTTCATATATGGGCTTTAGTATGTTGAAGTATGGTCTCTCTAAGCCTGCACTGTTGAGATTTTTTATCATGAATGCCTGTTGAATCTTGTCAAATGTTTTTTTCCACATCTGTTGAAAAGATTGTATGATTTTTATTCCTTGATTTGTTGATGGGTATAATATTAAATGATTTGTGTATATTGGATCATCCTTGTACTTCTGGAATAAATCCCGCCTGATTATGGTGAATTATCTTTTTAAAATATTGTATGCCATTTGCTAATATTTTGAGGATTTTTGCATTTACCTTCATTGGGGATATTGGCCTGCAGTATCTTTTTCTGGTTTTGGTATCAAGGCAAAGCTGGCCTCATAAGAATGTATTTGGAAGCTTTCTTCCCTCTTCTGTTTTGTTTTGTTTTGTTTGAAATAGTTTGAGAATAGGTATTGACTCTTCTTTAAATGTCTGAGAGAATTCACCTGTGAAGCCATCTACCCCTGGTCTTGTATTTTTTGGTAGGCTTTTTATTACTAATTGAATTTAATTACTTGTAATCAGCCTGTTTAGACTTTCTATTTTCTTCCCAGTTTAGTTTTGGAAGATTGTGTGTTTCTAAGAATTGATCCATTTCTTTTAGGTTGTCCAGTTTGTTGGCAAACAATTTTTCATAGTACCGTCTTATGATTCTTTGTATTTCTGTGGTGTCGTTACTTCTCCTCTCTCATATCTGATTTTATTTATTTGGGTCCTTTTTCTTTTTTTCTTGATGAGTCTGGCTAAGGGTTTTAGTCTTTACATCATTTATTTCTGCTCTGATTTTTATTGTTTCCTTTCTTCTACTCACCATGGACTTTGTTCTTCCTTTTCCAGATCCTTTAGGTGTAAGATTAGACTGTTTGAATTTTTTCTTGTTTCTTGAGATAGACCTGTATTGCTACATACTTCACTCTTAGAACTGCTTTTGCTATGTCACAGAGGTTTTGGACTGTTGTATTTTTATTTTCACTTGTCTTCATGTTTTTTTTTTAAATTTCTTCATTGAAGAAGAAATCACCATCAATTTCTCTACTTATGTCCATTAATATTTGCTTTATGTATTGAAGTGCTTCAGTGTTGAGTGCATAGATATTTACAATTGTTATATCCTCTTGTTTGATTGATCCCTTTATCATTATGTGATGCCCTTCCCTGTCTCTCGTGACAGTGTTTGTTCTAAAATATATTTTCTGATATAAGTATTGCTACCTCAGCTTTTTTTTTTTAAAAAAAACAAACTTTCATTTGCATGGTGAATGTTTTTCCATCCTTTCACTTTCAGTCTGAATATGTCTTCAGATCTAAAGTGAATCTCTTGTATGCAGCAGGTAGATGGGTCTTGCTTTTTTATCCGTTCTGCCTCTTTGTGTCTTTTGATTGGAGCATTTAGCCATTTATACTTAAAGTAGTTATTGATAGGTGTGTACTTGCTGCCATTTAAAAAATGTGTTTTCTTGTTGTTTTTGTAGGTCTTCTCTTGCTCTCTTTCTTTGTGATTGATGAAGATAGTGTTTTCTTTGACTTTCTCTCTATTTTTGTGTATCTATCATTGGTTTTGGGTTTGTGGTTACCATGAGGTTTATATTTAACATCTTAAGTAACTAGGCCATATTAATATGATAATCATTTAAGTTCAGACACATTTAAAATAACAGAAAAATAAAAAATATTTTTCCCTTTTTCCCCTTATCTTCCCTTTTTACCCCTTTCTCCACCTTTTATGTATATGTTGTCATAGTTTACATCTTTTCATCCACATTTTTCTTATGTCTAATTATGGACATTTCTTCTCCACTTAAAGAAATCTCTTTAACATTTCTTAAAAGACTCGTTTAATGGTGATAAACTCCTTTATCTTTTGTTTTTTTCCTGGGAAGCTCTATTTCTCTTTCAAATATGAACAATAACCTTGCTGGGTAGAGTATTCTTGATTGTGGATTTTTTTCCCCTTAGCACTTTGAATTTATCGTGTCACTCCCTTCTGGCTTGCAAAGTTTCTGCTGAAAAATCAGCTAGTAGCCTTATAGATTTTCCCTTGGAGGTAACTTTTTTTGTGTTTCTCTTGCTGCTTTTAAGATTCTCTTTATCTTTAACCTTTGACATATAAATTATGATGTGCTGTGGTGTAGACTTCCTTGGGTTATTCTTGTTTGGAACTCTCTGTGCTTTTTGGACTTGGATGTCTATTTTCTTCTCTAGGATAGAGAAGTTATTATTTCTTTAAGTAGGAAATTATTTCTCTCTTCTTCTGGAACCCCAAAATGTGAATGCCACTTGATGTTGTTCAAGAGATCAGTATCCTCATTTGAAAAATTCTTTTCTCTTTTTGCTCTTCACCTTGTGTGTTCTCCATTACCCTGTTTTTGAGATTGCTGTTATGCCCTTCTGCATCCTCTAATCTACTGTTGATTCCCTCTAGTATGATTTTATTTCAGTTGTTGTATACCTCAACCCTAAATGGTTCTTTTTAATATTTTCTATCTCTTTATGGAAGATCTCACTGGCTTCTTCCACTCTTTACTCCAGCCCGGTGCATATCTTTATGCTCATTATTTTAAATTCTTTGTCAGGCATATTGCTTATCTCTTTCATTTAGTTATTTTCCTGAAGTTTTTTTCTTGTTCTTTCTTTTGGAGCATATTCTTCTGTCTCTATGTTTGGTTGATTTTTGTGTGTTTATGGATTAGGTGAAGCAGCTACTTCTCCTAAAGTTCAAAAAGTGGTCTTGTGTATGGTGTCCCCTATGTAGACTGTGTATGCAAGGTGAATTTTCCTGGCTAGCTGACCTATGGCTGTTTATGCTAGTTACTCTTTTAAACTGTGGCATGTCTGTCTCTCTTCCTGTACTCTTGCCATTCCACCTTTGGTTGTTCAGTAGCTTCTCAATAAGCCCTCAGTTCTTTTTCAGGAGGAATCTTTCTATTAGAATGTATAAATTGGTGTGTTCCTTGGAGAAGGTGAGTTCAGAGTCCTCCTAGGTCACCATTTTGAACTGCAACTCTTCTAAAACTGTTTTCTTTTTATAATACTGTTTTTAAAACTGTTTCTAATTCCTTTCTGCAGTTTTTTAGCGCTCTATAATGTTTTATTGATCTGAGGTTTATCTAGAATTAATCATGTTAGTTTCCAAATGCTCACTTTTCAATTATTTATTTCTAACTTTATTATTGTATAGCCACACGTTGTGCCTAGTATACATAGATAGTTCCTAAAACTAGTACAGAGATCATTAAAAATAAACAAGGAAAATGAATGGGAGAATTACATGTAAACTTTTAAAAAAATGATGCTGAAACTCACTGGTAATCAGAGCATTCAAATTAAAACAAGATAGTGATGTCAGCAAGATGGCTGAATAGGATGTCCCTTGCTCATATACTCCTCTCAGCAGCAACAATTTGACATCCATCCATAGGCAAAAGTACCTTTGTGGCAACTGTAGGATCCAGGAAGAATATTATGAAACTGCATGTCGTCCAAGAAGAAGGAGAGATGTTTTGAGAAAACAGGCACCCACCCAGACAGGTGACTGCCAAATGGGCCTCAGCTACGGATCCAGAAATAGCTCCATACCCCTGAACATTTGGCTTCATCACTCTTTGGCTTTGTTTCTGTCGATGGTACCATACATCAAGGTACCTTGGCATCTCACTCATGTACCTGGTGATGGGCAAACAGATCTCAGTCCCATTCCTGGACCTTGAAGGGTCCTGTGAACTGGCTCTAGCTCCTCTTGGCCATGATCTAGGAGACTCTGGCAAACACTTATTTAAATAATCACCCACAAGCAAGAGAGCTTTAGTGGAAGTTCAGGAAGCTAGTGGAGAAATTCTAGCACAGCATTGAGAAAAAAATTCAGAGGTCAGACACATTGGAGAGAATAAGAGGAACTGGTTAGCTTTACCCACAACACCCTCCCACCAAGGGGGAGTACAGCTCAGTCCCAAGAGAGCCCTTCTTGGCCTATGATTTCTCCTTCAGGGGAAAGTGAGAGCCTGAGATTAAGTATCAGCTCTCCCAGCTGTGTGGGATGCTGGCAGAAAGGCCCATTTATCTCTTGCCCCATTCAGAGTACTGAATTATGAGCTTCATAACTGGGAACACAGCAGCCAGAGCTTGAAATAGATGCAAATCCTAGTAACTGTGTCAGACTACAGGCCTTCCAGGCCTGCCTGTGAACCACTGGAGACTCCTCAGCTGCCGATTCCCTAACTGGCAACCCCCAAAACTTTACATGCCTCACTTACATATCTACCCACACACATTGTGCCTAGCTCTCATTGGCAGCTCCAGGGAGCAGAGAACAAGCTTTTGCAGTAAGTGGGGACAAGCAATAAGCCAGCCCTAATATGTGGGTCTGGAAGAAACCACAAACTTGAGCATTTAGCAGTGCCTGTGGAAAATAAAAGGGAGGCTGTCAACTCTCAGCCTGGCTTGGCAGGATCAAGAGAAGATATATAAGCTTAAGAATCCTGCTACATAAGGGAGCAAGAAGTGTGAAGCAAGTGTATCCAAAAGTGTGAAAGAGACCAAGAATCCCTAGCTGGGCTGATGAAAGGTTTCTGTCCTAATGTCCATCAACAAACACTGGAGGAAATGAATCCTTCTACAAATGTGAAGACAGCAACACAAGACCTTAAGGAACATGAGAAATTAAGGAAACATGACACCACCAAAGGAACACAGTAATTTTCCTGTAACTGACCTCAAAGACATGGAGATTTTGATTTACCCAGTAAAGAAGTCAAAATAGCTGTTTTAAGGAAGTTCAGTGAGCTACAAGAAAATGGTTAATTCAATGAAATCAGGAAAACAATACATTAATAAAATGAGATGTTTAGCAAAAACATAGAAGTCATAAAAAAGGACCAAACAAAATCTGGAGCTGACAAATATAATATATGAAATGAAAAATGCCGTAGAGAGGGTCAATGACAGAATGGACCAAGCAGAAGAAACTATGATGCAGAGGACACAAGGAGACATATATAAGCTTCACTGTTATAGAATGTGAATTACTGTATTGTTATAATGAAACAGTGGAAGTCAGAAAATGCAATCCTAATCAAAACTGCACTGGCGTTCTTCTCAAAGCTAGAACAAACAATCCTGTAATTTGTATGGAGCCACAAAAGACCCTGAACAGCCAAAGTAAAGTTGAAAAAGAAAACCAAAGCTGGAGGCATCACAATCCCAGACTTCAGCCTCTACTACAAAGTTGTAGTCATCAAGACTGTATGGTATTGGCACAAAAACAGACACATAGACCAATGGACCAGAATAAAGAACCCATAATTGGACCCACAAATGCATGGCCAACTAATTTTTGACAAAGCAGGAAAGAGTATCCAATGGAAAAAAGACAGTCCCTTTAGCAAATGGTGCTGGGAGAACTGGACAGCAACATGCAAAAGAATGAAACTGGACCAGTTTCTTACACGATACACAAAAATAAACTCAAAATCCTAGGTCCTTAGGATTAAGGACCTAAATGTGAGACAGAAAACCAGCAAAACCCTAGAAGAGAAAACAGGCACACCTCTTTGACCTCAGCCACAGCAGTTTCTTACTTGACATGTCTCCGAAGGCAAGGGAAATAAAAGCAAAAATGAACTATTGGGACTTCATCAAGATAAAAAGCTTCTGCACCATGAAAGAAACAATCAACAAAACTAAAAGGCAATCAATGGAATGATAGAAGATATTTGCAAATAACATATTGGACGATAAAGGGTTAGTTTCCAAAATCTATAAAGTACTTACCAAAGTCAACACCTGAAAAACAAATAACCCAGTGAAGAAATGGGCAGAATACATGAATGGACACTTTTCCAAAGAAGACATCCAGATGGCCAACTGACACATGAAAAGATGCTCAGCATCATTCGTCATCAGGGAAATACAAATCAAAACCACACTGAGATAGTACTTCACACCAGTCAGAGTGGCTAAAGTTAATAACTCAGGAAACAACAGATGCTGGCAAGGATGTGGAGAAACAGGAACCCTCTTGTACTGTTGTGAATGCAAACTGTGCAGCTGCTCTGGAAAACTGTTGAGGTTCCTCAAAAAATTAAGAATAGAAATACCCTACAACCCAGAAATAGCACTACAAGGAATTTATCCAAAGGACACACATCCAAAGGATATCCAAAGGATATGAGTGCTGATTCATAGGGGCATATGTACCCCAAATGTTTATAGCAGTGCTTTCAACAATAGCCAAATTATGGAAAGAACCTAAATGTCCATCAACTGATGAATGGATAAAGGAGAGGCGGTTTATATATACAATGGAATACTACTTGGCAATGAGAAAGAATGAAGTCATGCCATTTGCAACAACATGAATGGGACTGGAAGGTACTATGCTAAGTGAAATAAGTCAGACAAAGACAGATATCATATGTTTTCACTCATATGTGGAACTTGATAAACTTAACAAAAGACCATGGGGGAAGGGAAGGGGAAAAAATAGTTTCAGAGAGGGAGGCAAACCATAAGAGACTCTTAAGTACAGAGAGCAAACTGAGGGTTGATAGCGGAGCAGGGAAGAGGAGAAAATGGGTGATGGGCATTGAGGAGGGCACTGGTTGGGATGAGCACTGGGTGTTGTATGTAAGCAATGAATCATAGGAATCTACCCCCAAAACCAAGAGCACACCGTGTATACCGTATGTTAGCCAATTTGACATAAATTATATTTTTTAAAAAGTAAATATAAATTAGATTATTTGGTTATTTTGGTTCTGAGTTATATATGTTCTTTATGTATTTGGGAAAATAGCCCTTTATCAGATGTGTCGTTTGCAAATATGTTCTCCCTGCTTTCATTCAGTAGGTTGTCTTTTAGTTTTGTTGGTTGTTTCCTTTGCTGTGCAGAAGCTTTATATTTTAATGAAGTCCCAATATTTTGTTGTTGTTTTCCTTGCCTGGGGACACACTAGAAAGATGTTGCTATGACCAATAGAAATTCCTGCCTGTGTTCTCATCTAGGGTTTTTATGGTTTCAGGTCTCACATTTAGGTCTTTAGTCATTTTGAATTTAGCTTTATTTTTGGTGTAAGAAAGTAGTCCAGTTTCATTATTTTGGCATATATTTGTCCGGTTTCCCCAACACCATTTGCTGAAGAGATTGTCTTTTTCCCATTGTATATTCTTGCCTTCTTTATTGAAGATTAATTTTCCATATAATTGTGGGTTTATTTCTGGGCTTTCTATTCTGTTCTATTGATCTATGTTTCTATTTTTGTGCAGTTCCATACTGTCTAAATCACTACAGCTTTGTAATGTAACTTGAATTAGAATTGTGATACCTCCAGGGGCGCCTGGGTGGCGCAGTCGGTTAAGCGTCCGACTTCAGCCAGGTCACGATCTCGCGGTCCGTGAGTTCGAGCCCCGTGTCAGGCTCTGGGCTGATGGCTCGGAGCCTGGAGCCTGTTTCCGATTCTGTGTCTCCCTCTCTCTCTGCCCCTCCCCCGTTCATGCTCTGTCTCTCTCTGTCCCCAAAATAAATAAACGTTGAAAAAAAATTAAAAAAAATAAAAAAGATAATTTATAAGAATTGTGATACCTCCAGCTTTGCTTTTCTTTTTCAAGATTGCTTTGGCTATTTAGGGTATTTTGTAGTTGCATGCAAATTTTAGGATTGTTTTTCCAGTTTTGTGAAAAAATGTTGTTGGTATTTTGATAGGGATTGCATTAAATCTGTTGATTGTTTTGGATAGTATGGACATTTGAACAATATTTCTTCTTATCCATGAACGTGGAATATCTTTCCATATCTTTGTGTCATCTTCCATTTCCTTTGTCAGTATTTTATAATTTTCAGAGTGTAGGTTTTCACATCTTTAAGTTTATTCCTAGGCATTTTATTATTTTTAGTGTAACTATAAATGGGATTGCTTTCTGCATTTTTCTGCTGCTTCATTATTGGTGCATAGAAATGCAACAGATTTCTATATATTGATTTTGTATCCTACAAATTCTTTTGTCAGTTCTAATAGTTTCCTGGTGGAGTCTTTAGGGTTTTCCATATAGAGTACCATGTCATCTGCAAATAGTGAAAGTTTGACTTCTTCCTAACCAATTTGGATGCCTTTTATTTCTTTTTGTTGTCTGACTGCTGTGGCTAGGAATTTCAGTATTTATTATGTTGAATAAAAGTGGTGAAAGTGGACATCTGTGTCTTGTTCTTGACCTTAGGGGAAAAGCTCTTAGTTTTTCCCCACTGAGTATGATGTCAGCTGTGTTTTTTTTCATAGAAGGCCTTTATTATTTTGAGGTCTGTTTCCTCTAAACTTGCTTTGTTAAGGGTTTTTTTCATGATAGTGTACTTTTTCAAGTGCTTTTTCTGCATCTGTTGAAATGATTCTATGGTTTTTGTCCTTTCTCTTAAGGATATGGTGTATGATATTGATTGATTTGTGAATACTGAAGCTTCTTCACATTCCAGGAATAAATCCTACTTAATCATGGTGAATGATTCATGATTAATATATTGTTGGATTGGGTTTGATAATATTTTTCAGACTTTTGCATATTTTTTCTTTCTTTTAAGATTTTATTTTTAAGTAATTTCTACACCCAACATGGGGCTCAAACTTACAACCCCAAGATAAGGAGTTGCATGCTTTACTAACAGAGCCAGTTAGGCACCCCTGCATCATTTTCATTAGAGATATTGGCCGGTAGTTTATTCTTATTTTTTTGTAGTGTCTTTATCTGATTTTGGTATCAGAATAATGCTGGCCTCACAAAATGAATTTGGAAGCTTTCTTTGCTTTTTTTTTTTTTTTTTTCTGAATAGTTCGAAAAGAATAGCTATTAACCCTTCTTCAAATGTTTGGTAGAATTTACCTTTGAAGCTGTCTGGTCTGGAATTTTGTTTTTGGGGAGTTTTTTGATTACTAATTCAATTTCTTTGCTGATAATTGGTTTATCCAAATTTTCTATTTCTTCCAGCTTCAGTTTTGGTAGGTTATATGTTTTAGGAATTTATCTATTCCTCCTATGTTGTCCAATTCATTGGCATATAATTTTTCATAATATTCTCCCACAATTGATATTTGTATATCTGTGGTGTCAGTTGTTATTATCCCCCTTTCATTTGTGATTTTGAGTTCTTTCTCCCTCTCTCTCATTTTTTAAGAGTCTAGTTAGAGGTTTATCAGTTTTGTTGATCTTTTCAAAGAACCAGCTCCTGGTTTCATTGATATGTTCTATTTTTTCTTAGATTCTATATCATTTATTTCTGCTTTAATTATTATTATTTCTTTCCTTTTGCTGGTTTTGAGTTTTGTCTTTTTCTAGCTCATTTAGGTGCAAGATTAAGTTGCTTGAGATTTTTCTTGCTTCCTGAGGTAGACCTGTAATGCTGTAAACTTCCGTCTTTTCCTACATCCCCAAAATTTTGGACTGACCATGTTTTCATTTTCGTTTGTCTCCATGTATCTTTTTTATTTCCTCTTTGATTTCTTGGTTGACCCATTCATTTTTTAGTAGCATGTTATTTATCGTCCATATATTTGTGCTCTGTCCATAGTTTTTCTTGTGATTGATTTCTAGTTTCATAGCATTGTGGTCAGAAAAGATGCATGGTATAATTCAGTCTTTTCAAATTTGTTGAGACTTATTTTGTAGCCTAAAATGTAATCTATCCTGGGGAATGTTTCATGTGCACTTGAAAAGAATGTATTTCTGCTCTGTCAGGATAGAATGTTTGAAAATGTCTGTTAAGTCCATCTAGTCAAGTGTGTCATTCAAAGCCACTGTTTCTTTGCTGAAGAAGAAACAGCAAATGATCTGTCCATTGATGTAATTGCTGTGTTAAGGTCCCCTCCTGTTAAATTGTATTACTATAAATTAATTTCTTTCTGGTTGTTGTTTTTATGTATTTGGGTGCTTTTATGTTGGGTGCATAACTATTTATAATGTTATATCTTCCTGTTAGATTGTCCCCTTTATTATTATACAATGTCCTTTGTCTCTTGTTACAATCTTGTTACAATGCTGAAAGATAATAAATGCATGCATGAATATAAATAGAAAAATATGCTGACATGTTAACATTTGGGATCTATAAAGTTTTACAATTAATAACAGCCTCCTTTCTGTCTACCTGAGTTTGGAGCTATTTAGAGATAGATGCAGGAGTCAGGCATAAAGTATCATATCAGCATTTGATTATTTGAGAATCTGGCTTAGAGTTGTAGGCAAGGGGATTTGCTATAAAAGTTGGTTTTAAATTAGACAGGGTTTCCCACTTCATTCCTCTGTCATAGGGAGACCACCCAGTTCATTTTTTATGAACACAGAGAACTTCTCCTTATGGCAGCAAGTTCCAAAAGAGAGTATTAAAAAGGCCAGAGATGCCTACGTTCAGTTTCTCCTCCCAAACTTTCTGATTCTTATCAGAAGAGTGAATGAAGAGCCGGGAGGTTGATCTGAAACAAGCTTTCTCTGTATGGAAACATCAGGAATAAAGAATGTTACCTGTAGGTAGTAGTAATTTGAGTTTTTAGTTTTTTTTTCTTTATAATTTCTGTATTTTATAATGATCATGAACTATTTTTAATCAGAAAAAAAAATTCCTAAAATCTAAGTTGCAACAGTAGTTTTTCTTGGCTATACTTTCTCACCAGTGTTAGCTGAGCCAATCTGTAACATATCTATATCCATGTAAAATTGTAGATCCCATGTGAGGATGAAAAAAAAGCCTGATGGAGAAAAATGAGCACATTTTTGGAATATATAGAAGAAAAATATCCATATTAGTGGTTTACAATTGCATGGGGGTAGCCTCCTATATGAGAAAGTTATGTTTTAAACAAAGTGTTGCCAAAAGATATGAATGCTGAAACTCATGTTACAATACTTTGGTAAGGTGACCGAAATTTTTTTTTCTTGTCTTTTTCTCCAGTATTTTCTCACTATTTTCCCACCAGCAATTCATAATCATTAGGTGTGTGTGTGTGTGTTTTGTTTTTTTAAGTTTTATTCAGTTTGAGAGAGAGAGAGAGAGAGAGAGAGAGAGAGAGAGAGAGCGAGCGAGAGCAGGGAGGGGGCAGAGAGAGAGGAAGAGAGAAAATCCCAAGTAGGCTCCTCACTGTCAGTGAAGAGCCCAACACATGGTTTGAACCCATAAATCAGGAGATCATGACCTGAGCCAAAGTTAAGAGTTGGACCTTTAACCGACTGAGCCAACCAGGTGCCCCAGATGTTTTTGTTTTTTTTTTAATTTAAATATACTTGACATTGAATGTTATATTAGTTTCAAATGCACAACATAGTGATTCAACAATTCTATGTATTACTCTGTTCACCACAATAAATGTAGTCACCATACAGTGCTATTACAATCTTACTGTCTATATATGCTGTACTTATCATCTCTGTGACTTTTTTATAACTGGAATTTGGTACCTCTTAATCCCCTTGATTTCCTTTGCCTATCCCACCCACCCATCTCTTCTCTGGGGACCACCAGTTTGTTTTCTGTATTTCAAAGACTGTGTTTTGTTTTTGTTTTTTAGATTCTACATATAAGTGAAGTCATATGATATTTGTCTTCTCTGTCTTATCTCACTTAGCATAATACTTCTAGGTCCCTCCATGTTGTTGTGAATGACAAGATTTCATTCTTTAAATGGCCAGTATTCCATTGCATGCATGTATATGTATGCATGTATCCATTCATCTACGATGGACACTTGGGTTGCTTCCATATCTTGGCTATTATAAATCATGCTGAAGTAAACAGAGGCATTATAATCATTAGTTTTATTGGAGTTAATGGGAAGTTTTAAGGCTAGAAAAACATCACACATAATTTTTATGTTCAAAATTTTAGAGATTATCAAATTAAAATGTATAAATATTAAGTCACATAGCTTAGGGAGAACCAAAATGAGGAGTCAAATTTCTTATCCTCTAACTGGATGTATTTTCTGCTTTAGAATACTGCCATCCAAAGACTGTACTTTCAGGGATCATTTATATAGTTCATAGAATACTGCCATCCACCACAGTTCACAACTTCTGAAAAGCTTATAAAGGAAGAAATACAGGAAGGTCCACAGCAATACAGCTTCCAATAAAGAAAAGGAAGAAAGTTCTCATTTCCCTGAAAACTTTTTGAATAAAACATGATGGATAGTTCTGCTAGGTGAACTAATCTTTTTTCTGTGGAACATATTATTCAAATTGAAAGCTTATCTCTTACATTCAAATATTTTTAAACCTACTTTTAAACTTTGTATTTGATGATTTTAGTGCTCTGTTGCACAGCATAATTGGATTATTTTCTCTACAAGTAAATGACAAGGATAAAACTTCAAAAATAGAACTGTTTGACCTTAAACCATGTCCTCTTAAAAATACTATTTGGAAATGAACCAATGTACATTTATTAAATAGAATCTTTAAAAACTCAGTTTCAAGGTGTGGTTGTTTCATTGGTTGCCTTTAGTTAGACCCAGAGAGTAATTTTCAACTCAGAGTCCTCATAAAGAATGCATATGTGGGGGCGCCTGGGTGGCGCAGTCAGTTAAGCGTCCGACTTCAGCCAGGTCACGATCTCGCGGTCCGTGAGTTCGAGCCCCACGTCGGGCTCTGGGCTGATGGCTCGGAGCCTGGAGCCTGTTTCCGATTCTGTGTCTCCCTCTCTCTCTGCCCCTCCCCCGTTCATGCTCTGTCTCTCTCTGTCCCAAAAATAAATAAACGTTTAAAAAAAAAAAAAAGAATGCATATGTGTTCCAGTGCATTCAACATGAACAAAAGTTTAATTTAGCTTGGCAGGGTATAGCACAATAGAATTTTTTGAGGGTGGCTATTTTGGTAAAATGGGTAAATGGCCTAGGAAATGATCTTTTAGCTAAAGCTACAGAAAACAGACTACCATTGATTTGCAGAATATGTTGTTTGGTGTTTATTTTAAACATCTGGGAAATGTTTTGGGGAAGTTTTAAAAAGCTAATACAATTTTTGCCTTGGACGTGATAGGGTTTGGTAACTAACAGATTTACTTTACAAAGCCATGATCCCCTAGCAGTGGTCTGGTGGCAACACTGATGTGATATATGTCCTGATCCATATAACTGACCTGTGGTGACATATGTAGCAACTTGTCTGGTTTTCTAAAGTAGCAGTGGTTGGTTAGAGGATTATATAACTGTGCTCCTTGTCAGCCTGTGAACAGGCTTAGGAAAAATAAAATGTCTGGGATGTTTATGATTTAATTAGAATTATTTGAGTGTTCTATTTAAAGTTATATCTGTTTCAATAAAGATAAACATGGCTATGGAATGAAACCCAATTATTTTGGAATACAAGGACCAGTTCAATAGAAAAATATGTCAATCTTTTTTACTGCCGCATCGGTCACAAGGTGCTGCTGCCACATCCTGTTGTCCCAATAATAGATTGTGTCTCTGTCTAGACATATGGGTTTCCTCGTATCATCTTAAGTGGATTAAGGACAGCTCATGCCCTGGTTGTAGGCTGGTGGTATGTGCATTTAATGGTTCGAAAAAGAGATGATAGCTAGTATACTCAGTGGTAAAAAAAACTTCGTTACAGTGGGATATGTGTTTCTGTGTTTCTTGTATTATAATTTTATGGTAGTAAGAGTTCTTATAAACAGCTGGCATCCTGGTATAATCTAAGTTTCATCATAGGCATGCGTTGGTTAGAATGAAGTTGCCAGAAAAAAAAAAAAAAAAAAGAATGTAGTTGCCAGGTTAAATTAGGGAAAGTGTGTGGAGCTTTTGTGGAAGGACAGCTGAACTTGTATATGATAAAACTAAGAGAACTAATAAGGTCTTGGCAATATGTGATATTATTGCTGGTTACCTGTACTGCAAGGCACTAAGGTCCTAGGAAAGAGGCAGGTTGCTTTAGAAGCTCAACATCTGTTTTTCCTATTGGTTGTAGCTCTCACATATTGTAGAACAATAGGTAAGGTTTCAAATCAATTGAAATATGTGCTATAACAAAACTAATCCATTTGTTCAAAATTAAAAAAAAAATCCATTTCTTCTTCCCTAGTACACTGCAGGTGATGACAAAGTTAACTTGTTGTACAATAAAATTTGTTCATTTATTTTCCTCTTAACCACTGAAATTTTCCCTCTGTCACTGATAATGCAAAAAGGTAAACCTGATGTGGGAATGCTATCATTAGAAAATTTTTACTCTAATTGAATAAGTTCTTCTGCAAAGACAATCTTCTATTCTTATACATGATGAATGTACAGCTACAAAACAATAATTATGCCCACTTGGAAGTAGAGCAAAATGTTTTTTTAGGTTTAATAAAGAAATCAAAATATTAATTTTGTTGTCACAATTGATAAAAAAAGAGGTTTCTCTAAATTAATAGCTTGACATGGTATGAGATGATAGCTATTTGTTTGCTTTGTTGGTAAAACAAAGTATTTTTCACCCTGAATTATCCTCTGTTCTCTGCTACTATGTGAAATATAAAAGTAAGATGGGGAAGAATATTTAAAGGCTATAAGATGCTTCTCCAGGTAATTAGCATATAAAAAAAAAACTTGCCTTGCCCCAATTCTTTTTTCCAAGGGCTAGATCTTATAAACTGGATATATTCCAAAGGAGTTTTTCATTTTTTTATTAATAAAATACATTCACTTGAGGAAAAGAAATCATATTAAAGGATGATACCTGAACTTCAAAGGAAGCCCATATAATTTCTTTTCACGCTATATTGGTATTTTTATTTTTAGTCTCAATATCTGCATGAAGTACACTGCAGTCGTATTAAATATCTGGAATTAAGCATACCATATATGGGCTCCTTTTAGAATAAATGAACATTTCCCGGGCGCCTGGTTGGCTTAGTTGGTAAGTGTCCAACTTCGGCTCAAATCACAATCTCAGATATCATGGTTGGTGGGTTCGAGCCCCACATCGGGCTCTGTGCTGACAGATCAGAGGCTGGAGCCTGTTTCATATTCTGTGTCTCCTCTCTCTCTCTGCCCCTCCCTCCCTCCCTCTCTCCCTCCCTCCCTCCCTCTCTGTCTCTCCCTCCCTCTCTCTCTCTCTCTCTCTCTCTCTCAAAGACAAACATTAAAAAATATAAAAAATAAAATACACCATGCTCCACAGTTTATTGTTTTGTTGCGACTAAATGATCCCAATAGAAGAAGGATATGATTGATTGTGAGGGAGTTTACATAGTAGAAAAGCTTATATTGAAGAAGCAGTGTAGCCTATGGGTGAGATTTCAGTTAAAAAACTGTGAGCCCATCAGTGAGGTTTCAGTTAAAAAAACCAGAGATTGAAGCAAGAAGAGTTTTAATATAGATAATTAGGTTTTTGCAAAATTGTTTGGAGAACTGGAGGAATGGAAGTCAAGGAAAGCTACTGCGAAATCTCAGGTTTACTCCAAATTTTAAAGAATCAGGATGTCACGTGACACACAAGAAACTACCACCAGTGATCACAGCTCCCTGTCACAGGGGGTGCATGGCTTGCAAGAATGCTGTGAGTCTGCAAAAGCCTATGCTGCTTCCCTCTGTTGCCAGAGGAACAACAGTATCACTTCTAATCTCTCTTCTGGCCTCCAAACATCATTTGAGTAGCTCTTGGTGTCAGTGTCTAACATGGAGCTCTGCTGGCAGAGAAGTGCAATGAGGGATAAGGGAATGCTGATGAGCTGGGAATAGCCATATAAGGATAGTCTTTTCTTTTGGCTACTCAGCATTCTTACATATCTTTCTGTGCATGTTTACCTTCCAGATCACAAAATCAACAGCATCAATCCTCTGTCTAAATTGGGGAATATATCTCTCATGGAAGTAAAGATGTGCTTACACTCTTTCCAGTTATAGGAAACCCATCAGTCACTGTACCCATTTCTATGTGATGCTCATTCCTCTCTTTTAAAAAAAAAAATTAATGTTTTTTTTTTTTTTAATTTATTTTTGAGTATGAGAGTGTGAGTGGGGGAGAGACAGAGAGGGGAACAGGAGATCTGAAGCGGGCTCCGTGCTGATAGCAGCAAGCCCGAGGCAGGGCTCAAATTCACAAATTGTGAGATCACGACCCGAGCCAATGTGGAATGCTCAACCAACTGAGCCATCCAGGCACCCTCATTCCTCTTTGAATTAACTCACAATCCTCCTTTGATGTCCAGTAATATGAAGACTAATTAGAAATTTAACCACCACCATTGCCCATTATATATTATGCTAGTGGAAGAGAAAGAAGGTTTAAAAAAATAGGACACACACACACACACACATGCACACACACGTTATCTAAATAAGCAAGAAGAAAATATTCATAGGTAATATAACCTTCACTTATGCACCTAGTATTTGGACCAGAATTGGTATTTATAACTTCATTCACTACTTATTCATTGTCCATACTGATTTTGTTCTTTACCAAGTTGAATAACCCAAACTTTCATTCTTGGTGTCCTACCTGTACTGGGTTGCTGTAGATTCCATTTAGTTTTACCACTGGACATGGAAATATTAAGAAAAACTCCTAGAATCTAGACATACCTTCATTGTATGTAACAACAGCCCTATATCCCGTTATAATTTGATGAATCACTTCAACTGGTACAGTAACCTCCTTCTTTGCCTCTTGATTCAATGACACTATAATCCCAAAATGGTTAAATGAGATCTCAAATCTCATTCACTGGAAATATTTTTGTGTTCTCTGGTAGTGGAACTCTTCCTTAGGAACCCAAAATTTAAACCAGAAAAGCTTAAAGATGTATGGCTGGAATGGAAAAATTTTGCAGTTTGATTCTCATGAGTACTAGGGAAAGGAACCACTACTGTTTTGATACTCTAGTATAAGGGCCTGTGTATTCTGTTGTGGGAAAAACAACATATAATGGCTGTATTTCAGAGAAAATAGGGCAATCTGTAGGACTGGCTTCATTCTGAATGATACTGTTTCCCAAGGAGGGAGTCTACTGTTCTATAAAGTCTATTATTTCTGGGTTATGAATTCCATGGAAAGACCAATGAGTGCATTGGATACCATATGATTGTTTTCCTTATTTTTTCTGTAAAATGTTTGTGGAGCAGAAGCACAATGCGTAATGTGCCATGAAAATGAGTCATGTATTTAGTAAGTGTTAGCAGTACAGACAAAAGCATCGCAGCAGGAAAGGCAAATCCATATCCATAGTTAGAATCTATTTTAGTAAGAAACGAACCTTACTGCCATGGTGTTAGCTGGATCAGTGTCAAAAAGAGAAATTTGTGTTATTGAACACATATATAGTATCTGTGGATATTTAAGCACAGGGTAGCTTGAGAAAGAGGCTAGTTAGCCACCTGGAATAGGTCGCATTATATATATACGTGAATATTGAGAGTCTCCAATGAAGAGAGTCTCCATCTTCATTCACATGAAAATGACCTCACAATCTGTGTTTATTTAAATTGCTTGATCTGTATACTTCATTCCCAGACCCAATATCACCAGTTCTCCAGTATTGGTCCATTAGCCGTTGATAATTAATCACTATATATCCATGTATTTGGTAATCTCCCATGGCAGACAAACTACACAACCAGATGACTAATCAATTTGCTATCCACTGGGAAGATTTCCTTCTCCTGATGCCCCTCAGAGCCATTCCTAAGCTGTCTGTTGCAAAACCTTCCCTTGCTCTGGGCTCCATTAAAATTTGGCAGCTCTAGGGGTTATTTAGCAAATACATTAGTAATCCTTTGTAAAAATTGTTTATAGATGTCAGATGAACTCCTCAAATGCTGTGCTGCTTAGCTGTTGAAGGGTACAAGATGAAGCAAAGGGCTTTCCTTTTGGCAGGGATAATTATTCATGCCTCGGATCATTATTCCCCTGGAAATTTCATTAAGTGGCAGGTTCCTGAATTTTTGTGGAGTTTATCTCCTACCATCTGGTACTCATGGGTCTTATCAAGGCATTTACTGTATTAGCTAATTTCTGTTCACCAGGTCTAATTAAGATGATTTCATCATTTTAATAGACCAGCGACGGGAATATGAACAAGGTCCCTGCAAGCTAAGTTATAAAACAGAACTAAAGAATTTACATAGTTCAACATAACCTTGAGGTAAAGGAATGAAGATATACTATTGTCTCTGCACAGTAAAAGCAAATTAGTTCTTGTAGCTTTTGACCATGGCATGGAGAAAGAGACTTTTCAGACAAAGAGCTGCATACTAGGTTCCAGGGACTCTAGTGATTTTTTTCCTATAATAGAAGTACTTCTAGAATAGCAAAGTCAATGAGAATCAATACTATATTTAAATTACAATAAGACTCCATCATTCTCCAACATCATCTTTTTTCCTCCCCTTTTTAAAGTCTATTTAACAGTTATATTGATTTGTAGATAATTGATATAAAAGAACTGCACATTTTTAGTGTGCACAATGTGATTAGTTTGGACATATACAAACACCCATGGTATCATCAACACATTCAAGGTAGTAGATCCAACACTTCCAAGTTTCCTTGTGTCCCTTTGATTTTGCTTTATTTTGTTTTATTTTGCTTTAAGAATACAACATGAGATCTATCTTCTTAACAAATTCCGAAATGCACAATACCTAAGTGTTAACTATATGCACTATGCTATATAGCAGATCTCTAGAATTTATTCATCTAGCATAACAGACCTTATACCCACTGAATACCATCTTCCCATTTCCCTCACTCCCTAGCCCCTGGCAACCACTATTCTATTCTCTGATTCTATGGGTTTGACTATTTTAGATACCTCATTTGTCCTTCTGTGAATGGCTTATTTCACTTAGCATAATGTCCTACAGGTCCCTTTATGTTGTCAGAAATGGCAAGAATTCCTCCTTTTTTCAGGCTAAATAATATTACATAATATGTATACACCATATTTTCTTTATCCTTTTATCTATTGATGAACAGTTCGGTTGTTTCTATGCCTTGACTATTATAAATGATACTGCAATGAACATGGGAGTGCATATATCTCTTTAAGATCTAGATTTCAATTCATTTGGATATATACCCAAGTTGCTGGATCATAAGGAAGTTCTGTTTTTAATCTTTTGAGGAATCTCCATATTTTTTTTATTTTTTGCTTACAAGTTTTTATTTAAATTCCATTTAGTTAACATACAGTGTAATATTTGTTTCATTTGTGGGATTTTGTGATTCATCACTTACATAAAACATCCAGGGCTCACAACAAGTGCCCTCCTAATCCCCATCACCCATTTAACCTATCCCTCTGCCCACCTCCCCTCCAGCAATCATTAGTTTGTTCTCTATGGTTAAGGGTCAGCTTTATGGTTTCCTCTGCCTTTTTCCGCCCCTATATTCATCTGCTACGTTTCCTAAATTCCACATATGAGTGAAATCATATGGTATTTGTCTTTCTATGAATTACTTATTTCACCTAGCGTAATACTTTCTAGCTCTGTGCCCATCATTGGAAATGACAAGATTTCATTCTTTTTTATGGCTGAGTAATATGCCAGTGTGTGTGTGTGTGTGTGTGTGTGTGTGTGTGTGTGTGTGTGTGTACATGCCACATTTTCTTTATCCATTCATCAGTCAGTGGACACTTGGGCCCTTTCCATAATTCAGCTACCATTGATCATGCTGCTATAAACATTGGCGTGCATGTAACATTTCAAATAAGTATTTTTGTATCCTTTGGGTAAATACCTAGTAGTGCAATTGCTGGATCATAGGGCAGTTCTGTTTTTAACTTTTTTGAGGAACATCCATACTGTTTTCCAGAGTGGCTATGCTAGTTTTCATTCCCACCCACAGTGTAAGGGGGTTCACTTTAATCCACATCCTTGCCAACATCTGTTGTTTCCTGAGTTGTTAACTTTAGCCATTCTGACAGGTGTGAAGTAGTATCTCATTGTAGTTTTGATTGTATTTCCCAGTTGAGTGATGTTGAGCATCTCTTCATGTGTCTGCTAGCCATCTGTGTCTTCTTTGGAAAATGTCTATTCATGTCTTCTGCCTGTTTTTAACTGGATTGTTAAAAATCCAGTTTGTTTTTTGGGTGTTGAGTTGGATAAATTCTTTATATATTTTGGATACTATCAGATATGTCATTTGCAAATATCTTCTTCCATTCTAAAGGTTGCCTTTTAATTTTGTTGATTGTTTTCTTCGCTGTGCAGAAGCTTTTCATCTTGACAAGTCCCAGTAGTTTATTTTTGCCTTTGTTTCCCTGGCCTCAGGAGATGTATCTAGTAAGAAGATGCTTCAGCCGATGTTAAAGAGGTTACTTACTGTCTCTGTTCTCCTCTAGGATTTTTTTTTATAGTTTCCTATCTCACATTTAGGTCTTTGATCCATTTAGAATTTATTTTTATATATGGTGTAAGAAAGTGGTCCAGTTTCATTCTTTTGCATGTTCCTGTCCAGTGTTCTCAACACCATTTGTTGAAGAGACTTATCTATTGGATATTCTTTCCTGCTTCGTCAAAGATTAGTTGACCTTATATTTGTAGGTTAATTTCTGGGTTTTTGTTCTGTTTCATTGGTCCATGTGTATTTTTGTGCCAGTTACCAAACTGTCTTAGTCACTATAGCTTTGTGATCTATCTTGAAGTCCAGAATTGTGATGCCTCCGGTTTTGCTTTTCTTTTTGAAGATTGCTTTGGCTATTTGGGGTATTGATAAAAATCTTCAACACAGTAGGGGCAGAGGGAATATACCTCAACATCATAAAGGCCATATGTGAGGATATCTAATATCATCCTCAATGGGAAAAATTGATACCTTTTCCTCTACAGTCAGGAACAAGACTGGGATGTCCACTCTCCTGTGAGCACAGAGCCCACTTTGGATCCTCTGACCCCTCTCTCACTGCCCCTCCCCTGCTTGCTCTCTCTCTCTCTCTCTCAAAAAGTTTGGAACACTTGCTTTTATTACATGCATTTCTTATTCTTTCAAAAGTCTATTGGCAACACATACAAGTCAGAGACATTTAATTATTAAAAAAATTTTTTTAATGTTTATTTTTGAGACAGAGACAGAGCATGAGTGGGGGAGGGGTAGAGAGACAGAGGGAGACACAGAATCTGAAGGAGCCTCCAGGCTCTGAGCTGTCAGCACAGAGCCTGATGCGGGGCTCAAACTCACGGACCATGAGATCATGACCTGAGCTGAAGTCACATGCTTAAGTGACTGAGCCACCCAGGCGCCCATTTACATTTTTTATTCTGTACTTATTTGCTTGCTTACATTGAAATAAACAAGGCAATTTGAAGAAATGAATGTTTTCCCTCTAATACTGCTGTGCAGCAGGGAAGGCAGCCTCTAAAGAAATGTGGTTTGAAGTAACTAAAGAGAAAAAAAAGCGTTCATAAGTACGTTGGGGTCATGAAGATGCCCTAACAATCAAAGTAAGAGGAAAATGTTGTAAGTGGAAAGCAGTGCAATTTCAAGCATTGAATGTGCAGCCTTTCAAAGCAAAATGTCAATTGGCACAAATAGGAATAAAAGCACCCTGCAGATTTGCTTGAGAAAGGCAAGAGTGATTATTTCTCAGCAACCCCACTCTTAACTCAAGACCAAGGGAAGCTTTCCTGCTTAGGGGAATAGGACATGGAAAAACCTTTATGAGAGGAGGGGGTCTCAAGTCAATTCAGGAAAATCTGGTCTTTGACTCTGCTAGGTGCTGAGGATACAGACTTGGCCAAAGGAAGTGGTTGTTAATCTGTGTGAAAAGCAGAATAAAAGCATATATAAGATGAAAGCAATAAAATTTGCTTAATCAGAGAATGGGTCATGGATGAGGAAATATGTGACCAGGTCTCAAGTTATGTTTATAGTTTACCAGATAAAATAAGTGGTGGCAGTAATAAAAAGGAATCATGTATACAAAAGCATAGCCGTGAATAAGTGAGTCACAATGGGAAAAATCTGTCCGCCAGGAGCATAGGTGCTCTGGGATAGAAGAGAATGAAGATGAAATATGACAGTAAAGATGGCATATTAATTATTTATTACTGCAGGTAAATTATCCCAAAACTTAGTTGCTTAAAACATTTGTGTCACAGTTTCTGTGGGTCAGGAATTAGGCATAGTTGAACTGCCCTCTGGCTCATGATCTGTCACAAGACTGCAGTCAAGAGTTTGGTTTCATCTGGTGACACAATAGGGAAGGATCCACTTCCAAGCTCACTAGCACGGTGGTTAGACAGATCCAGTTTCTGGTGTGCTCTTGGCTTGAGGTCCAACGTTCCCCATCTCACCCCCAGTTCCTTGCACTCTCCTTACATAGCTCACAACTTGTCAGCTTGCTTCATCGCAATACGTCAGCAAGAAGAGCCAGGGAAAGAATAAATTGGAAGTGACAATCTTTTGTAGCTTAGTCTCAGAAGCGACTTCCATGATTTTAAAAACTTTTTAATTTTTTTAATTTTTTAAGTTTAATTTTTATTTGATTTTGATGTAGTTGGCATACAGTGTAATATTAGTTTCAGGTGTACAATATAGTGACTCAACATGTCCATACAGTACCTGATGCTCATCACAGCAAGTACACTCCTTAATCCCCATCAGCTATTTAACCTATCCCTCCATCTACCTCACTCTGGTAACCATCAGTTTGTTCTCCGTATTTAAGACTCTGTTTCTTGGTTTCCCTCCCTCTTTTCTTTGTTCTCCCTTTGCTCATTTGTTTTGTTTCTTAAATTCCACATAGGAGTGAAATCATATGGTATTTGTCTTTCTGACTAACTTATTTCACCTAGCATAAAACTCTAAAGCTCCATCAATGTTGTCCCAAATGCCAGGATTCTATTCTTTTTTATGGCTCAGTAATATTCCATTGTGTGTATGCATGTGTGTGTATATATATATATAGCATGTGTGTGTGTATATATATAGCATGTGTGTGTATATATATATATATTTATATATACATATATTTCTATTTCTATTTATATGTATGTGTATGTACATGTGTGTTGGCCATCTGTATGTCTCCTTTGGAAAAATGTCTATTCATGTCTTCTGCCCATTTTTTAATTGGAGTCTTCATTTTGGGGGTATTTAGTTGTATAAGTCGTTTATGTAATTTGGAGACTAATGCTTTATCAGATGTGTCGTTTGCAAATATCTTCTCCCATTCCGTATATTGACTTTTAGTTTTGTTGATTGTTTCCTTTGCTGTGCAGAGCTTTTTATTTTTATTTATTTTATTTTTTTAATCTTTATTCACTTTTGAGAAAGAGACAGAACATGACCGGGCGAAGGGTAGAGAGAGAGGGAGACACAGAATCTGAAGTAGGCTCCAGGCTCTGTGCTGACAGCTCGTGAGATCATGACCTGAGTTGAAGTCAGACACTTAACTGACTGAGCCACCCAGGCATCCCAGAAGCTTTTTATTTTGATGAAGTCCCAATAATTTATTTTTGCTTGAGTTTCCCTTCCTCAGGAGACCTATCTAGAAATAGGTTGCTACAGCCAATGTCACAAAGATTACTGCCAGTGTTCTCCTCTAGAATTTTTATGGTTTCAAGTCTCATATTTAGGTTTTTAATCCATTTTGAATCTACTTTGTTTGGTGTAAGAAAGTGGCCCACTTCATTCTTGTGCACGTTGCTGTCCAGTTTTACCAACACCATTTGTTGAAGGGACTGTCTTTTTTCCATTGGATAATCTTTCTTGGTTTCTTGAATCTTAATTGACCATATGGTTATGGGTTCATTTCTGGGTTTTCTATTCTATTCTATTCTATTCTATTCTATTCTATTCTATTCCATTGATCTGTGTGTTTATTTTTGTGCCAGTACCATACTGATTTGATCACTACAGCTTTGTAATATAACTTAAAGTCCAGAATTGTAATGCCTTCCAGCTTGCTTCTCTTTTTGAAGATCACTTTGGCTATTTGGGGTCTTTTGTGGTTCCAGACAAATTTTGGGATTGCTTATTCCAGGTCTATAAAAAACGCTGTTGGGGGACCCTGGGTGGCTCAGTCAGTTGAGCATCCAATTTCGGCTCAGGTCATGATCTCATGGTTCGTGAGTTCCAGCCCCATGTCGGGCTCTGTGCTGACAGCTCAGAGCCTGGAGCCTGCTTCGGATTCTGTGTCCCCCTCTCTCTCTGCCCCACCCCTGCTTGTGCTCTGTCTCTCTGTCTTTCAAAAATGAATAAACATAAAAAAATTTCTTTTTAAATAAAAATTAAAAATAATGTTGGTATTTTGATAGTGATTGCATTAAATGTGTCGATTGCTTTGGGTAGTTTAGACATTATAACAATATTTGTTCTTCCAATCCATGAGCATGGAATGTCTTTCCATTTCTTTGTGTCCTCTTCAATTTCTTTCATCAGTATTTTATAGTTTTCACAATACTGTTCTTTCACCTTTTGGTTAGGTTTATTCCTAGGTATCTTATTTTTGGTGCAGTTGTAATTGCAGCTGATTCCTTGATTTCTCTTTCCACTGCTTCATTATTGGTGTATAAAAATGCAGTAGATTTCTGCATGTTGATTTTGTAGCCTGTGACTTTACTGAATTCATTTGTCAGTTCTACCAGATTTTTGGTGGAGTCTTTCATGTCATGTATATACATATACATATACATATACATATACATATACATATATATATAAATGTATTTGGACACTGTATTATATATATATAATATAGTGTGTGTGTGACACATATATGTGTGTCATCTGCCAATAGTGAAAGTTTGAATGTTTCCTTACCGATTTGGATGCCTTTTATTTCTTTTTGTTGTCTGATTGCTGTGGCTAGGACTTCCAGTACCAAGGTAAATAACAGTGGTGAAGAGTGGACATCCCTGTATTGTTCCTGACAACAGAGGAAAAGCTCTCAGTTTTTCTCCCTTGAGTATGATATTAGCTGTGGGTTTTTCATATATGACCTTTATTATGTTGAGGTATGTTTTCTCTAAACCAACTTTATTGAGGGTTTTTTTTTTATCATGAATTAATGTTGAATCTTGTCAAATGCTTTTTATGAATCTATTGAAATGATCATATAGCTGTTATTTTCTTAAAGTAGGTTACATACCCAGCATGGAGCCCGGTGCAGGGCTTGAACTCATGATGCTGAGATCAGTACCTGAGCTGAGATCAAGAGTCAGATGCTTCACTGACTGAGCCACTCAGGCACCCCAGTGATCATATGGTTCTTATCCTTTCTTTTGTTAACGTGGTGAATTTGTGAAGATTGACTACCCTTGCAACCCAGAAATAAATCCCACTTGATCATGGTGAATGATTTTTTTAATGTATTGTTAGATTTGGTATGCTAGTGTTTTATTGAGAAATTTTGCATCCACATTTATCAGGAATATTGGCCTGTAGTTCTGTTTTTTAGTAGAGTCTTTATCTGGTTTGGTATCAAGATGCTGGCTTCATTAGAATGAATTTTTCCTACCTTTTCTATTTTGGGGGGATAGTTAAGAATAGATATTAACTCTTTTTTAAATGTTTGGTAGAATTTGCCTATGAAGCCATCTGGCCCTGGGGTTTTTTTGTTGGGAGATTTTATGATTACTGATCCAATTTCTTTGCTGGTTATCAGTCTGTTCAGGTTTTCTATTTCGTCCCACTTCACTTTTGGTAGTTTGTATGTTTGTAGGAATTTATCCATTTCATCTAGGTTGTCTAAATTGTTGGTATGTAGGTTTTAATACTATTCCCTTATAATTGTATCTATGGCATTGGTTGTTATTTCTCCTCCCATTTGTGATTTTATTTATTTGGGTCCTTTCTCTTTTCTTTTTGATAAGTCTGGCTATAGGTTTATCAGTTTTGTTATTTTTTTCAAAGAACCAGCTCCCGGTTTCCTTGATCAGTTCTATTTTTTTATTTCTATATTATGTTTATGTCTGATGTAATCTTTATTTCCTTCCTTCTTCTGGCTTTTGGCTTCATTTGTTCTTTTCTAGCTTCTTTAGGTGTAAGCTTAGGTTGTTTATGTGAGATTTTTCTTGCTTCTTAAGGTAGGCCGGTATTGCTATACTTCTGTCTTAGGGCCCCTTTTGCTGCATCTGAAAGGTTTTAGACCATTGTACTTTTATTTTCATTTGTTTCCATGTTTTTTTTAAATTTCTTTTGATTTCCTGGTCCACTGATTCATTGTTTAGTGGATGTTTTTTAACCTCAATGTATTTGTGGTCTTTACAATTTTTTTCTGGAGGTTGAATTCTGGTTTCATAGCATCGTGGTTAGAAAAGGTGCATGATATTATTTCAGTCTTTCTGTATTTGTCAATACCTGTTTTGTGACCTAATATGTGATCTGGAGAGTGTTCCATGTTCATACACTTGAAAAGAAGGTATATGCTGCTGTCTTAGGATGGAATGTTCTGAATATATCTTTTAAGTCGGTCTCATCCAATGTGTCATTCAAAGCCATTGTTTCCTTGTTTATTTTCTATTTAGATTATCTGTCCATTAATAAAAGTTCAGTATTAAAGTCTTCTACTATTGTGTTATTATCAGTTAGTTCCTTTACATTTTTTATTGTTTTGTATATTTGAGTGTTCCCTTCTTGGGTGCATGAATACGTACAATTGTTATTTGTTGAGTTGTCCCCTTTATGATTATATAATGCCCTTCTTTGTCTCTTTTTAAAGTCTTTGCTTTAAAGTTTAGTTTATCTGAGATCATTATTGCTACTCTAGCTTTCTTTTGACATCCATTTGCATGATGTTTCTCCATCCTTCTACCTTCAGTCTACAGGTTTCTTTAGGTCTTAAAAGAGTCTTTTGTAGGCAGCATATAGATCCATGATTTTGTCATATTTTATCCATTAAAGGCAAGCCACTAGGTCCAGTGCCCATTCAAGGAAGAGGGTGGGAAGATTATACAAGGGTATTAGATACCAGGAGGCAGAAGTCATTGGGGGTCATTTTAGAAACAAACTTCACAAGATGGTAAACGTAGTTACTTCCATCAGGAATAATAGTATTGTAGAAAAGAGGTAGGTTATAGGGGAAAATGGAATTGATGAAGTAGGCATGTAGCAAATTGTGGAGAACAATTTAGTGTTCCAGTGGAATGACAGGAGAGCTTGCATAAGAGAGAGACACTGAATCCTGTGCTTGAGGCTAAAGAATGCTAATGTTTGTCACCAGAGAGATCCAGAAACAAAAGGGCTTCAAGTACCTCAGCAAAGGCCTGACAGCTTACTGATGAACACAGATAGCACTGGCCCACAGCACCAGGGACACTCGTTCCTACCCTGCAGGTGTACTGCTGCCAGAGAGATGCTTGCATCCTCACCAGCCTGCCAGATATGAACAGGGACATGAGAGGCAAATGACAGAGGGCAGTAGCAATGCCCTCTCGCCCTGGGGTGGGGCAGGGGGCTCAAGGAAAAACAAAACTAGACATGACAGAGACAGTTTGGACATAGTACTGAGAACATTTAAAAATTTACAAGAAAGCATAAAAAGACTTTGTAAAAAAAAATCATCATTTGGGATTCAAATTATTTTGTAGGCATGGGAAGAGGTAATGTTAAGAATTGAGAACAGAATTAGTGACCTAGAATATCAAATTAAGAAAAGGTTTTCTGAAAAAAAGATGTGAGAGATAAAATAGAATGAGATGGAAATAATGGATGCCTAAAATGTGAATGTGAGAAGTTCTAGAAAAAGAAAAAGTACTGGATAAATAACAAGTAATTATTAAATAAATAAGAGAAATAGGCCCTTGGTCTGACGAAAGCTTTCTTCCTTAACAGATTGAAACAGAAATCAAACTCCAGTGTTAATGTTTTTAAAGAAACTCCTGGTCATGTGTTAGCATAATTATCTAATTCTGATGAAAGAGAATTTCTGACCCTACTATAAGTAATAAAAATTGACCAAAGGAAGTATACATTTTTTTTTTCTCATGTGCTCTATTCCAGCCAAAGTGGACTATTTACTATTCATTGAACACACACCACCATTTACTCATTTCCTTCTGCTGGAGGAGCTTTTCTCCAGCAGTAGATGTACTATGCAGCTTATATTGGAGAATAAAAAGTCTATAATAATTATATCAAGACAGCAGCAGGATACTGCAACTCTCCCAGGCAAACTAGTTCTGTGGTCACCCTACCAGAACTCCAGAAGGCTCACCATTGCACTGCCTTCAGGTCTCTGCTCAAGTATCAACTTCTTAGCTTTCCAGATCACCCTACATGAAATAGCAGTCATCACTACACCTGCACTTCCTGTCACCCTTGACCTACTTGATATTTCACCTTGCATATTATGCATTTACTTGTTTATTATTTCTTCCCACTTCTGATAGTAGGGCCTCCTCTGTTTGGTTTACTGCTATATCCCCAGTGCCTAAAAGAGAGTGGCACATTGTAAGTATTCAATAAATGTGTAATGAGTAGATCAATTAACAAATGAGTAAATGAAGAAAGTAGAAAACTCAAATAGACAATTTCTATAGAAGAAATTGGAAAGAGGATAGGGAGATGGGTCTAGCTGAGGCATTATAGAAGTAGTGGTTAAGTGTAAGGTTCTGTAATTTGACTGCCTAAGGTTCACTTCTGACTCTTCCTTTCTTAGCTACATGACACTGGACAGATATTACTTGGTTTCTTTACTTCCAATGTCTTCAGTTTTGAAATCGTGATGATAATTACAGCTTCTAAATAATAAGGAACTTCATGAGGATTGAATGTCTTAGGAGTGAAGTACATAGATCTGTGAGTGGCATAAAATATTTTTTGATCTTTTGAAGAATATAAAATACCAATGCTATTTAAGCTATCCTAATGAGGCAAGTAAGATATAACAGCATAACACTACTTGTAAAAACTAAATCTCACTTGTAAAAACTAAATCTCACTGCTGACTAATCTCATTTATGAGTAAAATTTTTTTAAAAAGTAATCTAAAAATGAGCTGTGTGTCAAAAGAGCAATGAAGTATGACCTATAAGAGAATATCCTATGAATGCAAATAAAGTTAATGGTAGATTATAAAACTGAATCCTATCAACACAAGCAATTTTAAAAACTTTATCATTGCATCCTGAAAAGACATTTTATAAAATGTCTTTCTTTACCAGTATTTCCTAGGTAAAGTGCTAAGAAAACACAGAAATAAAAGAAAAATGTTTATATATAGAGTCTTCACCAAACTCCAACTGGAAAAATTCTAATAAGTGGGTTGCTTAAGCCCTTTTAGGAGTCAAAGATGCCCATGATTACTGCAGGTACTGCGGTTATTATTACTTAACACGAGAGTTCCAAAGCATTTGCCATAAGACAAGAAAATAAACAATTTTGGTGAAAGATATAATGCAATCAAAAGTCTTTTCAAAGATTAGAAAAAAATTCCAACTTTTTTAGGTGGATATTTAATGTACAGATTATTTCTGCAAATTAATAAAGAAGTGACAACCAACAAAATGAAAATATTGCTGGAAATAAAATTGGAAGTTCAAAGCAAAATAAATCTAGTCATTAACCATATAGAAGTATGTTCAACTTAGTTATAAGGAACTTTAAATTAAAGTTAGATAACACTTTCTGTATATCAGATTTGTAAAAATTAAAAGATGTGATCATACCATACCCACTTTCCTTAATAATAGCTTGAATTTATCAAGCACTAATTATATACTAAGGACTGTTCTCACATTCCATGTGAATAACTCATTCTTCATAATGAGTATATGGCTTAGATACCATTATTATCGTCACTAAATTCAACACCTGGTTAAACTGAAGAACATGGAGGGTTAGTAATTTTAGTAATTTAGCAAAGTCACACTTCTGAAAAGTTGCAGAGCTAGAATTTGAACCCAAGCAACCTGGCTTCAGAGATTGTGTCTTTAAACACTAAGACAAATTTCTTCATCATTCTCAGTAGTAGAGATATAGGGCTCTTAGATATTACTCATTGAGATGGGAATTATTATAGACTTTTTAGTGAGTACTCACACAATGTCTATTGAAATGAAAACTATCAGTATTCTTTTACCCCACATTTCACTGAGGAATCCGTTCCATAGGGGAAAAAAGTACAAGAATATATGGATATTTATACAAGGCTGTGCATTATAGCATGTGGCTTCTAAGGAGCAGAGGTAAAGGGGATGTGTAACATTAAAATAATAATTGAAAAATCTATAATTGTAATAATGGGCCTTGAGATTGCCTACTTAATATTACTCCCATTTTTCTTAGAAACATCTTTATTCAGCATTTTTTTCTATCTGCATTCCCCCTCAACCCATGCCAATAAGACATGCTCTATTTCTTTTAATTTTTAAATTTTAAAAAATGTTTATTTTTAATTCCAGTATAATTAACAGTGTATATTAGTTTCAGGTGGACAGTATAGTGACTCAACAATTCTATGCATTACTCAGTGCTCATCATGATAAGTGATCCCCTTCACCTATTTCACCCATTCCCCCACCCACCTCCCCTCAGGGAACCACCAGTTTATTCTCTACAGTTAAGAGTCTGTTTTTTAGTTTGTCTCTTTATCTCTTTGTTCCTTTGTTTTATTTCTTAGATTTTACATATGAGTGAAATCATATGGTGTTTGTCTTTCTCTGATTTATTTCACTTGGCATTTATAACCTCTAGATCTATCCATGTTGTTGCACATGGCAGGATTTCTCACTGTATTTTATGGCTGAGTAATATCCCATTGTGTTTGTGTATGTATATATACATATATATACATATATGTGTGTGTATTTATTTATTTATTTATTTATCTATTTATTAATTTATGGAAGCAACCCAAGGGTCCATAAATAGATGAATAGATTCTTTGTCCATTCATCTGTTGATGGATCATTCATCTATTGATGGACACCTGGGTTGCTTCCATAATTCAGCTATTGTGAGTAATGCTGCAATGAACGTAAGGATGCATATATCTTTTCAAATGAGTGTTTTCATATTATTTGGGTAAATACCCAGTAGTGGAATTACTGGATCATATGGTAATTCTATTTGTAATTTTTGAGGAACCTCCATACCGTTTTCCCCTGTGGCTGTTTCCCCAGTTTGCATTCTCATCAACAGTGCATGAGTGTTCCTTCTCCACATCCTTGCTAACACTTGTCGTTTATTGTGTTTTCTATTTTAGCCATTCTGCCACATGTGAGATGATATCTCATTGTGGTTTTGATTTGTATTTCCCTGATGATGAGTGATATTGACCATCTTTTCATGTGTTTCTTAGCCATGTGTATGTCTTCTTCGGAGAAATATCTCTTCATGCCTTCTGCCCATTTTAAATTGGTTTATTTGTGTTATGGTGTTGAGTTGTATTAGTTCTTTATATATTTTGGATACTAACCACTTATTGGATATCTCATTTGCAAATATCTTCTCTCATTAAGTAGGTGTATTTTTGTTTTAATTGTTTGCTTTGTGCAAAAGCTTTTTTTTTTTTTTTAATGTACTCCCAGTAGTTTGTTTTTGCTTTTATTTCCCTTGCCTCAGGAAACAAGGGAAACAAAATAGATAGACATATCTAGAATGATGTTGCGATGGCCAGTGTCATAGAAATTAGTACCTGTGCTATTTTCTAGGGATTTTGTGGTTTTAGGTCTCACATTTAGGTCTTTAGTCCATTTTGAGTTTATATTTGTGTATGGTGTAATAAGGAATGGTCCCATTTCATTTTTTTCCATGTAATTGCCCAGTTTTCCTCCCATTTTATGAAAAGACTGTCTTTTTTTCCCATTGTATATTCTTGGCTTCTTTGTCATAGATTAATTGACCATACTACTGTGGGTTTATTCCTGGGTCTTATTCTGTTCTGTTGATTTCTGTGTCTAATTTTGCACCAGTACCATACTATTGTGATTACTACAACTTTGTAGTGTAGTGTATCTAGAAATCTGAGATTGCAATACCTCCAGCTTGGTTCCTTTTCTTCAAGATTTGCTTGGCTGTTTGGGGTGTTTTATGACTCCATACAAATTAGGATTGTTTGTTCTAGTTCTGTGAAAAATGCTGTTGGTATTTTGATAGGGATTGCATTAAATCCTTAGAGCACTTTGGATAGTATCAACATTTTAATAATATTTGTCCTCCCAATCCATGAGCATTGGAATATCTTTCCATTTGTTTGTGTCATCTTCAATTTCCTTCATCAGGGGTTTATAGTTTTCTGAATGTAGGTCTCTTACCTCCTTGTTTATTCCTGGGATTTTATTCTTTTTAGTGTAATTGTGGATGGAATTGTTTTCTTAATTTCTCTTCCTACTACTTAATTATTAGTGTATAGGAATGCAACAGATTTCTGTATATTGATTACATATACTGTGAATTTATCAAATTCATGTATTAGTTCTGGTGGTTTTTGGTCAAGACTTTCAGATTTTCTGTATATAGATAGTATCATATCATCTGCAAATAGTGAAAGGTTTATTTCTTCCTAACCAATGCTTTTTATTTCTTTATGTTGTCTCATTACTGTGGCTAGGACTTCCAGTTCTAGGTTGAGTGTTGTCTCGTTCCTGACCTCAGGGGGAAAGCTCTCAGTTTTTCCCCATAAAAGGTGATGTTAGCTGTGGGGTTTGCATAGATGGCTATGTTATGTTGAGGTATGTTCCCTCTAAACCTACTTAGTTGAGGGTTTTTATTATGAATGGATGTTGAATCTTGTAAAACGCTTTTTCTGCATCTATTGAAATGATCATATGTTTTTTATCCTTTCTCTTGTTGATGTGGTGTATCTCTTTGATTTGCAAATATTGAACGATGCTTGCATTTTAGGAATGAATCCCACTTGATTGTGGGGAATGATGCTTTTAATATTCTTTTGGATTTGGTTTGTTAATATTTTGTTGAGGATTTCTGAATCTATGTTTGTTAGAAATGTTGGCCTCTGCAGTACTCTTTTTTTGTAGTGTTTTTATCTGGTTTTATTATCAAGGTAATGCTGGCCTTGAAGAATGTATTTGGAAGCTTTCCTTCCTCTTTTATTTTTTTGGAATAGTTTTAGAAGACTAGGCATGAACCCTTCTTTAAATCTTTGGTAAACTTACCTTGAAGCCATCTGGTCCTGGATTTTTGTCTGTTGAGAGTTTTTTGATTACTGATTCAATTTCATTGCTGGTTTCAGTCTGTTCAAAAAATCTATTTCTTCCTGGTTCAGTTTTGGAAGGTTATATGTTTCTAGGAATTGATCCATTTCTTATAGGTTGTCCAATTTATTGACATATAATTTTTCTTAATATTCTCTTATAATCATTTGCATTTCTGTGATTTCAGTTGTTATTTCTTTTCTTTCATTTCTGATTTTGTTTGAGTCCTCTTTTTTTTTTTTTTTTTTTGATAAGTCTGGCTGAAAGTTTATCAATTTGTTGATCTTTTCAAAGAACTAGCTCCTGGTTTCATTGATCTGTCCTACTCTTTTTAGTTTCTATTTTGTTTATTTCTGTTCTAATCTTGATTATTTCCTTCCTTCAACTGTTTTGGGGTTTTGTTCTTTTGTTTCTAACTCCTTTAGGTCTAAAGTTAGGTCCTTTATGTGATATTTTGCTTGCTTCTTGAGGGAGGCCTGTATTACTGTAAACTCCCTCTTAGAATACCTTTTGCTGCATCCCCTAAATTTTGGACCATTGTGTTTTCATGTTCATTTGTCACCATGTATTTTTTTATTTCATCTTGATTTCTTAGTTGACCCATTTATTGTTTAGTAGCATGTTATTTACCTCCATGTATTTTTATTTCAGACTCTTTTTGGTTGATTTCTGCTTTCATACCATGGTGTTCAAAAAAGACTTCAGTCCTTTTGAAATTGTTGAGATATGTTTTGTGCCCTAAAATATAATGTATTCTAAAGAATATATATGCTGCTGCTCTATGATGGAATGTCCTGAATATACCTGTTAGATCCATCTGGGCCAATGTGTCATTCAAAGCCACTGTTGTTGATTTTCTCTTTGGATGATCTATCCATTGATGCGATAGATCATCCAAATACTTTTGGGGTTCAAAAGTCTCCCACTATTATTGTATTACTACCAGTTTCTTACTTTATGTTTGTTAATAGATGCTTTATGTATTTAGATACTGCTATGTCGGGTGAATAAATACTTGCCATTTTTATATCTTCTTGTTGGATTGTTCCCTTGACAATTATGTAGTGTCCTTTGTTTCTTGTTAAGTGCCTTTATTTTAAAGTCTATTTTGTCCAATATAAGTATTGCTATCCCAGCTTTCTTTTCATTTCCATTTGCATGATAAATACTTTTCCATCCCTTCACTTTCAATCTACATGTATCTTTAGGCCTGAAAGGAATCTCTAAGAGGTAGCACGTAGATGGGTTTTGCTTTTTTATCCATTCCATCACCCTGTATCTTTTTGATTGGAGCATTTAGTCCATTTACATTCAAAGTAATTACGGACAGGCATGTACTTATTGCCATTTTGTTACCTTTTTATGCTTATTTTTGTAGTTCTGTTTCTTTTCTTCTCTCAGTCTGCTGGCTTTCTGTAGTGAAATTTTCGAATGCCTTTCTCTTTTTTGTGCATATCTATTTCTGGTAGTTGATTTGTGTTTACCATTATGTTTATATGTAACATCTTATACATATAGCAGTCTATATTAATTGGTGGTTGCTTAAGTTTGAACCCATCCCAAAAGAGCTAAAATTTTACTCCTTTGCTCCCTAACATTTTAGGTATGTGGTGTCATACTTTATATACTTTTGTGAATCCCTTGACAGATTGTTATAGGTATACTTAATTTTACCTCTTTTGTGCCTTCTACTTTTCTTATTCCTGCTTATGGTCTTTCCTTTCCACTCAAAGAACCCCTTTTAATATTTATTTTAAGGCTGGTTTAGTGGCTATGAATTCCTTTAACTTATGCTAAATGTCAGTGAAACTCCATCTATTCTTCTATGCTGAACGATAGGCTTGCAGGATAGACTATTCTTGGTGGCAGGTTTTTTTCTTTCAGCACTTGGAATATATCATGCCACTGTATTCTGGCCTGCAAAGTTCCTGCTGAAAAATCAGCTGATAGCCTTATCTTGCTGCTATTAGAATTCTCTGTTTATCACTACTTTTTGATATTATAATTACTTGTGTGTCTTGGTGTGCACCTCTTTTGGTTGATTTTGTTGGGGACTCTCTTTGCCTCTTGGGTCTGAATTTCTGTTTCTTTCCCCAGATTTGGAAAGTTTTCAGCTATTTATTTTTTCAAATAAATTTTCTGCCCCCTTTCTCTCTCTTCTCCTTGTGGGATGTCTATAATGTGAATGTTATTCTGCCCGATGGTGTCATTGAGTTTTCTTAATCTATTCTTATTTTTTATTCTTTTTTCTCTCTCCTGTTCAGCCTGGTCCCTTTCCATTACTCTGTCTTCCAGAATGCTGAAGACACTCTGGTTCCACTTCTGCTTCCTCTAATGCACTGTTCTGTCTGCTGTATTTTTTTAAGTTTATTTATTTATTTTGAGAGAGAGAGAGAAAGAGGGAGGGAGGAAGGGAGGGAGTGCACACATGAGGCAGGGCAAAGAGAAAAGAGAGAGGGAAAGAAAATCCCAAGCAGGCTCTGCACTGTCAGCATGGAGCCTAATGTGGGGCTCGAACCCATATACTGTAAGATCACAACCTGAGTCAAAATCAAGAGTTGGACGCTTAACCAACTGAGCCACCCAGGCATCCCTATTCCCTTTCATGTATTTTTAATTTCAGTTATTGAGTTCTTCATCTCTGATATGTTCATTTTTATGTTTATCTCTTTGTTATGTGTCTCACTGCAGTCCTCCACTCTTTTCTCCAGCCCATTGAGTATCTTTATGATCATTAGTTTAAATTCTCTATCAGGCCTATTATTTATCTCTGTTTCATTTAGCTCTCTTGCTGATACTTTTGTCCCATTCTTTCATTTGAGACCTATTCCTCTGTCTCCTCACTTTGTCTAACTCTCATTCTGTTTTTATGTGTTAGGAAAGTCAGCTCTGTCTCCTACTCTTGAAAGTAGTGGCTTTATGAAGAAGAGGTTCTGTAGTGTTCTACAGTATAGTGCAATGTTCCCTGATCACTGGGATCTGGCACTTTAGGGCTATCTCCTAAGTGTTTTGTGTGTCCCTACTATTGTGGCTGAGCTGCATTTATGTTCAGTTTAGTCATCTGCAGTGGCTCTGTCTCTTTTGGGCAGGGTTTAGTCCCTGTGTTGTTAATGGGCCACCTGGGCTGCCTGGGCTTGATTTGGGTTAGAAGAAGCATTTGCCACTGCTGCAATAGCACCGAAGTTCAGAGCACTGTCTTTGTGTTTTCATTGGTGGATGGGGCCTGCAGGCAGACCAGATCTGCCCTCAGCCCACTGCTCGAGCCACAGTAGAACTCCTATGTGTGGTTTTCTTTTCCTCTTCCTGGGGCAGGAGTCACTTTGGGGTGGTTCTGACCCCTGGGGGCTGCTTGCACACTGCCAAACTTGTGGCACCACTTTGGGTGGACGGTAGCCAAGGTCAGGTTGGATGGAGCAGGTCTGCAGGAGAATGCAGGAGTGGAGGTATGCTGTTAGCAAACTAGGTGAAGAGTGTTAGGCTGTGCTTGTTCCCATAGGTGTTCATGTATCTAGGCTGGAGGGTATGGGAGGGAATTGATGCCTTCTAGCTCTTTGTTCTTCTAGAAGTCTCCCAAAGGTTCCTGCCCTTCTAGCACATGCTCTGAAATAAGTAAACAAATATCCATCCCATTTACTCCAGGCGTTTTTCAAACTGCTGCTCCTGTGTCGTACTCAGCAGACCTGTTATTCTGTCTCTTTAAGAGTGGAGACTCAATTTCTTCTTGCCCTCCTGCTTTCCCAGGGCCAAGCACACTGATTTTTAAAATTCCAGATGTTAAGCTACACTGATTGTAAGAACTCGTGAAGCAATACCCCTTCTGTTTTCAATTAAATGTTATGGGGATTTGCCTTCCCCGTGCAGGTTCCCCATGCTTGGGTACCTAGGGGGTCTGACTTGGGATCTGCTTCTTTCCACTCTCCACCAATGGGGCCTCCCTCCCTCCCACAGACATTCTTACAGGTCAGCTGGCTCCCAACTGCATCTCCACCCTTTTTATTCTCCTTGATGTAGCCTCTTCTCTACATTTAGCTGTGGAGAGACTGTTCTTTCAGTCTTCAAGTCATTTTCTGGGTTATTTAGACAATGTGGGTATTTAGGTATATCTGGGGGAATGAGGTGAGCCTAGTATCTTCCTACTCTGCCATCTTCCCCAGAAGTCCTTTTTTCTCATTTTTTATTACTACTTTTCTCTCTCCTCTTCAGCTTGATTGTTTTTCCATTACTCTGTCCTCCAAGTTGTTAATCCATTCTTCTACTTTCTCTAGTCCACTATTTTTTCTCTCTAGTGTATTTTTAATTTCAGTTATTGAGTTCTTCATCTCTAATTGGTTCTTCTTTATGTTTCCTATCTCTTTGTTCAGGATCTCACTCTAGTAGTCCATGTTCCTTGAGAGAAAGTGACAGCTAATTTTATCCTAGCTTTAAGCATGGGGTAGATAATTGAGGCCTTATCAGTGCTATGAAATAGAACTTTCTGCTATGATGGAAATGTTCAATCCAATACAGTAGCTAGAAGCCAGTAAGCTATTGAGTACTTGAAATGTGCTAGTGTCTATCATAGTAGACTGTGCAGCTTCAGCTAATCAGTGTAATATCATTTCCTGAGCACAATGGTCACTTTAAGGATGGTCATGTTACCTGATTCAAATCATTGAGACTCATGGAGTTTTCTTTGGATCTTCAGGGATAGCATTTTTGTGCCTTTTTTGAGCTGTGCTTTAGGCAATCTCCCTAGATGTGGATGAGGCATCATGTAGTCTCAGAAGTAATTGCGATCCACTCTGGAAATGTGAAAGGTAGCCATTTTAAAAATAGGTAGACATGATTGAAGACAAAGTAGACAGAAACAAGCTAACCAACTGAATCCAATCAAGTTTGTAGTTGATTCTACTTCTGTATTTTCTAGTAACATATGCTATAAATCATTCTTCTTGTTCAATACATCTGAGATGGGTCTCCTCTTGCATCTGAGTATATCCTGATTCAATATTTGTCACGTGGAATAGTGTATATCAATTAACATATGATTTACAATTGTTTTAGTTCAACTAAAATGAGTTCTAGGACATTTTTTTTTAAGTTTTTATTTATTTATTTTGAGAGCTAGCAAGCACAAGCAGAGGAAGGGAAGAGAGAGGGGAATAGAGAGAGAATACCAAGTAGGTTCCACACTGTCAGCACCGAGCCCGATGTGGGGCTCAATCTCACGAACCATGAGATCATGGCTTGAGCTGAAACCAAGAGTCACTTGCTTAACTATGACATCCAGACACCCCAAGTTCTAGGAAATATTTTGAAAAGAAAAAAAAGCAAGATACAAGAGACAGTATATGATGTCACATTTAAATTATTGACTTTAAAAACTTTCTGTAAGTGGGAGTTTACAGACAAGGAAGGGGGACTCAGGCTCTGGTGGTCTGTACGGTGATGGATTAGAGTTGGAAACATCAGTATCAACTCATGTTCAACTTAATATAAACATTGTTACATGTAGAAATATTTATAGCTATCCATTTATGCAGGAGTTAGTGTACATATTTCCTGTTCTAAGATCAGGAAAAAAAAATGAATTAAAATTAAAGAAATACAAATAAAATATAGACTTTAGTTAATAATGTGTCAATATTCAATAATTTTTAAAACTGTACCAAACATACAATGTTAATAGGAGGGAAAACTGAGTTTTGGAGCGTATGAGAACTCTCAGTTCTATGTTTATTTAAAAAATCCCTGGGGCGCCTGGGTGGCGCAGTCGGTTAAGCGTCCGACTTCAGCCAGGTCACGATCTCGCGGTCTGTGAGTTCGAGCCCCGCATCAGGCTCTGGGCTGATGGCTCAAAGCCTGGAGCCTGTTTCCGATTCTGTGTCTCCCTCTCTCTCTGCCCCTCCCCCGTTCATGCTCTGTCTCTCTCTCTCCCAAAAATAAATAAACGTTGAAAAAAAATTAAAAAAAAGAAATCCCTATATATGTGTTACTGTGGAATTGAAGATGAGGAATGGTGTAAAAACAATGCACAGTATCCTTGTGTAATAATTATTGAGGGAGTGAGAAAAGGGAGAAAGGAAAAAACATTGTAGATAAATGGAAAATATCGAAGGCATAAATTAATCAAGGCATGTAATATAAAATATATGAACAATGTTGTTAAACATAATTAGATATATTTGTGAACAAAAATTATTTCAGGAATAAATGACGATGTTGATGAAATCTTAGGATGAGTCATTGAGATTTTCTTCCTGTATTTCTGTCACTTTTTTGTACTATCTGTAGTAAAATGTCAGAAGCAAATAACATTGAAACTCAGTGAAAGAAAAACATAGTTTTGAACACCATCAACAGAAGTTATGATTCAATAGATCTGGGGTTACTGCTCAATGAACCTGCGTTTTTAGCAACTCCCTAATGTTTCTCATATACAAACATGTATAAGAAACAAACATGAGTACAATGAATGTCAAAACTGTTTGGTAAATTTCACCCTGCAGAAGCTATGGATTCATGGAGAAGAGTGTAATTAATTGTCAAGATCAGGGGAACATGCAGAAATTGACATTTAGTTGATTTTTGAAGATCGAGTAGGATTTTGTAGTTGTAAGGAAGAGTGTGGCCTAAAAGAACGATAGCACAACCAAGACAGGAACGAATGAAGCCTTTGTATTTTTGGAAATAGCAAAAGGGCCTCTGAGGCTACAGGGTATAAGTGGTCAGTAATAATTCTAGAAAGATAGCTAAGTGCCAAATGTAAAAATCATCAAATGCTCTTCTGTGAAGCCTTTTTCTTATAGTTTATTACTAATCCATTCCTGTAGTAAAGAACGAAGTGACCTAATTTGATGTATGCATTAGAAAAAAAAAAAAGGGGGCGCCTGGGTGGCGCAGTCGGTTAAGCGTCCGACTTCAGCCAGGTCACGATCTCGCGGTCCGTGAGTTCGAGCCCCGCGTCAGGCTCTGGGCTGATGGCTCAGAGCCTGGAGCCTGTTTCCGATTCAGTGTCTCCCTCTCTCTCTGCCCCTCCCCCGTTCATCCTCTGTCTCTCTCTGTCCCAAAAATAAATAAACGTTGAAAAAAAAAAAATTAAAAAAAAAAAAAAAAGATTTCTCTGAAAAGATGGATTACAAGAAGAAAGAGATTTGGGTAATAGCATATATTTTGTATTTTTGATGTTTGGGAAGAACATTGTTTTTTCTGTTTTTAACTAAATTGTTATATTCTAATAAAATTATGTATATACATGCGTGTATATATATATACATATATAAACATATATATCATTTTAAGAATAAAATCATATATATCATTCTAAGAAAACTTTATGCAAACTACTCCTCTAATGAGCATGTACCCCAAAAATGAAATTGTCAAATGTATTAGAGTATATAAGAGGTCAAGATTCAGACTGCAAAAGCAGCCATTGCCTTCAAGCTTTAGGAAGTGGCCTTAGCAAGTACAGGTTCGATGGAAAGTAGAGGCGGGGCCCAAATTGCTGTGCACTGAAGAATGAATGTTCTAAAAATAGACAGCATTATTCTTCTGCAGGAGAAATGATAAGCGAGTGCTACGTGAGGAGGCAGGCTTGAGAGTGACCAAATCATTTTAGCAAAAAACCAAGCTGATATATCCAAACTGTGAGAGAAAGAGTTCATGAAAAAGTCACCGAGAGAGAATGATTGCTCATCACCCACTTTTTGTTGCACTCTTAGACAATAGATCTAATGTAATCGTATGAGATCATTGAAGAAGTACTATGCATTGTCAGCAAAACATTGTTTAAAATGCTTATTCAATGTTGCTGCCAATAGCAAACAGCATGTCTCAGAAAAAGTAAAATATTGCCATTTGAACTACAAAGTAATAAATTATCTGGATGTAATCCTACTTTTTCTTCAAAATGAGAAAATATGCCCTCCTCCCAACTTACATAGTAAATGACTTGCCTGGGTACGTGGGATAAAACTCTTCTTAAAAATAGCTTTTGTTTATGTCTTGAGGTTTCCACGGTCTTCCCCTACCTCATATTCAGCCTGTCCAGAAATACTACTTTCCTGAGTTCCATTCTGTTTCACTAATGTAACCTTGGGTACATGATACTGAATGTGTTCTGTCTTTCTGTTGGCTGGCATAAACCAATTAGTAAAAAATGGTCCCTGTGCCACATGCTATGGGGATAAAACCACCTCTTCCAGGGGCTGTAGTGGGCCAGGGAAAGTGGAAAATTTACTGCTAAGTCTAATGAAAGATAGAATTAAATAAAAAGAAATACTCAACTGCTCCTCAGTCACCACACACACATAACTGAGGTCTCTTGCTTCTCTTTCCAGTTGACCTTCAACGAGGGCAATACAAAACTTACAGTCCATTCATGATTTTAGTCCTGGTATAAACGAAGTCCTCTTAAAAGGAGGTTGATTATTAATTAGCATCCCTGAAAGGTTGTTCGTTTTGCCAGTCTTTACCAGTGGTACTGACAATGTTACAGATCATAACAAGCACATACTTAGAATCCTCACTTAAAGGGGCTCTCTGCTCAGGTAAGAGAACCATCAACTCCCTTAGCACATGAGTGTCCTGAAAATTTAGGGCAAACTTTCCACAGGGCTTTACTTTTCACTTGATTCCATTTGCCTATTTTGCTGTGGTAATTCTTTCACACATTGTAGCTCTTAGGAAACCAGTATTAACTGACATATTCTTGTAAAAAAAAAAAATAGACTTGCTTCAGAAGATATTTTACTCAGGATGTAAATTTGGTTTAGTTTTCAATCTCCATATAGAGGTTTTATCTTTTTTAATGTTTATTTTATGAGAGATATCATGAGCAGGGGAAGGGCAGAGAGAGAGGGAGGGAGAGAGAGAATCCCAAGCAGACTCCTCACTGTCAGCGTGGACCCCAGTGTAGGGCTCAATCTCATGAACCATGAGATCATGACATGAGCCGAAATCAAGAGTCAGAAGCTTAACCGACTGAGCCACCCAGGTGCCCCTCCATATAGAGATTTTAAAGGTCATTTATGTTTGTGTAAGTGTGTTAGGGTGGTATGTTGAGAGTCATTATTTCTTTTCTTTTCTAGAACCATTCTTATTTTTAACAAGTTAATATAAATTAGGAAATAACGGTATCTGACCCTTTATAATGTATACTTGTGTTACAATGTTTGTTCCATAAGACATGTCATGGGTTATCAGGCATAAATTATTGTGCCTTAACTTTTTGGAGTTCTTCAGTATAAGGCTGTCTTACCCATCACTAAAATATAATTTAAAAAATCATATTCTTATTTCTTAATTGCAGCTGCTGGTTTGTAGTAAATATTGATTAGCTATATTTTGTTTTTAGAGTAAAGATTTGCATGCACAATATGCTGAAATTTTCAAAAGGCTATCCAAACATTAGTATTTAAAAGCAAACGACATATATATATATATATATATATGTATTTATATATATATATATATCTTTTTTTTTTTTCCACTACGGGCTACAAAAACAACGATGAGTAAGACCAAATCATTTCTCCTCCATCCTCTTTTTTTAGTATTTTATTTTGAGGTAAGTGTAGATTCACATGCAGTTGTAAGAAACTATACAGAGAGATTCCAGGTACCTTTCACCAAGTTTCCCCAAATGGTAACATCTTGCATAAGTAAAATACAATATCACAAGCAGGAATTTGACATGGATACAATCAATTGATTTGACCTAGATTTTACCAGTTTTATATTCTTGTGTATGTCTTCAGTTTTATGCAGTTTTAAAACGCGTAGCTTTGTTTGACCATCACAACAGCCAAGATACAGACCAGTTCCATCACAAGGATCTGTCATGCTGCCATTCCATAGCAGTAGCCACCTCCCACCCCCCTAAACTGCTAATGTGTTGTCTACGTCTAGAATGTTGCCATCTCAAGAATGTTAAATAAGTGAAGTCATACACTATGGAAAATTTTGAGATTCATCTTTTTCACTCAGCATAATTGTACTGAATTCACAGGCTTGTAGGTCTACTTTAGGGTTCTCTATTCTGTTCCACTGACCTAGGTGTCTATCCATTCACCAATACCATATTTCCTTTATTAATGTAGTTATGTAGATAGCTTTAGCAGCAGGTAGAGTGATTCCTTCCCCCTTTATCCTTCTTTTTAAAATTGTCTTAGCTATTTTAGATCCTATGCTTTTCCATATAAACTTTAGAATAAATTTGTCTAGGTCCCCTCCAACCCCTACCAAAAACAAAACAAAACAAAAAAAAACACAAAAAAACCCAAAAAACCTTGTATGGATTTTGATAGAAACTGTAATGAGTTTATTGATCAATTTTGGGGAATCTTCTGTCCTCTTTTAACTTTTTTTTTTTTTAACTTTTATTCATTTTTGAGACACAGAGTGTGAGCAGGGGAGGGGCAGAGAGAGAGAAGGAGACACAGAATCGGAAGCAGGCTCCAGGCTCTGAGCTGTCAGCACAGAGCCCGACACAGGGGCCAGCTCACAGACCTTGAGATGATGACCTGAGCTGAAGTCAGACACTTAACTGACTGAGCCACCCAGGCGCCCTCTTCTGTCCTGTTTTAAAAGCCCCAGATTTTTTGAAGCTCATGTCATAACACAAAGCTCCCTACTAACCTTCCTTGTTGCTATTATGTGATCTCACTTATTCGGTGATATCTCTAGCTCTGGTTCACTAGTTCACTCTTTCTCTCCATTCTTTTTCTAGGCGTTGTCAGAGGGCTTATTGTAGCTTTTGGGTTTCTTAACTGCCTTCCCTGAAATGACATTTTTCTACATGCTGTCCTATCACCTTTATGTTTTACTCCCTCATCTTCATCTATGTATCAGGAAACACTCTTTAACATCCAGTTCATTTACTTGAGCACATCACTCCAGTGATTCTTCAACTGTATTAAAAGCTTCTTTTCAATAGTACTGGAACACTATAAGATATCCATATGCAAAAAAAAAAAAAAAAAAAGGAGTAAAACGATTCTTAACCTGTACCTCATACTGATAACAAAATTTAATTCCAAGTGGATTAGAGACTGAAATGTAAAACTTCAAACAATAATTTATCTAGAGGAAAATATGAAGAAATATTTGTGGTTTTGGTTAGGAAAAGATAAAATTCAAAAACTGAACATCATATGAATTAAGAACTTATACTCTAAAAAGCCAGTGTTGAGAGAATGAAAAGGCAAATTGCAAAAAGAAAATATTTGCAAACCACACATCTGATAAATGTTATGTATCCAGAATATATGAAAATCTTCCAAAACTAAATATTAACAAAACAACCCAGTGAAAGCTTGGCAAAAGATTTAAGTGAACACTTTACTGAAGAAGATATATACATAACAAATAAGCACATGGAAAGATGCTCACCATTATCATTAGGGAAAGACAAAACCACACTGATGTATCTCTACATACCTATTAAGATGGCTAATATTTTTATAAATGATAATACCAAGCGTTAATAAAGATCCAAAGCAAGCAAAATCCTATATTGTGGTTGAGAATACATAACAGTACAACTCTTCTGGAAAACTGTTTGGCTGTTTCTTATAGATATGTTTACTGTATGACCTAATAGTTCTACATGTAGGCATTTATCCAAGTGAAATGAAAACCTTTATTCGGACAAAAACCATAGAGAAATGTTTATAGTGTCCTTAGTAGTGGTTGCCTCAAACTAGAAAAGAAACTTCAAAACTAGAAAATAGATAAATGTGGGATGGGCAAAATAGGGAAAGGGGTGGGAGATACAGATTTTCAGTTTGGAATGAATAAGCCACAAGGAATAAAAGGTATGGCATAGGGAGTAGTCAATGACATTATAATAGCTTTGCATGGTGACAGATGGTAGCTATACTTGTGAGCACAACACAACATATAGAGAAGTTGAACCACTATGTTGTACACCTGAGACGAATGTAACATTGTGTGTCAACTCAAGAAAAATTTTTTTAATGTGGTGCATTTGGGGTGCCCGAGTGGCTCAGTTGGTTAGGCTTCTGACTCTCAATTTCGGCTCAGGTCATGATCTCGCAGTTTGTAGGTTTGAGCCCCGCATCGGGCTCTGACGGTGCAGAGCCTGCTTGGGCTTCTCCCTGTTCCTCTCTCTGCCCCTCTTGTTATTTCTCTCACACTCTCTCAAGATAAATTAATAACTTAAAAAAAGATTTAAAAAATGTGATACATTCACACAGTGGAATACTACTCAACAAAAAAATAGTTCAGCAGTTGCAACAATATGGAAAAATTTCAAATGTATTATGCTAAATTGAATGAAACGACTCAAAAGGCTACATCGTATAATACCATTTTTATGACATTCTGGTAACTGGAAAACTGTAGGGACAGAAAACAGTGGTTGCAAGTGACGGGAGCTGAGGAGGAGAGATTGACTACAAGTGGTGCATGGAGGCATTTTATGAGCTATTGGAGTTGTTCCGTATCTTGATTATAATGGTGGTTCACGACTGTGTACATTTGTCAAAAGTCACAGAACTATATACTAAAAAGGTAAATTTTACTGTATATAAATTATTTCCAGCAAATGAAAAATAAAACCCACATCTAATCCAATGACCTTACCATCCTGTTATTATTCATACACCCATTAGGTTCTATTGCCTACACTTGATTCCATGTCATTCCTAAGTTCCTTATAAATACTTAACTAATTTATTCTCTCTACTTTTTTTTAATTTAACTTTTAATTTCAGAATCATTGTGGATTCACATGCAGTTTTAAGATCTCTCCACAGAGGGGTTTCGTGCATCCTCACACAAGTTCTACCAGTAGTCACATCTTACAAAACTACAAAGTACAGTATTACAACCAGGACTTCGACATTCATAGAGTCAAGACACAGATGCTTCTATCCGTAAATACACAGACATTTCCATCCATGTTGCACTTTGACTACATCTACGTCCCTCTTACCTGTACTGCTTCAACCCCTGGCAACCACCAATCTGTTCTCTCATTCTATAATCATGTTATTTCAAGAATGTCATAAATATGATACCACACAGTTTGTAATTTGGGGATTTCCTTTTCACTCAGCATAATACTCTGGGGATTTATCCAGGTTGTTGTTATCTACCAATGATTCATTTCTTTTTATTGCTAAGTAATATTCCGTGATTTAGATGTATCGTAGTTTAACAATTAGCTCTGTTTACTTCTAGGTAGATATAGAAGTCCAGGTTTCCCACTCAGGGTGAGTCCAGGGGTAGATGGGTGGTGGTTATTGCTCAGTAGGGGTGGAAGTCCTAACTGTCCAATAGACCTCTGTTGGTACCTTCCAGACCATGAGAGCTGTGTTTGTCTCATAACTGCTTCCCAGTAGCCATCACTGACACTGGATGGGGAGGACTTGTTACCACTTGGCAGTGATGAAAGTCCTAGCTCTCTTAGTTTCCTCTGATGCTACCATGGTAGAGGGTGGAGATGCCTTGACAGAAGTTTGGTCCACCCTCTTGTCCTTTGCTGGCATGAGTATTGATGGAGCCTCACTTTTTGTGTGTGTTTTTGTCTGGAATAGGGTAATGAGTGTTTAAGAGTTTGTTGTCACACTATTCTGTCCCATTTTTGGTCCTTTGGCTAAAAAGAGCAGACCTTTGAGCACCCATTGGCATTTCCAGTTTGCGTGGTTCTTCAGCTTCAAGTCTGAAATCTATGAAACACAAAGAAAACCCAGAGAACTCTCCACCATATCGTTATGGTGGAACTCTCCACCTCCATCATTATCGTCCGAATATGTCTGCCTGCCCTGCCTTCTTCTCTCCACTATTCAGAATCTTCTTGTATTTGCTTTATGTAATGTACAGGATTTTTAGTTGCTTTTAGTGGGAAAAATAGGGGAAAGATGCATACTCTGTCTTCCCAGATGCAGAAGCACTTTCCTAGTTTATTCTCTTGGGAAGAATTCTGAATACAGTTAGAACCAAATGTCTTTCTACTTTGTGCCTATACAGAATAGCCTGATTTTGCTGGAGGAAAAAAAAAATCATACAATTACATAACTAATCATTTAATTTCATTAATGTAGACTTGGCCTTTGCCTTCATTCTACATTTCTCTGTAAGCTCTATTTTTCTCTTTTTTAGATATCAATTTCATAACTTCTCTTCCCTCTTTGAATCTCTAGTAAACTTTTCTCCCTGTACTTTGCTCTCAACTGGTAACTTTATTCACTCACACTGTACTTTATCCATTCTAATAATATGTATAAATATCTAAGAATATCCATAAATGAGAACATGTCTTAGAATTAGTGATGCCTAACAATCAGCAAGATGACAGCCATAATATAGTTGTCATTGGTGACATTGGACAGTATTAGCTATTCATACTATTGTTGTTTTTCTGTCTAAAAGTATGCCATTAATAAACTCAATATTATAAGGGGTAAAAAGTATTGAATGTTTAATTTTCAACATTTTTTCTTTCTTGGCAGTATATAAAATAAAGTTGCATCTTATAATTTACAGTGTCTTGCATTTGATGAAACATAATGTATTTAAAAAAAAATTAATGTTTATTTATTTTTGAGACAGAGAGAGACAGAGCATGAATGGGGGAAGGTCAGAGAGAGAGGGAGACACAGAATCCGAAGCAGGCTCCAGGCTCCGAGCTGTCAGCACAGAGCCGGACATGGGGCTCAAACTCACAGACCGTGAGATCATGACCTGAGCCGAAGGCCGACGCTCAATCGACTGAGCCACCCAGGCACCCCAGATGAAACATAATGTATTATAAAATTATAAGCAGTCTGAGGTGTTGCCCCATTTGCATAAATACATATTTCTATATAGATAGATAAATGGACAGACATATGCATACTTAAAACACATGAGGTGGCTAAGTCAGGGAAAAGAGTTTTATTTATACCCATGGAAAGACAACAGGCAGATTAACACTGCAACATAGGTCCCCTGTGCCCAGCAAGTCTGTGGATTGGCACAGTGTGAGCCAGATGGAGATATGACCTACACAACTGGCAGATTTAACTTAGTAGGTGAAGGAAACAGAAAAAATGAATATTTTTCATTTATAAAGAAAAAAAAATCCCTGCAACCCCCCCGCCCCCCCCCATCTCCTTGTGAGAGAGTCTTCTGAAGATGTAATGGAAAGAATCTGTGCTCTAGCTCTTTTATATATAAATAAATCTTTTTAGGGGTGAAATAAGTCCAATGTGTTCAGCATTCACAATCTAGAGATGTCACCAAGGGCCTGGGATTCATCTATTTTGAAGTGTAAACACCTGGGAGGGTTACACTAAAGTCTTCCTGGAAATCTCTGGGATAGTCAGTCACTTTTGGAGTTAACATAAATGCCTATCCCATGGTATAACCATTTGGCTCTTGGAGAGATACTAGAAGATTTATTAGTCTTTTGTATGAGAGCGATTAACTTCATCAGAAAAACAAATGACTACAGACCTAATCTAATGATTCTAGATGAAGTAAAAGCAAACATTCTCGGTATTTATACTATATACATTTCTGTTTCAGAAACCTAAGGCATTTTAACAGAAACATTGAAAAACCCAAGGAAGATTTATTTTCCCACAGTTACATAATGCTAAAATGAGAATCTATCTCAATTTCATCTATAGTTCAAAGATAGAACATACCAATTTGTTCCAATGCCAGCTTTATTAAATTGGGAATTGTGTTTCCTAGAATCTCCCTCACCTGTATATTTCTACTTTAGATTTGGATAAGAGAGGAAAATCTCATGAAATTAGGGAAGTTAAAGGGAAATAGTAACCATTACTCTTGGAAGGACCTACGAGTGAGAGGCAGTGGCAAATAGTTGGAGACATGCTTAGCTTTTGCTCACTCTCCTCGGTTCCAAATCAAACCCTTTTCCCAACTGCTGACCCTGAGGACCAACAGAGGCAGTAGACACACTGAGACACCAGCTTCCCATATAATTCCCTTTATACAATCTTTGTAAAGTTGTTGAACTTGCTTGGCTTCCCACGTGTCCTCTGCACCAGTGCTTAAGGATGACAGTTTAGTGACATTTAATAAAGCCCATATCACGTGGTTCCTCCTTCTGTACTGAACCCTTATTGATATACCCCCTAACCAGGACAAATAAAGGGGGTGGCTAATAATTGGCCTAGTAATTCTTTGTTGACCTCCCACTACCCACCTCTGAAAATTTTAGAGTCTCAGAATTCAAGGAACAATTGGAGATGGAATTTTGCTGGAGAAAAATGGCATAGAGATGTGGCGTTTCCTTTGTTTACTGTTCTCCCATCCCACTACTAAATACACATACACTTCATAAGCAAGAGATGGGTATATTCCTATTAATATCAACCCTACTCGGGGAGTGAGATGGAGGCAAGAGTGAATTTAAGGAGACTACCATGGGTTTGAGACTAAAGACTCATAACTGACTCAGACTTAATGGGCAGGAGGCTGGTTGATGCTGACTATGGTAGCAAATAGATGACTGTGTTTGGAAAGTAACTGTACTCCCAATACAACTTCAGTAAGGATACATGTTTCCCAGGGAACAGAGAGAAAAACTGTTGAGACCCCAGCATGGGACTAGTTTAGAAATAACTTCTTTCAAGACAACTTCCTTCAAGGAATAGAGGGAGCTCAATAAAAATATTGGAAGGGTTCCATCTAATGAAGTAGCTAGAGGAGAGTATCTTCTCTCAAAATTACTTTTTGTCATTGCAGTCAGGCTTTCGTCCTACATACTCTGCCAAAGATAATCTCGTATAGTTTATGCAGAATATCTATTTTGTCAAATCCAGTGACTACTCTTTTGTTCTCATCTTACTCAATATCTTAGCAGCTTTTGAGTATTTGAGATAATTGAATGTTCTCTCCTTCTTGAAATACTTTCCTCTCTTAGTTTTAGAAACATCATACTGCTGGCTTTTTGTTACCTCACTAAGTGCCCCCTTTCCAATCTCCTTCACTGATTTGACCTCCTCTGCCTAAACTCTAAATATTGGAGGACCTTGAGCTTGCCTCTGGACCTCTCTTCTTCCTGTCTACCTTCTTTCCCTATGTGACATCATCAGATTCCATAACTTAAAATACCATCAATGTGCTAATAGTTTCCAGATTGGTCTCCTCAACCCTTGTCTCTTCCCTGAGCCCCAATTCATATAGCCAATGCTTTCCATCTTCACTTGGGCATCTAAAAGGCATCTTCTCATGATATGTCCAAAACAGTACATGCTTACTAATTTAAATAAATATTGCTGCATCCCATTCATTTCTCAGGCCAACCCAGAGTCTGTCTGCTTGTTCTAGTCTTTTCTACCCAAGTCATATCCAATTCATTGGCAAACAGAATTAGTACTACCACCAACAAAGATCACCAATCCATCCTTCTCTATTTGCGCTGCTGTTACCTAATCTAAGGGATCAGCATCTTCTATGTGAATTGGAATCACTTAACTGACTTTTCTGCTTCTCTTCCTGTCCCCTCCTCTGTGCAATCCATTCAACATATAACAGCTGAGAAAATATTACTAAATTGTAAATCAGATTATTTCCTCCCTAGCTTAAAACCCTATTAGAATAAAATTTATTATTTTTACTATGACTTATAAGAATTTACACGATTTTGTCTTTGCCCTCTTGTCTCAATTCCACAAAGGGACAGAAGAAAGCATGTTGCAGCTAGGTAACTGCAAATAGTTTATATGGTTGAGGATAAAGTAGGTGGAAATTTAGAAATTGATGACACTGGAAATATATGAGGGGTCAATGTGAGAAAGACATAGGAACTTAGAAGTTCAGATACTCTGAAGAATTTGAGCAATACAATGACTAGATCAAAACTTAAATGAACATTTCTGAGACCAACTGATTGGAACTAAACCAACTTCTCTTATATAGTCATGATATAAACAATGGTTCAGATTCACCTTTGTAGTAGATGTTCTAAGTGACCCACTCATTCTGTCAGCCCTCTTGTGATTTCAGCAGCCGCTGCAGTGGACAGTTCCTATCACAATATCAGCATTCTAGCTCAATAGTCTGCCCACTCTGGATTCTCTGCTTCAGTGCTTCCCAGGAAGCAGCAGTACTTTCAGCCTGGGAAGCAGGACGTTAATGCCCTGATAGGCCATGCTCAACAAGAGTCTGCAGTCAGTAGATAAATGATTTGGCCACCTATTATGCTTTCAACACATTTACTCAGAGAGTCCTCCTTTGTCCACAGTGGAAGCCAGCTTGAGGACTCATCTTTATTGGTTTTTCTTCTTTTACTTTCTTGTTCACCCTGCTCTTTCATTCTTTTTTTTTTTTTTAATTTTTTTTTCAATGTTTATTTATTTTTGGAACAGAGAGAGACAGAGCATGAACGGGGGAGGGGCAGAGAGAGAGAGGGAGACACAGAATCGGAAACAGGCTCCAGGCTCTGAGCCATCAGCCCAGAGCCTGACGCGGGGCTCGAACTCACGGATCGCGAGATCGTGACCTGGCTGAAGTCGGACGCCCAACCGACTGCGCCACCCAGGCGCCCCAGCTCTTTCATTCTTAATTCCTGAAATTTCCTCTTAAATAAACTACCTGCACTTAAGTCCCTGTCTTAGTCTCTGCTTTACATGGAACCCAAGAATGATAATCATTCATTTCTTTATTCAAGAACTATTAATTGAGAACATCGTGTAGTATGTTAAGAAAACAAAATCATTAAAAAGACATGTCATCTAATAGGGGCAAGTCTTCTAAGAATATAATTTGAATCTATGGGACAAAAAAAGAAACAATATTAACACGCTTCTACATTCTGTAGCCATATCCATTTTTTCCCTGGTTATTATAAGTGACATGAGGTGGTTTTCAGCTAAACATAGAGTTATGGTTTGTTCCAAGATTTATCTCTTATGTCATTGCTATCCCAGACTTCTTTGAAGCTAAATAATCTTCAGCTATGCAAGAGGAGAAAAGAATGTGTATTAGGACTAAGGGTTTATGATTGGATTTTGCATTTCAAGACTCAAGATTGGTGGTGGTATTTTTCCCAGCATTTTTATGTTTTGCTCTCCTTCCTCTCTCCTATATGATTTAATCTTTTTGTTCTGTTAAAAGTAGATATATGCTATGTTGAGATTATCAGAGCATAAAACATATCCTTTAATTTTAGAGTTGTTTTTTGCATAATTGCCTTGGCAAATGGTGTTCTATTACTTTTCTTTTCACTTTTTATTGAGGTAATTACTGATTACGGAGAGCAATTGAATTATGTCAGATTTGATGAACTAAATCCATAAGACAATTTAGACATAAAGAAGCGTTAATCATTATCTAATTAAAAACAAAAGCTTCTGAACCCTCCTACACTACCTTTCACACCATTCTGTAGCATATGATTTCTTAGAGAAAATTAAAACTTTGAGATGAAATTAATGGGTAAAAATCAAATGACCTTTGGTAATTCCTAAAACTACCAGTTTAGATGTACATGCATATTGCCACAGCAGGCCAAAATCTGAGAGAAAAGGATGGAGTAGAAAGGTGGCTTTCCTCATCTTACAAGCTTCAAGAGAGCAGGGGCTGTCTGGCTTCCATGATACATAGTAAGATGCTTGATAATGACTGCTGGTTCTCAGTGTGCCCTTATAAGGTCATTGTGAGCATTCTTTACATGAAATAATGCATATAGGATTATTGAGTAGCAAGTACATAGTAAGTAGCAAAATCAATGTCTTTTCCTTGGCATCCCCAATTTCTTGTTTGGTCATCAAAGTGTCAATTATTGCTCTCAATTGAAGTTTGAAAGTAATTTTAAGAAAACAGTCCATGAACTGGCTTAGATAGGATACAAAGATTTAGGCCTCTTTTGCTGTGCAATAGGGAAGAGGTCTTAGCTTTTGAAGCCCTCAAATCTTCTAAGTCAGTAGTACTTTAATGGTCCAGATCATGGGCGTCATTAACAACTGTTTCTGTAGGCCTGACTATAGGCAGGCTACGTAATTTGAAGCTATTCTTGGCATCTGTATGTTCTATTTAGGCCTTTCAGCATGTAAGTTGATAAATTGACAATTAAACGTTAGTTCTTAATTTTAAGCAAGGGCATTCTGGATACTGAGATAGTGTGAAGTAATCTGCGTGTTTTCTGATTTTCTAACTAACTACAAGGGAATGATCTTATGTCTATTTACTTGAACATTTTAAACTGGTTAGCAGAGAAAAAGTTCGAAATTGATTCATTGCATTAGCTCTGTTTAGTATTCAGGATACTTTAAAATCACTTTATTCCAATTGTATGCTATTCATCAAAAAATGGATTCTCTTACAGATATTTTGGAAGAGTGTTAACAGCTTACTGCTAAAGCAGGGTAAATAGCAAATTGTCGGTAGAGACTGAGTTGAATATAAACAGTGTAAGATGACATGCTTAAGAAAGAGTTATAAAGCCATTGGGAACAGAAAAATATATCTTTTAGATGACTAAGTTGTTGATAAATTTTGGTATGGTAATTAATTACAAACAATATTTTACAGATCTGTAATTTGCTCATAAACATTGTTAGAAAAATTGGGAGAAAAAATAAACTTAAAAAACAATTATTTAGCGTCAGAAGAGTGTTAGGCTCCATCAGAAATGACAACTGGAGTTTGAGAGGTTATTTCATGCTAACACTATTTTGTTGATGTGCATGAATATTTTGATATGTGGATTGTGCCCCGAAGGTACGTGGCAGCTTGCAGGAGTTTGAGTTTTAACACTCATCTCTGATCACTGAAAAATCTGAGTTATGTGACACACAGTAGCTTGCTAGAAATATGTCTAAGACCCCCTAGAGATTCTGTGAATTGTTTTACTAAAAGCTTTGCTTGCTGCTGTTGCTAATGCGCTGGGAAGAAAATCAAAACAACATACAAAAAAAAAAAAAAAAAAAAAATCCAGGACCCTTGGTGTTTCCCCTGGAAAGACAGATAATATGATTTTTTATTGCCTTCTACTTCCAGAGATTGTTGCAAGGGCAGACAAACCAGTCTAAATATGTAATCTAGAAAAAGTTTTATTAAAACTTTAAATTTTGCTGGTTATTTGAGTTGCTAAGTGTTAGTAAATGATCAAGCTTTAGTGAATGATTCTCTTGTTTATGTAACCTTTTTTCAGTTGTGACTGGTGGGGACCCCTCTAAAGAATCTAGAAGAAGATTCAGAGAAATAAGCTAACTTTCTGAATAAAAAGCTAACAAGGATTTGAGAACTTCCCCTAGGCTGAGGATAAAAGGGATGTGTTTGTTTTCTTGGAGCAGGTGGCTAGGATTGTGGGAAGAGAAAACTGAAGGGACTGAATGGTGAGAGTAAGAGCAGTTCCTACCAGTTGTGGTTACAGAAAAGGAATTACCCCTGAGGGAAAAACCTTTTCATGGTGGACATGACTGAGAGAGATAATATTTTTAAATAAAATGAATCTTGGGTGGCGGGGGGGGGG